>NW_020664382.1:10249643-10366567 GCF_002925995.2 Terrapene triunguis
TAGTGTAGACATACCCTAAGAAAATTTGTACTGGTGGAGCTAAATAAACGTAAGATTAGAATAAACAGATTTAGTTACACACCAGTAGTGGGGCGTAAAGCAGTTTAGTTTAATTCAGTTATTAAAATAACAAGGATAGTATGTCTTTTACAAAAGCTGTGCAGAAAGAATTTGGTTACAGAATGAAGCTTAGCTCATTTATATAACCACTGACAAATTAATTTAGAGAAGCAAAGGACTAAGAAGTTAAGGCTTACAATCTGTAAAGGCTTCCTAACCCCTGAATCTAGACTGATTATTGTTATTATTTGAATGCATCTTCCTTTTTCTCTGCACAGCTTTTGTGTATTATGAAGAACATTTATCAAGGAAGGCCTCTACACAGTTAGCGATCACATGGTCACCAAAAGCTTCAGTGGTGAGATGACAGATACAGGCATAGCTATAATGGCATAGCCCCATAGCTAGATGCAGCTTACAGCGACAGAAGGGGCTTTTCTGTTGCTGTAGGAACCTGAGTGACAGTGGGCTAGGTCAATGGAAGCATTCTTCCACTGACCTAGCTGAATCGACACTGGATCAACATAACTAAATCGCTGAGGGGTGTGTCTTTTTCACACCACTGAGCACCATAACACCATGTCCACCTACATCTGAAGTGTAGACCACAGAACACCCTGCCAGATCATCAAATCCAAATGGTCTTCTAGTAAGCCATGCAATTTCAAGATTGATCTGGGTGGTACCGGATCTGCAAGCAAGCTATGTCCCTTTTGCTTTGATGCTGATGATTAAGGCTGAGGTTTCTCATGGAGATCACAGATTCCATGAGTTTCCGTGACTTCTGCAGCAGCCGGTGTGCCTGGCTCAGGGGCAGCTCAGGCAGCCCCTGCGCCAGGCGCACCGGCTGCTGCTGTGGCAGTCCCAGGTTACAACGCCCGTCCCCCACAGCAGAGTTTGGGTGTGGGAGGGGGTAGGGGGTTGGGGCACAGGAGGGGGTGAGGCAGGCTCTGAGCAGCGCTTACCTGGGAGCTCCCTAGAAGCAGTGACATCCCCCTTGTAAGCTGCTAGGCGGAGGTATGGCTAGGTAAGTCTGTGCGCTGCCTCCACCCAGAATGCTGGCTTTGCAGCTTCCATTGGCTGGGCCCCAACCCCCTGCCACCTCCCACACCCAAACTCTGCTGCTGCTGGGGGGGAAGTGTGAAGCCAAGTAGGGAGCCTGCTGGCCCCACCCGCACACACCAGCGGGGGTCCCGGGCACCCCCCCTCAATTTTATTCACTGGTATTTTTAGTAAAAGTCATGGACAGGTCATGGGCCGTGAATTTTTGTTTTCTGCCCGTGACTTTTACTAATACCCGGGACTAAAACTTAGTCTTGCTGATGATGCATCACCATAGTCGACACTCACAGTGCATACTCTGGGGTTTCAGCCTGGGGGAAAGGGTGTCACAAACAGCTGGGCTGCAAACACCCTGCTCTTCCTCCCACATCATCTCCCACATGGGAGAGGGGGACAAGGAGCCCTTCTCTGGAAACACTGAGCCAAGTAACTAAAGCCCTGGGCACAGTAGGCATGCCTACACTGTGTTGTAAACCTGGGTCTGTGGGACCTGGACTTGGGAGTTTCCAAACCCACACTTGAGCATCCACATTACATTGCAAACCTGGGTTTACATTTGCTGGCCCCACAGTCGTGCTATGGCAGCGGAAGTGCCCGTCGCAGAGCTTCTGGCTGGGAGCTACGATTTGACCCCTGTCCACACTGCAAAATGACAGAGCTTGGGGCCTGAGTCACCTCGGGTCTGCTGAGCTACCCCCGCCCCGCGCTGGGCCCTGAGTGCCTGCTGCCCCCACTCAGCCTGACGTGTGTGCGGCCACACGGGGCTCACCAGGGCGTGTAGCGGGACCCGGTTTTACACGCAGCACAGGCTGGCTGCGCAGGCACAGGGACGAAGCCCGGCTCGCGGCTGCAGAGCGAGGCGAGGCAGCGCAGTCCGGCCGTTGGGAGAAGGCGCAAGGCGGCTGCTGTGGGCGCGCGCAACTCGTCCCCTCCGCTGTCACAGGGACTCCACCTCCTCCTTCCGCGCGTCCACGAACCAGCCTCCGTCCGCCCTCCGATCGATGTTCTCTGGGAATCATTCGCTTCTCCCTGGGAGGAAGGAGGGAGCCCGCCGCAGCCTGGCGCGGCTGTTTCCTTCTGCGCCTGCGTGCCAGGGGAGGGGCTTGTGAGTTGCGCGCGCAAGCTCCCTCCATTCTCCCGTTTGCCGTGGTTCAGCTCGTGCATCACGGCGCGTGGCCGGCCTCACTGCTCCGAGCGGACATGGCGATGCACGTGCCCAAGGCCCCGGGCTTTGCCCAGATGCTGAAAGAAGGCGCCAAGGTGAGAGCGGGACCGGGCCTGGGGTTCCCGCGCGCCCCCGGGGCCGGGCCGGAGAAGCTTCCAGAAGCGCAGCCCGGGCTGGACCCTGCGGCTCCACGCGCTGAGGAGGGCGGGGCCTGTCGTGTCCGCGGTGCCCCTCCCCCTCGGACTAGTGGGGGGCGGGGGGCTCCGGCCGCGAGATGCGGGCTCGGGGGCAGCTTCTCCCCCGTCTCTGCTCCACGGCGGGTTCGCGCGTGGCCGCCCTGGAGGCTGCCGGCGGGGCCCGTAGCTGCAACCTGGGGAGGGGCTGGGCGGGGCCGAGCCGGCTGCAGGGCCCGGGCTGGAGCGAATCTCCCCTTTTCGCCTGCCGGTGTTACCCTGCCCTGGGCTCGCGGCCCCTGTTGCCTGAGCGGTGACTGAAAACAGCTGTGCCTTGGGGTGGATAAGCAGGTGAACAGGAGCTCCCAGGGCGATGCTGTGACCGAAAGAGCTACTGTAATCCTGGGATGCATCAATAGGGGAGACTTGAGTAGGAGCAGTGGGGTTATTGTAGCGCTGTATTTGGCTCTGGCGTGATCGCCACTGGAATCTGTGCCGGATTCTAGTGTCCATAAATCAAGAAGGATGTTGACAGATTGGAGAGGGTTGACAGAAGAGCCACGAGAAGGATTAAAGGGTTAGAAAAACATGCCTTATAGTGGTAGATTGAAAGAGCTCAGTCTTTTTAGTTTAACAAAGAGAAAGTGAAGGAGTGACTTTTTACAATCTAAAAGTACCTACATGGAGAACAAATATTTAATAATGGGCTCCTCAGGTTAGCAGTGAAAGATATAAAATGATCCAATGGCTGGAAATTGAAACTAGACAAATTCAGATTGAAAGATGTACGTTTTTAAGGGTTAGAGTAATTAACCAGCGGAACAATTTGCCAAGGTTTGTGGTGACTTTTTTCCGTCACTGGCCATTTTAAAATCAAGATTGGATGTTTTTGTAAAATATATGATCTAGGAACTATTGTGGGGAAATTATATGGCCTATAATATACAGGTCAGACTAGATCACAGGAGTCCTTTCTGGCCTTGGAGTCTATGAAAGTATTAACAGTAATGCCCCCAAAGCTTTAGGCAACTGACAGTGGGTAATTTTGAGCAGCTGTCGGGCCGTTCAACCACAACTCTGTTTTTATTGAGACTCTGATCCCTCACCCTGTGTAGGTTGCTTGGCTTTCGATATTGCAAGCTGTTTGGGCAAGGAATTGTTTTGATATATAGCAACACAGTGCTTAGCACAAATGAGCCCCAGCTGTGAAATGCAAATGCTAATAAATTAACTCACTCCTGTTACCAATGAATGCCCTTATATCAGTCTATTCCAGGGGTCGGCAACGTTCGGCATGCGGCTCGCCAGGGTAAGCACGCTAGCGGGCCGAGCCAGTTTATTTACCTGCTGACGCGGCAGGTTCGGCCGATCGTGGCCCCCACTGGCCGCGGTTCGCCGTCCCGGGCCTATGGGGGCGGCGGGAAGCCGCGGCCAGCACATCCCTCGGCCCGTGTCGCTTCCCGGCGCCCCCATTGGCCCGGGACGGCAAACCGCGGCGAGTAGGGGCCGCGATCGGCCGAACCTGCCACGTCAGCAGGTAAATAAACTGGCCCGGCCAGCTAGGGTGCTCACTCTGGCGAGCCGCGTGCCGAACGTTGCCGACCCCTGGTCTATTCTTACTATACTGTTTACAAACAAAATTCCAGAGAAGCAAAATGCTTAGTACAGTGCTACACTCAACATTGAATTAATAGACACCTCTACCTCGATATAATGCTGTCCTCGGGAGCCAAAATTTTTTACCGCGTTGTAGGTGAAACAGTGTTATATTGAACTTGCTTTGATCCACCAGAGTGCAGCGCCCCCCCCCCAGCACTTTTTTCCCGTGTTATATCCGAATTTGCGTTATATCGGGTCGCGTTATATCGAGGTAGAGGTGTATTTAACATGTATTTTGGTAGGAGTTGACAAACCTGCCTAGGAGAATAGAAACTTTGCTCAAATAAATGGACAGAGAGGGATTAGGTATGGGGTTGCCAACCTGTGGCTCCAGAGCCATATGCGGCTCTTCAGAAGTTAATATGCGGCTCCTTAGATAGGCACCAACTCCGGGGCTGGAGCTACAGGCGCCAACTTTCCAATGTGCTGGGGGGTGCTCACTGCTCAACCCGTGGCTCTGCCACAGGCCCTGCCCCCACTCCACCCCTTCCCAGCCCTCCCCTGAGCCTGCCTTGCCCTCGCTTTCACACACCTCCCCCCCCCCCCCCAGCCTCCTGCATGCCCCGAAACAGCTGATCAGGCGTGCTGGGAGACGGGGGGGTCTGCTGACATATTACTGTGGCGTGCTGGGAGACGGGGGGGTCTGCTGACATATTACTGTGGCTCTTTGGCAACGTACATTGGTAAATTCTGGCTCCTTCTCAGGCTGGCCACCCCTGGACTAGGTTATTGCTGACTCCTCCTCTGGAAGGGAGAAGAAAGCAACAGAGGTTTCTGAGTACTGCTGCTTAACAGGATGGAGAATGGGAGACGCAAGCAGCTCAGGGAACTTTATGCTTTTCTTTATTCACGAGAGTAGTTGGAGGTAGGGAATAGTTGCAGGAGCTGCTGAACTCTTGTAGAAAGGAGAGGGGAACAGGGGAAGCAAAATGGCACAGATGCTGGTTCTTCTTTAACAAGAAGAGACAGAGGAACAGAACAGCTGGAGCTGCTTCTACCTTTCCTGAAGTTGTGAGGGAGCTTGGTAAACAGAGCTTTCTCTGGGACTTTTAGAGGGCACCCAGATGAGCTTTGCAGAGGTGTGTGAGAGAGGAGACATGATTTATTAACTGATAGGAGCTCTAAATTTACAAATGGATGTATGTACACATCTACCCCGATATAACGAAACCCGATATAACATGAATTCAGATACAACGCGGTAAAGCAGTGCTCCAGGGGGGGCTGCGCATTCCGGCGGATTAAAGCAAGTTCAATATAACGTGGTTTCACCTATAACATGGTAAGATTTTTTGGCTCCCGAGGACAGTGTTATATTGGGGTAGAGGTGTATGTGGGAGGGAGTTTGAAATTATTTATCTTGTGGGGCATAGTTGACTTACTGATGTGGGAGTGGTGTAAATGGTATAACTTTGGGGGTGTGATCTTGATGGGAATGATGGTGCATACATTTTTCTCAGGCAAGTAGGTGTGGAGGACATTTGTCATGCCCTCCGTAAGCCAATATCCTCACCAGAAGTCCCTGATTTACTTGGACAGACTTATGAGGTTCAATCTGTTGAGTGTTGACCCAACTTTCCTCTTTCATATTCATAAATTTGCTTTAGTTGCTAAACTCTGCAGTTGACAGCCAGTGTATGTTAGCTTCTTTGTCACTGTTTTTGAAAGAGGAGGATTGAATTTTTGTTTAAACTTTTGTGTAGCCAGGATTTCACTCCAAAATAACTCAGTGGGAGATTTGCTATTGACTTTAGTGAAGCCAGCATTTCATCCTGGCTGTCAAATGACAAGTGACTGTAATTCTTCCAGAATTTTTTTGTTAGAACCTCTGATTCTAAGCAATAAACTTTTTTTTTTTTTTTTTTTTTTTGGACAGCATTTTTCAGGATTAGAAGAAGCTGTATTTAGGAACATACAGGCATGTAAGGAGCTTGCCCAAACAACCCGTACAGCTCTTGGACCAAATGGTAACCTTCTCTAATTTTATACCTTTTATTGTAATATTTATGTACAAAGAAGCTATATTTGTTTTTCTTGAAGGATGACCATTCCATTGTTTGTGGTAAAACTTCAGTTATAAATGTCTTTAGTCACATGATTTCAATAAAGGAGCATTTTCAGTCTGGTCAATTTTTAAAAAAAAGTTTTATATCCCATATCTGCCTCTGAGTCCTCAAGTCTGTTTTTGTAGAATTATCATCATTGTCCTAATTTAATTTTTTTTTTGCCCCATTTGCTGCTATGTGAAAGATCCACTGAAGTTGAAGAAACATTGACTGTATAGGGGATATGGTTAAACTGACTACACACTGCACTATCAAATGCACAAAATAAACTGAAAAACATATTGTGCTGGTACATTTTTGTTAGTAATCTTAAATTATGTAATAGGATTACAAAACACTAATTTTGTTTAAATTGTTAGTATCCCCTTAATGTAACTTCAAAACTTTATTTCAGAAGAGAGAGGTCTCACAGATTCCTCAATCCAAATTTACAAATGTTTATAGGGCTAAAAATTATGAAGGTCAAAATATCCCAAACCACTTCTTTACAGGGGAAACTGATTATGGTAAACTTCTTTGTTATAAATACTTTTATATGAAGAACAAAAATAGTCCGTTGATTGCGTGAGATGAGAGGAATTAACCAAATAACACCAATTCAAACTGTGAAGTATTTACAGTTGTGTAAAATAAGAATTGATGAGCTTTTTATCATTTAGGAATGAACAAAATGGTTATCAATCATCTTGAGAAGCTTTTCGTGACAAACGATGCTGCAACTATCTTAAGGGAGTTGGAGGTAAGTGCTTTTTCATGTTAAAAGATTTTTACTTACTTACTTACCAACTAGCTAAAGTTTATTTCAACAACTAAGACTTTTACTCAGTTTTATTAATAAGGGTAAGTTTGTAGGATCAGGGCCACAGTTTCTAAATGATCAAATTCATAATTGGATCCTGAGAGGAGTGTAGCGAATATACACACAACAGAAAAAAATAGAAGGGCTTTTCAGAGCTCTAGTAGTGACAGAAAGGCCCTGCTGCAAAGACACTTGAATTATTGAATATCATTATTGGTATTTGCCTCTCTTCCTCCTCAAAATAGGAGTAGAGTTTAGGAATGAAAGAGACATGGATTGTAATTGCTGACATCTTGTGTGGAAGACTCTTGTTTAAGAGAAATAAGTGCAACGTTAATTTCTTGTTGGTGCCAATTTTCACATGTCCCTCTACCTGCGTAGAATTCTCGCTTTTGGTTTTAGGGACGTTGGGGATGTGACATTATCCTGCAATGAGAAAGTTAATAGAATTGTGCAGAAGCTGAGGTGACATGTCATTTGCTGCAACAGTTAAATAGAAACTCAATTGCGTGATGCCTCTGTGTCAACCCATGAATAATGTTGTGTGTATGCTATTGAATAGTGATACTCAGACTGAGGTTCCTGAGCCACAAGTGGCTCTTCAGTTTGTCTTCTGCGGCTCTTTGCAGCACATGATATTAAACCACAGTGTTTTAATATCCTTAACCAATCAGGTTATTTTACTATGTTATTAACCAATTGTAGTTGATAAAATAATAATATTTGGTCAGTTATTTTGCTATGAGAATAATATATAAAAAATAGTAAATAAACAATGCATTCACACTACTATGGCTCTTTTGGGTGATGTTGATTGCTAATTTGGCTCCTGAACCACTGAGGTCTGAGTATCACTGCTATAGAACTTTCTTAATTTACTTTAAATAGGGGACTATTATAAATGATTGAATTCTAAAATTAGCAAGTGAACAAACACACAGCGAAAATGTTTAAGAAAATGTATTTACTGCTTTTTTAATTTGATATTTTTAAATCTATATTTACATGCACGGTTAGACTTGTTTTTCCAGTATTCTCAGTACTGTAAAATTTCAGTAGAGTGCTTAAATACAGGAGTCTTAATTGCTTATTATAATCAATCTTGCATGTCACCATGGCTTAGACACCGTAATTGTAGCTATAAATATATCCAAGAATAGATAAAGCACTTTTCTATTAAATTGTTTATTGGAAGGGGGAAGAGCTGCCATTTTTGTGCAGATTGCAAAGTATAGCTTAGAGCTGATCAACTGTGTATATATGCATACACAAAACTCAGTGTTGCTTGAAGTTTATCTTAAATTGAAAGTCTAAGGTAATCTACATGTGTGATTGTAAGGCCACACTGGTATCCCTTAAAAATAATGCAGCTGTCAATTAGAAATGGGGAAGAAAGGAAGTGCCTTTTTTCTATTGTCTTAACCCCACAGCAGTATTCCAGAGTCTTGCAATTTTCATATCTTATACTCTTGCTTATTGTGTAATTTGCTGTTTAACTTGCTTTTTCCCCATCTAGTTCTTAATCCTGATTAATTTTAGATCAGATTTTTAATCAAAAAGGAGCTTATATTTGATACATACAAAGAACTTTAGGGCTATATACTTTTAAAGTTGACTAACCGGGATATTAACAGTTAAATTAATATGTCTAACTCCTTTAACAGGTCCAACACCCTGCTGCAAAAATGATTGTAATGGCTTCCCATATGCAAGAGCAAGAAGTTGGAGATGGAACAAACTTTGTCCTTGTTTTTGCTGGAACCCTTCTTGAGCTAGCAGAGGAACTTCTGAGGATGGGACTTTCAGTTTCAGAGGCATGTAGTTAATTTAATATTCATGCTGCATGAAAACTGGTAGATGATAACTAATATGGGTTAATCAGTGACCTTGGGTTGTGTTTTACTTAATCACATCTGTAATATTCTTGAATACTTGCTATGTATTACTTGATGATCTCCATCCCTTTTGAGCTGCTCCCTTTAGTCAACTTTCAAATGACAGTATATACATAATGTATGCATTGATACTTTGTGACTCTTTCAGAAGGAAACATAGTGAACATGAATGTACAGTTAGGTGGAGGAGGTTAGAATGTCAGTGAACTTTGTCATTTGCATTACAGGTGATAGAAGGTTATGAAAAAGCTTGCAAGAAAGCCCTAGAAATTCTTCCTGACTTAGTATGCTGTTCTGCAAAGAATCTGCATGATGTTGAAGAAGTGGCATCTTTGCTGCACACCTCAGTAATGAGTAAACAATATGGCAATGAAATCTTCCTGGCAAAGCTTATTGCTCAGGCATGTGGTAAGTAAACAAGTTTGCATCTTGTATGTATCTAAACTGAATACAGGCTTGTTTTTAATCTTTGTTATGTTATTCAAGTGCTCACGTCATAGGTGAAAGGCATTGCCAGCTATTCATGTATTAGGCTAAATGAGCTGAATATATTAGGTCTCATGCCTTTGGGGGCAAGGGAGAGAGGGAGGTGGTATTTCTTTTCCTCTTACCCACTGAATTCTCTTCATGCTCATTGTGGCCCAGCTGTGGTTAGTCCAAATGGCTTTCTAGTAAGCCATACATTTTCAAGATGAAAATCTATTTTCATCTTTGCAGTTGCACTCATGCTCTTAAATGCACGACTTAATCTAAGTGTGATGTTGGTGAGTTTTGTTATATAGAGCTCTCCATCTTGTAGAGCTCAAGAATACAACTCTCATCATTAGAGCAAATTTTTCCTCAAAATACTCTGGGCCAAATTCAGCCTCAGTGTAAGTGGGCACAGGCTAAACTTGGCCTGCTGGCTTCATTGATTTGTGTTCTCTTGCTGGCCAGATACTGCCATTTCATAGTGAAGAGTTCCGCTTTCTCAGCATTGCAGTACCTATACTTATCTGTAACTGATCATCGAGGAGGGTAACTGTTTCCTGCTAACGTAAAATTTGGCAGTTCATTTCTTGATCTCTTTATTTGTTTAAAGGCTTTTGAAACCAAATATCTTAATACAGTATTTTCTATATAAATGATGCATATGATTTTCTAGTGTCACATTTGTACTTTGCACTTAAATTATATAATACATGTTTCTTTTCTCAAACAGTATCTATTCTTCCTAATTCTGGTCATTTCAATGTTGACAGCATCAGAGTATGCAAAATTTTGGTAAGCTCTGAACTTTTTTCACTAAAGCATGACTAATTCTTACTCCTGGGGGAATTCTGCGCCAAAAAATTAAAAATTCTGCACACAATATTTAAAAATTCTTCAAAATTCTGCATATTTTATTTGTCAGAATAACACAATATAACCACGCCAGTTTCAATTATTTTGGTAATTTTATTTCACAATACTTGTCAGCAAGTATGTCTGGAACAGACAACAAAAAAAATTCAGGAAATATTTTTCGACAAATAGATTCCTTTCTAGGCATATTAAATATGGAACTTTGAGTAGTAATTCATTTAAACTACAATTCAGAAACATATTTGCCACACACTTAGAAGCAGTGTGAAAGCTTGGGGGAGTCAGTGGCAACGGAGGAGCTGAGCGGGAGGGAAGTAATTGCTGGGAAGGAGCCCTGGGAGTGAACCTGGAAGGTTGTTAGGTGTGGGCGGGACAGTTTTTTTTGTGGGGGGTGGGAGGGATTGTTAGGGAGTTGGGGAGCATCCCCCATTCAGACACAGACTGACTCCCTTTCAGTCAGGCACATCTTCTCTGCACGCCCACTCCCCATTCAGCCAGGCATATCCCCATGTGGCCCTGTACCCTCACTCCCATTCAGCCCTTGGCTTAATGTTGTTACCCCACTAACTCCTGTACCTTCACTAGCCCTTCTGAACCCCAGTTTGTGACTCCCCAGCAGCTCCATGTGCCCCACTCTGTTTGTCCCCCCATATCTCGTGCCTCCTAACCTGGTCCCGCGGCCATGGCACTTTGAGGAAGGCAGCCTCTGCCTCCTCTGTCTCCGCAGCAGGCTGCCCTCTCTTCTGGCACCATATCAGCCCCTGGTTGGCAAAAGGTGTAATTGCAGTGTCACCCCTCTCATGGCTTCCCTTTGCCTCCCTGTCAGAATCAATTATTTTGTGGCGGGGGAGGGGGAGAAATATCTGCAGGGGATATTAATTCTGCGCTTTGCGCAGAATTCCCCCAGGAATAAATTCTGGTATTCCTGTTATTGTATTAGATAACTCTGTAATGAAAATAGCTAACTTTTGGATCATAAAATGTTACATTTCTGTTGTCCTTCACCCAGCCTAGACTTTAAGATTGTCTTTATTTTTGATAGATTGAGGCACGGCTTCAATAATGTAGATATATTGTTATAGCACATTCAATTAAATTATTTTTACCAAACTCTGGCATTCCTAGTTTCAAGATATTTTCTGTGCAATACTTGTCTTAGAGCGGAATTGCCTGTAGACTTCAGGGGCAGAACTCCAAGTGTTTGGTCCTTAAACAAATCAGTTTCATGAGCTAAAAGCTCAACCAATATGTTTTTCAGTAATTGTACCTTCAATTAAAATGCAACCCAGATGTTCAGGCTGGGGTGGGGGAGGATGCAGAATGTTACGGGCCTGATCCTGTTGTTCTTACTCTGTCAGTGGGATATTAGACCTCAGTAAGGATGACAGGATGGGCTAAACTTGTGCTTCCCATCAACTTCTTTCTTGCTAATCCTTCTTCCTGACTGGGAGCAGAAAAAGGATCACTATAAATTTCTAATTGTTACTGCCATGGAATAAATCTTCAACTGTGTATTTCTAGAGAAGAATATTCAGTATTCCCAAATCAGCATAGTGTTTTCTCCTCATCCTGGAATAGAAACATGTCTAAGCATGTTCAAACATGAGACTTCCTTTTTTAAAAGAGCAAGTGTAGCTTTATTGTGGTGGATTGGTGTACTGAAATGTGATCTTTATCTGTCCCCTTTATTCTCTTTAGGGCTCTGGTATCTCTGCTTCTTCAGTCCTGCATGGTATGGTTTTTAAAAAAGAAACTGAAGGAGATGTTACTTCTGTCAAAGATGCCAAAATAGCTGTGTATTCCTGTCCTTTTGATGGCATGATAACTGAAACTAAGGTATGTAGGTGCCCAAAAGAGGTCCCATAGCAATTTATGTACATATGCAGTACTTGGTCTGTATTATTCTCAGATTAATATTAACTTTAAATATCCTTGACAATTGACTTTTTTTAATAGGGGACTTGAGCTTCTATGTTTAAAATGAAGTTCAGGGTTTTCTATCATAGCTGTCTAAACCATATTTTTCTCTAACTTTAATATGAAGTGTTCCTTTGAGCAGATGCATTTTCAAACTTTTCCTGAGACCACTGACAGATAATATATAACACAAAATGTTAGCATACAAATATAATTTGAGTCAAAATAGAGTTTAAGATATTCTTAAGATATTCTTGTGTGCCCAACACACAGTAGTTTTGCTCTACTAGGTTGTTTAATATGACATTTAAGTGCAAATTAATTAATTGACTTAATTGCAGATACCTATATTACATCATGGTGGTCGACAAAATTACCTGAAAAGTTATAGACTCTGGTAGGGGTGAATAGAGCTGCATTGCAGTGACTCAATTCTTTTCCTTTGAAAAGTCCTAGATGATAGTGTTGGGCAAAAATATAGCTCCCCTGACAACTCATGTCAGGTGTGTGAAGTGGTGTTATTCATTACACCCTTCTGTCCAATGTAAGGCTGTCAAAAGAAGTAAATGGTTTAGGCTGCACTGGCATGAGCATGTGGATGACGGCAATCTATCTTTTTGTTCAAAATGGGACATTTACTATTTCTTTGCCTCTGTAAAGCCTTCCTTAGATTTTAAAGATAACAGTGGTAGCTGGAAAAAATCTTTCCACCTGTGTCTGGATAGGATGGTTGTGACTTTCCTCTTGCCAGAGCGATACAAGCCTACTTGACATCTAAAGTAAATTAGTATGATATGTTCTGGCGCTACCCTGGAAGACCATTTAGAAGCTTCTGCTGATATAAAATGTGGCTGCTCACTTGGTGCTAGCCATGTGGAGGATATTACACCTCATTCTCCATAAATCACACTGAACTCTAGAAGTAAACTGGTAGCCAGGATGGTTTGTGTGTATGTAAAATTCTATATGGTTAGTATTCTGTTTTAGGAAGCACTGTCTTGACACTTGAGCAGCTACAGGGACAGATATGAACAGTTCCTGTATCTGAACTCTGGACTAGAAACTAAGGCATTCCTGAGATAGGATCTTCAACTGTGAAATTTCTCTCCTGGTGGTCCAGAACTGAACCTTGCTGACCTGCAATTTAGTATCTGACATGTTTCACTCATGCTTTTACTTGAGGAATAGTGATAAAGTAGCATGAGTTTAAGTGGTGAACAGGAAAGGGGCAAGTTCATTTTGGTTTGTCAAAATGTCATGTAAAACCTCTAGGCACAATACACATGTGTTTTGTAAATTGAAAAATGTTTCCTTTTGATAGGGCACTGTACTGATAAAAACTGCTGACGAACTTAGGAATTTCAGCAAGGGAGAAGAAAATCTAATGGATCTGCAAGTCAAGGCAATTGCTGATGCTGGTGCAAATGTTGTAGTAACCGGTGGCAAAGTGGCAGACATGGCACTTCATTATGCCAATAAATACAATCTTATGTTAGTCAGGTAAGGATTAAAATGGTACAAACAATTTAAATGTCAATACCTATACATACCATACTTGCTGTTGTCTCCCCAAAGTCCTCAGAATACAAAGGTATATGTAATGTAAACGTTCTTACCTAATGTGGATGATTATTTTTCCTCCAGTAGAGGGTGAAATTGAGTGTCTATTAAGTTAGTTACAGTTAGGGTGTGTCTGTTACCGAACGTAGCTTGGAGCTTCCTGACAATGGATTGCACCTTGCAAAATATGGAGTTTTGGTGTAATGGTTGCATTGTCTGTATATTGTAGTTATTCATTATTTGAAAATAATTTTCCAGTCAACAAAATCAAATATTCTAAAAAGACATATTAGTGATTTTAGTAAAGTGGTTAAATGGGCATAGAGGTAGGGCTATCACAATGGTGGTTCCTCCAAGTCAGAGTATGCAGTGGTGTGCGGAAGTATAAACAATATAGGTAGTGCATAAATGGAAGAACTCTGCCCTAGGACCTTTGATAAGCATTTTCCATGGGCACTAAAATTCACTTTATAAAAATGAGTGGACAGTTTTGAGTATAGGTATAATTATTAAATGTAGGACAGCCCCATGAAAAAGACATAACAGCTAGTGTTATATTTTCATATTTTGATCCTCTCAGAAAAGTCTTGTGCATGTAAAAGCTATTCTTATGTTTACAAAACAGGATCAGTGACACTTCAAAAGAGTTGTAACATGTTCAGAGAAACAGCATTTTGATCCCATGAGATTATTTGTGATGAAACATGGTCTAATACAGCAGACCAGATGTTGGCCTAGTACCCTTGAGCGTTAAACTTATTAAACTTCATTTTCCCCATTAGTAAAATGGAGATAATAGCTATTCCTCTCACAAAGATGTTGAGGATTAATAGTTAAACTTTCAAAATGCTAGACAGATATTAAGTAAAAAAAATTTGATTCCAAGTGAACAGTGCTTAAAAATAAAGCATTACTACTTCAATTTCTGTAATATTAGCATGGAATTCCTGTAACCATAGAGTAGCAACTGCAGAAATGCACTAGAGGAGTTGATGCCATGGTAGTGTTGTAGTGGATACCAATAAACTAATTCTGATAATATTACATAGAACTGCCAAATTATGGAGGAAACCTTTATTTTTCCTTGCAAACTAAAGTAAACTTCAAATTGTTCTTGGAAACATGGTAGTAAAAGGAACTCTTTTTTATTTATTTATTTAAGGTTGAACTCAAAATGGGATCTCAGGAGGCTGTGTAAAACTCTTGGCGCTACCGCTCTTCCCAAATTGGTATGCCGTTTGCAAATGAGTATCATCAGTGGAGATATTTATTTTGTATGAACAGAATCTTTTTCTGACTTGTGCTTCTTTTTTCCAGATTCCACCTACACTAGAAGAAATGGGTCATTGCAACAGTGTTTATTTGTCAGAGGTTGGGGATACACAAGTAGTTGTGTTTAAGCATGGTATGTTTCTATTCGTAGGAGATCATGGTTCTATGTCATGACTAGAACTTTATTTATAAATGTTCTACATCTTAATATGTTTTCTAGAGAATTAAGTCTGTCTTTCCTTAACAGAAAAGGAAGATGGTGCCATTTCTACCATAGTAATCCGTGGATCTACAGATAATCTAATGGATGACATAGAGAGAGCTATAGATGATGGTGTTAATACTTTCAAAGTATTCACTAGGGTGAGTAAAATGAATATACTTCTCTATTAAAACAGAGCTGTAGACCAAGATATTTGTGCCAAGACTTTACGGCATGCTTTGCTCCCTTCTGTTGCTTGGAATGCGGAAACTACTTGCATCTCCTCAGCACGGGGGAAATCTCCAGTGGGCAAAGAGCGGGTGTGTAACTGATTCCTATGCCACTCGTGCAGCCCTGGAGTTAGGAGATGGGTTGTAGCCAGAGTGCACTGTGCTTAGTCCATCTTGAGTGACAAGATGATCTGTTTGAGACCAATACAAGCTGGCAGAGCTAAATCTGGATCTTGGTATCTATCATTGGTGATAAGGGTGTTAAATATGCTTAGATACTGTACAAAAATATTTAGTTCATAAATTAGGACAGCTTAGTCTGTTACAAAAGTTTTGTCTTTAAACTGTGCAATTAAGATACTGATTTTAAAATAAGATGGGGAGTCCTCAATGTGAATACAGGCTGAAAAACTATGTAGAAAACATGAAGCTTTTTGAAAGCTTAACATCTGATAGTTTCCACTTTGCCACCGTTTGAATCCAAGTCTGAGTCCCTTGCAGTTCTTATTCTGCCTCTTCCATAATGACTCCCCAGAATAGATGATCGGCTGAGGAGCAGTATTAATATACAGTGCCTTTCCTATTTTTCCCAACAAGTCATGTTGTCTGTTGAGATAAAAACAAATTTACTCTTACCACTTCCATTTCATTGTTTTATTATAGTAATGAACTTTTTCCAAAGACATTTAGAAATAATAGATGCTAGATTTTTACCTTTAGCCATACTAATAAAATGCCTCACTTTTTGAAGTTGGTGCCATTTCTGCACTTGTGTAATATTCTACCAAGAAAAATATCTGTTTATGAAGGCAGAAATTAGTTCTAGAAACTAAAAATCTATTCAGGTTACTTTAAAACAAAACTACCTCAAACCACTTTGCATTTATAATTATGTATCTTGTGGGGTTTTGTTCACAGGATAAACGTCTTGTTCCTGGTGGTGGTGCAACAGAGATTGAGTTGGCCAAGCAGATCGCATCTTACGGAGAGGTAAATAATGCATTTTCCTCTCACTTCATCCATTTCTTTTCCTTTACAATATTAAACAGTTTTCAAACTTTGCTTTAGACATGTCCTGGGCTTGACCAGTATGCTATCAAGAAATTTGCTGAGGCATTTGAAGCCATTCCTCGAGCACTAGCAGAAAATTCGGGAGTAAAGGCCAATGAGGTTCTCTCCAAACTTTATGCAGTGCACCAAGAAGGCAACAAAAATGTTGGATTTGATATTGAGGTAAATGGTGTCATACGTTATGCCTGCCAAAATACTTGGTTCTGTGCAAAAGAATACTCCACATAAAATACCTAAGGATATAAATTATGTTCTAGATTTTAGGTGTTCAGCTTTAAAGTAATTGGAGCAGTATATTAATCAGTGAGCTAGACAAACAGCTTAGAGAATGGATGTTTTGTTCTTCAGCAGACAAATTAGTTACATTACTACATACACAATGGTTGTATGTGAGACGTGAGGATATGTTCTTGAACAATTGCTCAGATAATTCCACTTATGATTCAGTTCGCATTTCTAAAAGTTGCTCAAATGAATGTTTTATTTGGAGGAAAGGGGATAAAATCAGGAAAGTGTCATTTTGTTACCACTTGGTGGGTGTGGCTGTTGTTGTTTAGGATTACAAAGGTAGAACAGTTTGAAATAAGGTAGGAAAATCTGGTGCTATGAAACTTTGAACAATGTTCATATTTTTTTCTGACAGGCTGAAACTGCAGCTGTGAAGGATATGTTGGAAACTGGTGTGTTAGACACATATCTTGGAAAACACTGGGGTATTAAACTGGCTACAAATGCTGCAGTGACTGTGCTCAGAGTAGATCAGGTGAGTTGAAGAAATGACTTTGGGAGATAGTGATTTCAAACTTCCGAGTTAACTTGAGACATCTTTGTACATGTCAGGAATACATGCTATAAAAATTAAACTGATAACCTTAAATCAGTTTATTTTTGTGAAACCAAGATATATTATTGCTGACCATATTGCTAGATTCAGATCTTGGAAAGGTGAGGCAAGGTGCCATGTCACATCCAATACATGTTGGATTTACATCCTGACCCATAGTTGGTAGCTCTTAATTTCACAGGTATGAGCACGTAACTGTCTCAAAGAAAATGTGTAGTATGTATTTCAAAAAAGAAAACCTTCCACATCTATATTTTAAATGCATCTTGTACAATAAAATGGAAGGAATGCGTTGAAGGCTTTTCTGGATAGTTTAATGACTTGGTATTTTATGGAACTTTAGCAGAAATGTGTGTGATGCATGTAAAATTTCTGTAGATTATTATGGCAAAACCAGCAGGCAGTCCAAAAGCCCCTAAACAACAAGGACACTGGGATAAGGATGAATGGAAAGATTAACCTGAAAAATAGCGAGCTGTAAAATCGGTGGCACTTGTTATATTGAGTTGAGACACACATCTGTTGCATGAATGTATCCACACTCAGCACAGAGCTAATATGTATTGTTGGCTTTCAAGGGCACATGTGCGAGCAGTTTCACCTTTTTAACAACCTATTTGAAATACGATTTGTGGCAGATTGCTGTGCTGTAGTGAATTCATCTTATTTACTGAAACTAAATTGTGCAGTGCTACTTGAGAGAGGTGTAGCTGGCATTTTTGGAAGTCTACCTATGCCAGGAAATCCTGATGTCAGGGATTTAAAATAGATTTTCAGTTTATTCAGATTTTGGGCATTACAGATTATCTTTAAACTCTTCCTGTAATATATTGCATGTGTTCAGTAACCCAGTCACTCTGACAAACTAGCTAGATATTAAACAGATCTTTCTTAGATGTGAAAGTGTACAGCTTGAATCCCCCTCTCCCTTTTAAAAAAGGTAACCGAGGGAATACTGAAATTGTATTGGGGAAAACAGCACCTTATGATGTGCCAACTTGCTACATATTTGCAGAAATATGGGACACACCCAATGGCAAAAGCTTGTCTGTTCAAATGTACAAAAGTAACAGATCTGCATAAGTTTAGTGAATGCTGCTCAAACTGTATGTCAAGCTATAGAAAGGAAAAATCCAAAGTGAGTGTTACTTAATCTAATTTTTTTTCCCCAAGATCATCATGGCAAAACCAGCTGGTGGGCCCAAACCTCCATCAGGAAAGAAAGATTGGGATGATGACCAAAGCGAATGAACACCTTCACTGTACTTTGAGTGAACTAGGATTGTATGCATCTTGTAATACTCCTGTTGGGACCTGACATGTTTTCTCCCTCACCTTAAGTTATGAAACTGTAATCCAGTAAAGAGTGCAGTACTGCTACTATTTCAATAAATGAACTTGCAATATAAAAAGACTGAATTTGTTAACTTGTCCTATTAGACTTGTAGCCTTAAAATTAACTTTCACACATGTTGCTTTTGAGTGTTAATTATCTATAGTGATTAAAGGAACAAGTTGTTTTGAATCTCTCTACAGCTTCTGTTTCCCTTTATATGAAAACAAATAAACCCTAAACACCATTAACAATGAATCTTTAATCACAATTTAGGGAAATTATAGTTAAACATGTACCACTTTACCCATGTCATAGAATCATAAGTGTAGAACTAGAAGGGACCTCCCTAGGTTTTCTAGTCCTGTCGCCTGCACTCAGGGCAGGACTAAGAAATAACTAGACCATTCCTGATGGGTGTTTGTCACACCTATTAAAAACCTCCAACGATGGAGATTCCATCACCTCCCTAGATAATTTGTTCTGGTGCTTAACTCCCCTGACAGGAAGTTTTTCTTAATGTCCAATTTAAATGTCTCTTGCTGCAATTTAAGCCCATTGCCCTAGCCTGAGAACAATTTTTCACCCTCTTCCCTGTGACAACCTTCTATGTCCCCCTCAGTCTTCTTGTTTCCAGACTAAACAACCCCATTTTTTTCAGTCTTTCCTCATAGGTCATGTTTTCTAGACCTTTAATCATTTTTGTTGCTCTTCTCTGCACTTTTTCCAATTTGTCCACATCTTTCCTGAAATGTAGCACCCAGAATTGGACTCCAGCTGAGGCCTTATCTGCATAGAGTGGAAGAATTACTTGTCTCTCACAATACTCCTGATATATCTCATAATGATTGCTTTTTTAGCAACAGTGTTACAGTTGACTCATATTTAGCTTGTGATCCGCTATAGCCCTCAGCTATCCTTTTCTGCAGTATTTCTTCATAGGCAGTCATTTCCCATTTTGTATGTGTATCATTGATTGTTCCTTCCTAAATGGAATACTTTGCATTTTCATTCGGTTTACTTCATTTGGTTTGTCCAGATCATTTTGAATTGTAATTCTGTCCTCCAAAGCACTTGCATCCTCTCCCAGGTTGGTATCATCTGCAAACTTTGTGTATGCTCTGCTATTATCTAAATTTATGAAGGTATTGAACAGAACTGGACCTAGAACTGATCCCTGCAGGACCCTACTCAATATCCCTTCCAGCTTAATTGTGAGCCACTGATGATTACTCTGAGAATGGTTTTCCAACAGTTATGCACCCACCTTATAGTAGCTCCAACTAGATTATATTTCCCTAGTTTATGAGGTCATTGGGACAGTATCAAAAAGCCTTACTAAAATCAAGATATACCACATCTACTGCTCTCATCCTCCCCCGCCCCCACAAACCACAAGGCTTGTAACCCTGTCAAAGAAAGCTATTAGGTTGGTGTGACATTTGTTCTTGACAAATCCATGTTAACTGTTACTTAACGAATTGTCTTCTAGGTGTTTACAGACTGACTGGTTATTTGCTCCATTATCTTTCCAGATACTGAAGTTAAGCTGACTGGTCTGTAAAATGGAAACATTGGTAGTCTCAGGTCTTGTGAAAGTCTCCTTTAACTACAATCTTAAGAGCCACATCTTCACTTGAGGCCACCTATTTTTTCTCTGAAAACCTTTACACTCCTTAGTATGTAAGAATGATCTTTTGCAACATGACTTTGCCATAATACAAAATACTATATAGAAATTTGCTATTCAGCACGGAATTGACTCCATGATGCACTGTATTTGCAAGTTTTCCCAAGGTTGGCTGTCTTTGCTTATAAAAATTAGGAGGCTGAACAGGTGAAGCAGAACACAAGGGAAGTGTTCTACCTATAACCCCTTTTCCCCAACATCTTTAGACCAGTTCGGGGGGGGGGGGATACACTTTTGCAAAATGTGTTCTACATCTTTTCTGTCAAAAAATACCACAGAACTGTACCTCCCAGGCCCTACTGGTCAGGCAGGGGGGTGCAGCTGGGTGAGGGGGAGCGAGCTTGCTCACATAGTCCTGCAGGATCCCTCCTGCCAGCAGGAAAGGCAAAGTGGCTCCCTGGGACTTGGAAGCCTGCTGCTTCCACTTCCTCCGGGCTGTGTCTCCCTGCGCTGCAGGAACACACTGCCAGGTATCTGGTTAAAACTGGTGACTGGACACTAAAAATTATTTAAAGGAGTCAAATAAATGGTTCAGACCTGAAGTTATGTTATGGAAAAAGACAAAATAGCTTTTTATTTAAAAGCAATGGAACTATTGGAAAAGTATAAGTTAATATTTCATCTGCCAGTATTTCTAGGAAGCATGAGATTTCTGCAGTAGACAGTTTCAAGTCTAATTGAACATGATTTACAAGTCATTTTTCTCTGATTTAACATTTCTTTATTTTAAGATGTTTAAAAACCATAAAGTATTGTGTGAGGAACACATCCCAGGTTAATTATAGCAGTCGTTCGTAGAACAGGAGATAAGCTTGTGAGTTCAGCACTTTAGATACAGCTACAGGTTGCACATGGGTATCACTGATGTGAAACCACTGTCCCGCTGATTCAGTTTCTAAAGCTGTTAACAAAAATTTAAAAAAATCTTAAAAGTAATGCTGAAGCAGAAATGTCACAAGTTACTACCAGTTTAGAGAAATTCCATTTAAGATTGGACTGTTGTGAAAATACTGGTGACACTTACCTTGGGGAATTTCTCCACCGAGGACAAGATCAGAAAGATGGTTTTTCAGAGTTCTCATCTTGGCATAGGCAGTGTAGTGTCCAGACCTCATTGTGCCACTATGTTCAACCACCCCATATAGAGAGTACAATACTCTTTTATTCCCTTCAGCAACGTTCTGTGAAGTGACAATTTTGTTATAGTGCCAGTGTAGTACAGATATTGAGATTCAACCTAGCTGAAATGTCAGCCTTTCAGACCAGTGTGTTTTGATTCCATTGTTCTGTACTGAGTCAGTTCTGATTCCGCTTGTCAGCGTAGAAGCAATGTGTTAATGACTGACTTAACATAAGAGCTTAACTATACGTTAAATGACGATGTCAGTGAAGTTTTGGGATATGGTATGGGGAGATTGATTAATGGCTGACTGTTTTGAGAACATGCCCAACAGTTTTCAAAAACAAACACACACCTCTTGCTGTAAGGGTTGACCGGTCCAACTATTTGAAAAAGAATTAAAGGATTTTTTTACTTGCCTTGCATTTAATTGCACAGAAAGGAGCCAAGTCTATCACTTCTGGAAACTTTATGTGTTTGTTAACTTTACGTAGATTAAATCCTGCCTAGAAATAAAGATAGAAATGAAGAAACACAAACAGGACTTTAAATCTTGACATATATAAACAGGTGATAGAAGTCTGTTCTGAAAAGGTTACAAGTTTAGTTATTTTAAAAAATTCCAACAAGACTTCAAAGATTCATTTAGAGCACAACCAACCTTTGGATGGAAAATAAAGTTGGGAGGTAGGGAAGAGACAAGACAGACTATTACTTCCAACAGTCATGCTTTTCGGTTCTTTATGGCCATGTTTCAAATTTCCTCCTGTCTATGGTTTCTCTACACATTTCTCTGGAGCATAGGGCTACATGGCTGTTTAATTTACAGATTTAGCATGTATTGGCATTAATGACAATAGCAGTACAGTTATAAGAAGAGTATACTTTTAAAAGTTCTAGTTGGAGGACACCTCTGATCCATTGCTAAAGACAGTGCAGAAAGGTTGTCTATACTAATTCTCCAGCCTGGTTTTAAAAGTCTGAAGTGATGAGCCTTCTATCACTTCCATTCAAATGCTATTCTACAGCTCAATAGGTACTAATGTTGAACATCAAGAAAAGCTTCCCCAGCTTCCTTCCTTTAATTTAATCACAAATATACCCCACTGGATCATTTTACACAATTCTGCTCACTCCCTGGAGTTTCAGATACTTAGACAGTTATATCCCTACTCGATTGTTTTGCCATGGTGCATTATATAATTATTAATTTTAAACTTTTAAGTCAATCCTTTCTGATATTCATTTCCCCCTTCTCATTTCTCTCTAGTTTATCGCTGTTATTGAAGAGCCCCAAACTGAAAGCCATAATTTGGTACAGAGGGAATATAACCTCTGTAGTTAATATGATGCTCTGTATATTCACACCCTTTCAAAATACATGATCACATTGCAAGCTTGCATCTAATTTACTGCCCACCACCAGCATTTAGATGTCTTTTAGCTGTACTGCCTTCTATTTATGTATTTCTTAGAGTGGATCTCTGTTGCGGATCATCCTTCTCCATATTTAGTAAGTTTGTTTTTCAACATGAGTCAATTTATTTTTTGTCTATATTTCTTAATTCTACATTTCTGGTAGTTAAATTGTTTTAATAAATGTCTCTTTGCTAGAAGAACTCAAGAATTCTAAGAACTATTACAGAAAGCAAGAGTAACAGGAATAAATGCATCAGGAATATTTCTCACATTACCTATATATTACTTCTAAAGTTGTAGAAAGAATAGTAGTTAATGGAACAAGTTTATACGGAAGTCAAGATCCATTAACTTCCATGGGTTATTACTAAATAAAATTTTAAAATACGAGAGTTAACCAGTTAATAATACCTGTTGAAATCTCTTTAAGTGAAGTGTTAAAATTGGAGGAGCAAGAGAAATTAACATTTGCTTTTTGGCATTAGTGTAAACATGCTTCTTCTCACCTAAAGGAAAGAGAGAGCACCATTGGTTAGATAGTCAAGAATAATGCAATAATAACATGTAAAATCACGTACTAGGACTGGAAACAATTTATTTCATCCATCATTATAATATGTTTAAGAGTGATGATTTCCCTTCAAAATTATAAATGTTTACAAGCTGCCATCTTCATGATGGTCCTAGTTCAAGAGATTAACTAGTGTATATCACATCACCACATTATCTGCTTGAATAGGGTGAGTTCTAACACTCATTTCTAGGACTTCTATAGAATTACATGCTGAATGGTGCTTTTATTAGTCTGCTGGGCAAATTTCTGCATGTTCTCCATCTATGGCTCATGTGCTATAGTAATTTTAAAAGTTTAACATTTAAAGAGTTTAAAAAATAGCTTCATGTTCCATCCTACTATAGAGCCAGAGGGTGAGCCCCCTTGCTCTATACTGATGGTAACTTACAAGTAGTTCCATTGAAGACAATGGGGCTACTCATGAGTAAGTGCTCACTAATAGGAGTAAGGGGTTCAGTCTGGCCCTTAAATACTGAGTATCAATAGATCCAAGAGAAACTACTCATGCAAACCTGTTTAAAAACAAGCACAAAGAGAATGAAGATAGCAGATATGGACAGATTTAGAGTTGGTTTTCTAGTTTGTAAGTAAAACTTAATTGGCATACTTTTTCCACTAGTCTTTGGTCCATAATGTCTTTGTGTACACACATCACAGAGCAATTTATTAATCTCACTGAGTTTCTCATTACGAGTGAACTGATATAAACAATGAAGGATTGAACCTTCTTCTATGTTTAGGTCTTCCCTGTTTGCAAGAGTACGAAATGCTGTTTCTGGGTCCTCATTCACCACCTCATATGTCTTTAACTCAGCCATATGAAGGTCATCCAAAATATCCATATCAGAGTCAGTAGCAACATCTAAGTGTAATTTTTCTAAGTTAGTAGCAAGTTCCTCCTCTTCCCCATGATAATCTTCTTTAACAGATAGATTGTCAAGTCCACTAATACACTCAGTAGTAGAAACTAAACCTTTCATAGCAACATCCATATTGGTTTCATTATCTTCATATTCTTGTTCTGGATTTTTTATACTTTCCTGGGCACTATGTACATCTGTACTATTCTCTTGATCATTTACATCTTTCTGATTTAAGCAAAGTTCTTCACACTGACTGGAAGATTCCTCCTCTTTTTTCAGGTCAGTGACTTCAGAGTTTATTTCTCCCTTTGTTTCTTTATCTTCCTTCACATTTTCTTCAGATTGTTCCATAGAACTGGTTATCTGAAGCACCTTTCCTTGAATTTTTTGCTGCCGACGCTGGTTCTACAAATAAAAATATGCAGTGTACTGTACAATACTGTATAAAAGCAGAGAAAAAGTTGCTGTATTTTTATCTGCTATGCACCATTTATTTTGGAAATACCTTATTACTTCAAGCAACAGGAGTTGCCATTTAAAAAGGGAATGATCTAATTTAGCAATCATAACAATTAGAGAGCATCAGTTCAAAATGATTATGGCCAGTGTCACTCTCACTCAATGTCTCAGATGCAGTCCTCCCACACTTCCAATTAGAATACCCATCCTGCAATCCAAATCTGAATTTCTTTTATGTCCCCAAAATGTTTTTTCTTGCCTATATTCCTCCAGAACCATCTAAGTGCTTCTCTTGCAGTCACTGACAAGAGAAAAGCCTTCTGGTGTATGTTAATGCTGTTTTAGTCAGGCAGCACATGACTAACTAGTTCAGCAGTTCTGGGCATATTAACTGGTGCTGCATTAGGAAAGCAGGCAATAGAAAATAAATACAACTTCACAACAGGTAAAATAAGATATTTGTTCCTGTAAGCTTTGCACTTGAATGGGGAGAAATTATTAGTTGTCCCCTTGCAAATTATCATCCTACACATAAAGTGGACTAAACAAAAAGTCTAGCATTTTATCTTATGCCCAGGGTGAAAGTGCTTAATATTTATTTTTGCATCATAACCAACCTTGGCTTGCTTTTTGGCCTGTTTCTTTGCTTTCTTCTGCAGGTGCTTACTTGCACCAGGATTATCACCCCTTTCCTTCATATAACTGTCATTGTCTTCATCCTCTTCATCATCTTCATCCTCCTTTTCTTTCATCTTTTTAACATTTTTCTCATTTGAACTTTTCTTAACACTCTAAAAATCAAAACAGATTTGATCAAACAAACATGGTGCCACCATCATAGTTTCAAGGACAAAGACTTCAGATTAAAGATTTAATTTAATATCAGTTATGTTATTTTGAAAAAAAAAAAACAACAAAAACAATATCGCTCCCCCCCCCCCCCCGCCCCTAAAAATTGCAGAGAGACTGGCATATTACTAAGAATTTTAAAATTAAGCTGCTGATTTTTTCGGTATTGTAACAAAACATTCTCTCTCACACACACACACACACACACTCTAAGAGCCTGATTCCGCTGCTCTTACTCTTACTGAGTAGTACCTTACTCCACAAGCAATCCCACTGAAATCTATGCTTGCAGAGTACACTACTACTCATTGCGAGTCAGGATGGCAGAACCAAGCCAAACACATTTAAAGATGGAACTTAACATTCAGGTTTACTGATATGAATCTCACTGAATCCACAAAAGATACTAAATATTTTAGATAGTTTAGAATAACTTCAATAAATAGGTAGTAAGTGTTTGCAGGATCAGGCGCTCTATTTGCTTCTATTAATATGAAAAAAAAAAAGGCCAGTCAATGCAGGAGCATTTTATCCAAACATCCTTTGGATGAAATATGTATTTTTAAAGTTTCTTCCCTTAGTGTTTTTTGGTTGTTTTTTTTTGTTAAGTGTAGTACTACTTTCATATGTTTTGAAGATGAAAGGAGATATAATGTGTGTGCTGATGGCAAAAATGAAACAGACAGATATAAATCTAAAACAGAAACTATTTTTAGATTGATCAGTTAAATAAGTGCTCTAACCATATGTTTCTTCACCTTGATAGTATATGATAAGGCTCTGAGTATCAGTATTAGATAGGAAGCCTCCATTACTGTCCCCAGTGCAGTAAATAGACAGGAACTTAATATTTGAAGAGCCATCTAATTTGCCTCAGGAAAGTATGGCTATTGACACATTAATATCATGAGATCTATTTAAATTTTAGACTCATGACACTGAAGAATGCCTAAATGCTTACCTGAGATAACGTTCTTTACAAGTCAGCCAGCCTTTCAGCGTGGCAGATTTTTTCTAACCAAGGTACTAACTAATGATAGAAAGATTAGCAGACATGGCAGTAAAATCACCAATGCCCTGCCTACAGTAGCATTCCCAAGCATCAGATAATTTTCAAAGAGGGCTTGTGTAGCCACAACCTGTAGAACTTACTTTAAGGAAATGCATTGTTATTCTCTATCATTTTATTGTGCGACTTTATTAGGTAAGATTATTGAAGATAAGCACCTTTTGAAATTACGTACTTTTTAAAAATTTCCTCTCTAAGATCCAGCTAACAGAACTGCACACCAAAACGAATATAAAAAAAATACCTCTGATTCTTACCTGATCATCTAACACAGGCAGTGACAAATCAAGGAAAGACTCATGGACCAAGGACACCTTAAGCAAACAGATTTTACTTAATATAATTAGAGAAACTTTGTTTTTATTAGTTAGAAGTCTAAACACAAATTAGAAGCTAGCACTCCGCTATGGATGTAATGGGGGCAGGGGAGAATGGCTCACCATTTCTTGAAGTCTAGTCATTTATTTACACGCCTACCTATGGACTTAAGCTCTTAACTTTAGGCACTTAAAAAAAAAAAAAAAAAGGTCCTGGCTTAGAGTTTTTTGAATGTAGCATCTTTGCCATTTGTTTCCCTTCTCTTTTGCCTGTTTCTGGGATAGCACCCAATGCATGCTCTTACTTGCACATACAAATTATGATTGTTTATATTTATATACCTCTACGTCGATATAATGCTGTCCTCGGGAGCCAAAAAATCGTACTGCG
This sequence comes from Terrapene triunguis, assembly GCF_002925995.2. Taxonomy (NCBI): domain Eukaryota; kingdom Metazoa; phylum Chordata; order Testudines; family Emydidae; genus Terrapene; species Terrapene triunguis. Next base: position 10,277,047 of record NW_020664382.1, read on the forward strand.
TTATAGGTGAAATCGCGTTATATCGAACTTGCTTTGATCCTCCAGAGTGCGCAGCCCCCCCCGGAGCACTGCTTTACCGCATTATATCCAAATGTGTGTTATATTGGGGTAGAGGTGTATTTACAAAACAGGAACCCATGAACCAGAACCAACATCCCTACTAAATCTCATAACTCAAGATCCCTGCAGTTTTTCGGAATTAAGAGAAGCTTCCACGCAATCCTCTCCAAGCATTCAGTTCTCATCCCCCCATCAAGTCCTGGGAGAACAGATGAGATTTGCAGTACAGGTGAACAGATATTTCTGTCAAATTTTACCTTTTGAGAAACTTGCAGCTCCTGCTGCCTAGTTTCCTTCATTTAATAAATTCTTATCTAATACATCTTATTTCTACGTATATTACTACTTGTTTCTTCTGTGCACAAGTCTTATACACAGTATTTTAGACTATACCAAGCAGACCGTCTACATACCGTTCTGCACTCCTCACACATGATTGTACTAGATAATTCTCCACCAAAGATTCTGTCCACAAAAGTTGGTAGTGCCTTTTTCTTTTCATACACTGAAAATCAGAGAATTCATTCAAATATATGTCAAACAATAACTTCACCTGTACATTAGTGACTGCTTTGATTGGATGTTAAGCTGTGTGTAAACAGGGAGGTTGCAGTGTAAAGTCCATGGTCTGCATTTGTTGTGCCCTTCCCGCAGCCCCCATTGGCCTGGAGTGGCGAACCGTGGCCAGTGGGAGCCGCGATCGGCCGAACCTGCGGACGCGGCAGTTAAACAAACTGGCCCGGCCTGCCAGGGGCTTTCCCTGAACAAGCGGCGGACCGGCTTCGAGAACCACTGCTCTAGACAATATGTTAATTTAGAAAATGTGTTCTAAATCCTGCAACTAAATTACATTTGAAAATATTAAAAAATGCATGAGTAATGCATTGTCCAGGTTTCAATTATCAAAAATAATTTTAAACTGTTATTTTACCTTTAATTTTCTTTTTTAGCTCTTCATTTTTTTGGTCAGAGTCATTCAATGCTTTAAATATTCCAACACTTACTCGCTGAAAGTTAGAGTAAATAAATATTCCATCATAAGACTTAACAAAACATTGTTTCCTAAATGTGTGTTCAGTTAAGCATTTCAGTTGGATAGAACTCCATCTTCACCAATTAAAAAGAATTAAGCTTAATAAACTATAACCCCCATACTAGGAAAGTAACAAGACTGTCTGCACTCTGCAGAAACATGAAATATTCCCCACATTTGGGCTTTTTTAAAGCCATTTCCAGGTGTTTCGGTTAATATATTTAATAGGAAGTCCAAGGAATAAACAGTCTCCCAACTAAGCCCTGATGCAAACAAACCATAAATCCTCCACAAGGATCCCTCACCCTACTAAAACAAAATATTTGTTTAATAAAACTCTTGTAGACAACCACCCACCTTCCAAACTAATTGCTTTTCAAGGTGCTTCTACAGCAATATGAGGCCAGCAACTTATTAATATTTACAGGACTTCAGACACCTATTTCAAGTTCTTGTTATGTTAATATTAGCCCATTGCTTTCAACATGGGCAGAACTGGGCCCACTGTTTAGTACTCTTGATTCTATTAGTACATCATCAACAAAAGATAGAAAATAACCCAAGATTCACCAGAATGCACCCCTCCAGGACCACAGTTTTATCTAGAGAATAATATTCATTGACTTGTTTTCCCTGCTAAGTATTCACAGCTATGGCCAGGTCCAAGTACAAGCAGCTGGACTCCCTTCCTCTATCATAGCAGACTGCAGATAGTACCCTAAATAGTCTCCTTTTATGGATGATTGTTTGGGAAGAGAGAGGATAAAGAAATCCTCTAACTAGCCCTCCTCAAAAATCCTAACATTGATCACACAATCATGCAAATGACAATGTGGACAAGTCAGTTCAGTATTAGCTGGAATGTGGTCTAAAAATTCTTTGCAGACCTAACAAAAAGGGCTAAAACTTAAAACAGTTAGCTCTGTTTACAATACACCTAACAATAATAAAATACATTAAGAATAAGGTTTACTCTGTCTAAGTATACTGATTTTAGTGCTTTGTTGAACACCCACACTGTTTAAGGACTTACTTGGATCTCTTCTGCCCTCATCCCATCCAGTAAATAACGAAGCAATTCCTGGCTGTCTTGCTGCTGGTAACCTTTAAACCGTATTGCTCTGTTTAAATTGAATGAGACTGATATAATATATATATATAAAATTAAAATGTGAATTATTTTCAGCTTGTCCACAGAAGACAGAAACAAATCTCAAGTGCTGATGAAACAGATACCTGTATATATACGGGAACTTCTGAAAAATAGGAAGCTGACAGGGTAGAAAGTCTCATTTTATAGGCTTCTTTCATTTCACTTTAACTCATTTCTATTTTAGACTACACCAATGTCTTTGAAAAGTTTATAGATACCATCTGAACTTCTGCTGGCACATGCATGATGAGAGATAAATGAAAACGTTTTTTGTTAATAGTAAAAACTGCTCTACTACTATATAATCCAATGTTAACATTAATTCTTTCAGTCATTATTAAAATGCATTATGTGTAGATACTCACTTTTTACAAACCTGAGCAAAGAGTTCTTTAGGAGTGACCGTTCCCTTTTTTGTCTCTTGCATCTCTGAAAGGAACTGGCACATAGCTAATGTAAGGGGCCCAGGCTGCTCAAGTTTTATCACCAGAGGTTCCTTTTTAAACAACAAAAACAAAAATCAAGTTTTGTTTTGCATTCTTATTTCAGTCAGACTTATGGATTCATTTGAAATTAGTTCAATATTAGAAAAACGGAACGCTTGTTTTAACTTCCTGAAATATGATCCATTATAAAACAACATTTAGTAAAAGCCTAATTCTCTGATTTTCTAAATGAAACGATAGGAAATAAGTTTACATAAGGCAGAAATGGTTGGAGAACATTTCCTCATTACACAGTATCCTTAGACTCAGCACACTAAGGATAATTTATTGTTTAATTTCAACTCTGAATGTTCTGGGTTTCTCATATTTATTTATTTATTTAAATGGCACCATTTTTGTGTTTGTTCCTGTTTTACAATGCACAAAATAACCCAAACATACCCTCATGTTAATGAAATGTACACTATCCAAGTTAAGTGTCCGGGGATTTCCTTAGTTTTCATTTTCATTTTTACAATTTGTAAGCTCCCGAGTCCCCAGGCTGAAGGAATAGCAGGATCACATCAAAGGGGAACGGTTCTCCTTCCTTTCCTTTAAAAATTTTAAAATTTGATTGAAAGTGGCGTCTGACCAGACTTCACCGATACCAAAGTTACAAGAATAATGTTTTTAATGTAATGGGAATTTCATTGTAATGGGAATACGTCTATGAATTTATTCAGCATATTAAATCTGCCACTTAACTGTACATCTTGGGTGAATTCCTGACTCCACTAAAGTCAATGGTAAAACTCCCATTGACTTTAACGGAGACAGGACTTACATTTTTCCCTAAAATTTCTCCAAAAAACAACAACTGACTAGTTTTTTAATGCACCTAAAAAATTACTTTATAAACTGCAGCATACATACTGTTGAAAATTCTGGTGGCTCAATGTTAACTGTTGTTCCAGGCATTTTAACCTCCTTCAACAGCTCTCTCAGAACTGGTGTCTGTGATAAATTCTGTAAGAGATCAAAAAATCAAATTAAAGTCTGGTAATTAGGAAAAGTCAACTACTGATGCAATTAATGCAGTGCGTAATGTAGTGGTTACAACATTATTTTTCAACACCTAGAAGTTGAGTGCAAACTACCACATTGGATACAACTGTAGGAAGTTTGAGAAAGTGGGGTTACTTTGAGAACTCTAAAGGTATTATAAGAATATTAATTAATAACTTCTTGTTTAAAACATTTAACATTTGAAAGAATTAGCACCAACCATTTTCAGTTATTTCCTTAATCTCTGTACCCTGAGTTACAGTCTACAGTTCATATTATTATAGGCAAAACAGATGAGTCATTATAAAAGTGTAATAAATATAACACAGCAAACAGTTTGTACCCATCACTCACAAGTATGCCTTTCCACTCCCAACGTGCTTCTGCATATCTCCTCCAAGATTTATCATCAAGCATTTTAACTTCATATGGCCAAAACTCCCTGCCCAGCTCTCCACGTCCTTCCAGCACCATCATTCTGTTTGTCACTCAGGTGTGTAAACTGGGGGGTATATTTGACTCCTGCCTCTCTCGCCTCACACATCCAGACAGTATCCAAATCCTGCCACTTCATAACAGTTCCAAATGTGGGCTAGTGAGCAAGGTAGTATAGCCTAGTGGCTAGAGCACTGGACTGGGACACAAGAGACCTGGGTTCTATTCCTCGCTGTCACTAGCCTGCTGAATGACCTTGGGTAAGTCACTTTACATCTGTGGCTCAGTTATAAAATGGGGATAATAATGCTTACTTCCCTTTTGAAAGGCACTTTGAGATATGCTAATGAAAACCATGGTATCAGAGTACCTATGGATTAAGTTATTGTTACACTGCTAGAACCGTAGTTCATGCCCTCATCTTTCATTACTACTGCTAGCTTTCTGACCTCACTGATACAAATTACACCCCTCCCCCGCCCGCCTCTCCCCCCCCCCGCCCCCCGCAGTTCATTCAAGAAGTTGTTCTGGCTGCATCCCCACCTTTCCGCGTCCCTGTTTTGGCTTCCTATTCACCATTATCAAATTCAAGCTTCTCATATTCACCATGAGGACCATTCACAATTCTGTGCCTGTTCCCCTTTAGTTATCTGCTATTATTGTGTTGTTCCTCTCTCCCAAACACTACACACTACCAGCCTTGAATGCCAATTTGTCTGCTTCTCCCACAAATGACCACTTGCTTCCAAGTGGAACAGGAATATCACCTTTCCCTCAAGACCCACTTCTGCTGGGCTGCCTACAAGTGATACCTAGGTACTATAGATTTAAGAAAAAGTAGTCTTATAATTTGAAAATCACGTTGCTCAATAGCTAACCTAAGTAACTATGTGATCTTACTTTCATTAACCATCATCCTCTGTTCTCCTCCCCGATTCCTCTACAACTGACTTGTTCTGTTTGGTCTCCAATTAGACTGCAAATTCTTTAGGCAAGGGATCATGTCTGCATGCTTGTACAGCACCTACCACATTAGGTCCTGATCTATTTTAGGTCCTTTTGGGGCTACTACAACATTAAAAATCTGAATCTGAAGTGGTTGCAACAATATTTAGTGTACCTGCATAACAGCATTAAAGAAACATGTATTCCCCAAGTTACTAAGTCCTTTCACAGTCACTGCTTCACTGGTATTTGAAGAATTGTCTTCTTTGATCACGCCCTCCTTTTTTTCCTTCTCCTGCTCATTTTGGTTTTCTTTTTCTACTTTTTTATTTTCAAATTCTTTGTTTTCTTGATCTTTTGAAACTGAAATACAAAAAAGAAAAATGTTAGGTACCTGGGGTGAGTTGGAAACAGATTATAATATTTTGTAGGAGACCTAGAAAAATGCTCCACCTTTGAAGACAGCAGTACAAAATTACAAGGGTTAAATTTTAAACCCATGCCATTCAAGAATCACATTTCAAATATAACATTTCAATGTTAGGTTTTGAGGTCACTTCTTGCACATCATAATTTAACAAGACGCAACTGTGCTGTTTAATATAATCATCAGTTGAATACTGTCATTTAACAGACATACACCTTGAAATTTAATGTGTGTTCTTGGAAATTCCAGATCTGTGGAGTCAAAAGTCATTCTACCATTGCATTTTCTATAGCACCCACCACTATAGCATCTAAGATCATGCTGCACATGAAATGGCAGCTATGTCTACACAGAAGTAGGTGGAACAGAACTGTCCTGTATGTAAGTGTTCTCATGCCAATGCTTTTATAACCTAGAAAGATGGTGTTAGAGAGCGAGCGAGCTTTTATTTAAGTGACATCTGTATCTTGAGGATCTTTTCCTGAAATTCACGTGCATCACTGAAAGATGCTCCTAGGTAGTTTCAATAGGGAGTTCCTAGGGAAGTTGAGTACAAATCCCATCAAAAACACCTGCTAAATAGCTGCCACAGTCTTCCTTTGACAGGGCTCTGACTAGCAAGACATTCAGATACGATATGACTGCATCATCTTCTTCAGCGTAACAGCAACCCTCACAATGACTCAGGTTCATGTTGAGTGCAGTGGTCCCAGATTCCCTCCATGTTTCTCACTTTTGTACACCAAGTTAGAGCTCGTGAGCCAATTCCTGATTCCATTAAAGCCAATGGCAAAGCTCCCACTGATTTCAGCAGGATCAGGATTTGGCCGCACTATTCCAGACTAGTACGGAAATTGATAAAATAATGGAGATTATTTTCCTACTTGTAAATCAGGTTTACAGGATTCCTCAAAAAATGTGGTGCCTTTCCATTCCTAGCTAACTAAGATTGGTCACTTTTTTTGTATGGCGGGTTAAGTTGGTTACGTTGGTTGAGCTGCTCACATACATCTCTCTCTCGGATCATGTTAACTCTCTTATCCACTAATTGCAGTTTTCTTAACAAATGTTAGCCTTGTTTCTTAGCAATAATTTTTATGCATCAATAATCACAATTAAGGATGTCTGTCCCAGAAGTCAGTGGAGATACCTGTCTGTTCCTCACCTACTGGAAAGATTATTTGACTCACCTCGCTGCCCAGCAAAGTGAAGAGAGGTGGAATTTAAATCTTACTAGTGTGGACTAGGGCTATAAATGTAATTTGAAACAAAGCAACTACATTAATAGGAAGACTTCAGTTATGGTTTTAGCCCCATAGTTCACAGGACAGAAAAATATGGCCCAGGCAACACACTTCATTTCTGATCTGTAGGGACCACTTTTAGAGGTGAAAGTGGAGTTCAATCATAGAGCCCACTGAATCCTCAGTTTTTCTACTAAAACTGCCAGTTGTGATGATTTTTACAACTTGTCTGCTAGGAAATGGATTGACATTACTAATTCAGAGAAAGTTGTATTCAGTTGTAATCACCTAGGGGTTACTTACCTTATAGTACCTAGTTCTTAGAGATGCTGTCATCCCATTTTAGATGTGCATGCTCCTTACACAAAATTAGAATAGCAATGCCTTTGTGCCTCCCCATCCCCCAACCATGGACATAAAGGGCAGAGCAGCCACAACCATCTCTTAGTTTCCTTGCTAATTCAAAATCTCAGGTAAAGAGGACTCTGAAAAAATATGAATAAAGGGCAGGTCTGGGATCCACATCTAGAAGAACCAGTTACTATAAGGCAAGTAATGGCTTTTTCTTCTTTGAATAGCACTCTGTGTGGATTCCACTCTAGGTGGCCGATAACCAGTGCCCTATTCTGGATTCCTAATTGCCAGTAACCAAACAGTGGCCTTCCAAATTTGGTGTATGATCTTGTGGCCAGGTCAAAGGTATAGTATTTAATACAGCAATGGGATTACTCTGCGTAGCTGCCTTGCAAATGTCAATGGGGATTCATGTAAAGCATGTAGAGAAGGGAGCCTGTGCTCTAGTAGAATGAGCTTTGATATTTGGCGGAAGGGGTGGAGCAGCATATGATAGGTTGAAATACACTAGGTAATCTATTTAGATATTCGCTGGGAAGAAATGGCTTGCCCCTTAGAAGTGCTACTTATGGCAACAAAGACAGGGAGACTGTCCAAAGGGCTTTGGCCTATCAAGATAATATAGCAAGGACCTAGAACATCCAAGGTGTAAAGTTTCTTATCCCCTGGAGAAGAATGGGATTTTGGAAAGAAAACGGGGAGATTAATAGATTTCCACTTAAAATGGAAATCTGACAACTTTGGGAATAAAATTGGGATAAGATCTCAACATCACCATCTCTCTGTAGAATACTGCATAAGGCAGGTCAGCTTCGAATCTGTCTATTTAGATTAAGGTAATGGTGCAAAGTGCTGAGAAGTTAAATTTAAAAAAAAAAAAAAAAATTAAATAAAGAAAAGGGGGAATTTGTTGGGAAATTCCCCTACCTAGAGAAAAATTGCAAGGAGGGGGAAATTCCACTAAGGGACAGGGTGCAGACACTCCTTGCTGCAATGGGCAATAAAAAAAGAATTGAGATATAGTTGCAGCCACCTTGCCCTTTATGACCTCAGGGAGGTCCCCCATGGGCACATGCACAGCACAGGCACGGATGCTACTCTTCACATAATCTCATCTCATGTGCCCCCACAGTGGAATCCACATCACACACATACTCTAGGTACAACATTCTGATTCCAGAAGGAAGTTTTTCCTGTCTCCATATTTTCCTTTTGAAAAGGTTTAGAAACATTAGGTGAAATCCTGACCCCATTTCCTAACATCTAAACCCCACAATTAATATTGTATTGTCTTGATTTACAGCAGTGCCTGCTGGGCTCAAGGCACTTTCAGTGTACTATATACCTTATAGGTACCTACCTGTACTTGGTGTGTCGACACAAGCTTGTTTTCTAACATAATCCACGAGTTGGCCCAATCGATTTGAACTATTATATGGGACTTCATTATCACACGAGTAGCACCTGTCTCCCAAAAAGAAGCCAAAGGAGTGCAATAAAAAAAGACTGAGTTAAAATTATATTTATATGGCATCAAATCACATCATCTAGAGTCATTTCTGAACTACTCCATTATACACACCTGAAAATGCTATAATTTTATAACAATCTTCTTGAATTGGGAATTTAAAAAACAATTTTGATACCGATTTACCTTCATTAAAGAAAAAGAGTGGCAGTGATATGGGAGGTGGGGATCATATAAACCTTAACTGTTGACTTTAGGGACATCCTGCAGTCCTTACTCATGCAAAACTCAAATTCATTGGGAGTTCTGCCTGAATAAAGAAAATAAAGAATCAAGCCCCAAAGGAAATGATTACAAATATTAGTGGATACAAATATAAAAGTTGAAGTTTATTCTATCCAAACATTTATTTTGTTATATTTAGTTTGAATAAGATATGGACAAGCGTATTCTGCTTGTCCTGTTAATGTATAGTTTTGTTTTATTTGCCTTTTTAATTGCTGATACAGTTGTGATTTTATTTCTAAGAGAACAAAAACCAAATAAGTGTACCACTAGATCACTTCTCTGTGTTTCACATAATTTTACTGAGAAAAGCCACACTGGTAGATGGAAATATTCTATTTATCCCCAGAGCAGATAGAGCATTGGGAGAACAATGCAATCTTCCCCACACTGTCCTGTCAACATACCTCAACCCTGACTTTGAGGAACCACCTGTCCTGTTACCTGATATAGACTTGCACTAACATATGTAACCAAACAGAACTGCTTTGACATACTGAAACATCCTAAATGAGTATATATCAAGTACACTTATTTTTAAAGTGTTAGGCACAAATGCATTTAGCAGATTTCAGGATTACAAGAAAGTGTGGATTGACTCCCATTTTTGGGAACAGAGGAAGTTTATAATGAAGCTCTTTTTTCTAACCCACTAGAATCCCCAATACAAAGCAGGGAAAGAATATGTATATATATAACCAATCTTTCATCCAACCTACTTAGGAATCTATTTTTTTTGTCAACTGTTTTGAAAACTTGGTAAATTTTTAAACAGGCTCACAGTCACCATTTTAATGGGCAACACATGACAAAAACTTAAAAAGGCACCATCCTCTTCATTGTCTCTGTATCAGCTAAAAAGTTTTGAACAGAAGACAGCGATTGCAAAGTTCTTTTTATATACTGTATAAAACATTAATCTAAGATTTTAGCATCTCCTTTGTATATTAATCACATCAAGAGATTTGAAGAACTATTTTTGGCTTTTAGTTTTAAACATCCACTTTATAGTAAAATACTGTATCGCACCAATCAGTTTTAAATTCTTCATGAAGTCAGTTGTTTTTACACCAGAAAGCCTGATGTAATAAAAACCTTTATAAACTAGGTGCAATATTTCTATGTCATACAATTTAGAATATCTTTTAAAAGAAGGACATTTACACACAAAAAATATTTAACTTAGAGTTAAGTCATTGAATAAATCACCTCAGCAACTTTATGTAAAAAGCACGACAGTATGACCATTAAAACTTTAATTTCTAACAAGACTGAAAGATTAAACATTTATCACTAATTACGTTATGTAGCCTAAGATATATGTATATTAGTAATGTTCAGACTGAAAGAGTGTCTCTTTTGAGTGACAGCATTAGAGTTGATGTGGGAATGCGAACATGAATTTTTCACATGTCAATACTATCATTAAGTGAATGTATTAAATGTTAACAATATTTACTAACTGGTCAGTGTCAGTCTTATGGTAACGCTGTAGTAAAAGATTTTATTAATTATTTCAGCAACCGTAACTCTAAGTTAAAAGTTTTTTGTATGGAAATATCCTGAAAGTTTTGAGAAGTCTACAAACAAAACACAAATAAATCACACCCCCGTCTTTATTTTCTTCCAGTTATGACTTTTAACTGTTGCCTGACAAACTCACCACACACTCCAGTTGTCCAAACTGAGAACCAAACAATGGGGTTCTGATCTTGGTGTTGTATAATGCTTTAAAGCATGCTGCTCTTGAGAATTTCTGCCACAGCCCTATAACATTGATAACCAGAAGTGTCACAAAACCCAATGGACTATCAAGTGAAAAAAAATAAATTCAGACTATAAACAAAATTTTAATAAATACCTAACAATTAGCTAAGCAAATAAAGTAATTAGTATGAATACCTCCAGAAGTTTATTTCTACAGAGAAAAGGTACTAGTTGGATAAAGGATAATTATCAAGTAGCAGGGGATTTGGGCACCTAACTCCCTTAGGTGCTTTTGAAAATCCCAACTTTAAGTCCTAAAAAATGAAAAACTATTAGGCATTACATGATTCTAAATTAAGTAAGCCATATTACTACTACAATATACCATAAGATCCTGCAACAGAAATATTAATAGAAATATTATATATTTATTACAAGCAAAATAATCTGGACTTTCAAGAAGTGGAAGTCATCACGATGGAGTCTGGTCCTTAAGTCTGCTAAATGCCTTTGTGCCAAGCTTCTAGATACATTTAGTAGCAATTCAGAGCAGACACTTTTTACCAGATTGAACTATATTAAATCATTTGTGTAGCACCACATTTGGCTACAAGTTTAACAGTAAATGAAAATTTAGTGGGCTAATTGGAAGCTCTCTTTCTTAACTGCATTATGCAACATTGAAGGGTATTAAAAAAAAAGAGAGAAATACCCTATGGCCACATTTTAGACATAACCATATTGAAGGGCTTTCATCTGCTTCCTCTTCAGATTTATCTTGTCTCTGATTGTCTGTCTTGCAGTCCTGACAAATGTTCCACTCCACATTCAGCAATGCCTTTTTCACATGGCCTTGTTCCAATCCCTTGCGAATGTGCTTGCACACAGGTTCTATGAAACAGAAAGTAGAGAGATAAAATGAGGAAGTCACATTTTTGCCAAGTAGTCAACATGGACACAGACTTCTAGATGTCATAAAAAAGGTGACAGGCTCATGAGCTCAAGTGGCCTTTTCATAGTTAGGGAAACAATGACATGTTAGGGGAAGTAACTGGACACTGTGGCAAAGATTTGACAAAGAGTGTGTGACCATCCTTCATTACAAGAGTTCACGATCTGGAGATATCGTTGGCTTGTCAGCTATTGCTCAAATATGACCAAATAGCATTACTGAATAAGACTGTCAAATTTCTTCTGGATACAGACCTAGCCATCATAATCTATGCCTTTGTCATTTCAAGACTAGATAACTGCATTGTGCTCTGTCACAATTCAAGGCAATTGCATCTGTATTTCCCCTCAGTAATTCAACAAGAGTTTCATAGAAACATAGAATATCAGGGTTGGAAGAGACCTCAGGGGGTCATCTAGTCCAACCCCCTGCTCAAAGCAGGACCAATTCCCAACTAAATCATCCCAGCCAGGACTTTGTCAAGCCTGACCTTAAAAACCTCTAAGGATGGAGGTTGGAGTTTCCACTCTCAGGCTTCCAGCTCCCCTGGCCATCACCTCTCTTGGGTGGAGACATGTGTCTTCCACTGTCCTGACCAGGATATTTCCAGACTGCACAGTTTCCTGATTATACTGTGAATTCACCAGCAAAGTCAGGCTGCCTAAGCAGACCTGCTCAGCTTCTCTCCTCAGAGACAATACACAATGTAATTGCTACAGTTATAAGTTGCCACACAACTCTTTCTATGCAAGCCTATTTATTCTTTGGGTAAAAGCATTACAGAGAAAACTTATTAAAACAATAAAAGAATGTGCATGCATGCTAATAAACATACCAGAGATCATGACAACGCTAACATGTGCTCTGGCAGGAGCAGTCCTTCAAACCCCCACAAAATGATCACAAGTTCCATGATCACAAGTTCATACTCAATAGTCCAAGTCCTTCCAATCCTACTCTAAGAATTAGGGCCTTCCATGGACCAGGGGTCTTGTCTGTTTTCTGGATCAGGAAGAAAGCCCTGAGCCAGTTTAAAACCAGGCTATTTATCCAAAAATCCTTTCTTTGTCTGTTGGTCTCTGGAGAATCCAATTTGAGCTAGTATATGCACACCTCTCCAGGGGGTTTGTGTCAAAGGGCTAATAACTGGAGGAATTACATTAGCACATACGAAGCTGCACACAACCTCAATGACACAAACAATTTGATTTTTAATACAATGGATCCTAAAGGCATTAAATTCAATTAAGTAAGATTTGTGCAGGATATTATTATTTTTGTCACATTCTCTACGTAGTGCTACATCTTAAATCCACCCAGAAACTGAAGCCGATGCAGAACGTTAGCCACTATGGACTGGTCTACACTGGAAACTTACATTGGCACATCTATGTTTCTCAGGGGGGTGAAGAATCCACACCGTTGACAGAGACAGCTATGCCAACCTAACCTCCAGTGCAGACAGCACTTGGTCGACAGAAGAATTCTTTGACCTAGGTACTGCCTCTTGGGGAGGCAGATTACCTACAGCAATAGGAGAACCGATCCTGTTGCTATAGTGAGTATCATTGATGTAGTGTTTTAAGTGTAGAAGTAACCTTAGAGGCTTCTCTCAGCAGAAGACACCAGGATCTTCACTGTTTGCCTGTTAGATTCCAGATGAAGTATAAGGTACACCTCTACCCCAATATAATGCTGTCCTTGGGAACCAAAAAAATCTTACCATGTTATACATGAAACCGCGTTATATCGAACTTGCTTTGATCCGCTGGAGTGCGCAGCCCCTCCCTCCCAGAGCGCTGCTTTACCGTGTTATATCCAAATTTGTGTTATATTGGGTCGCGTTATATCGGGGTAGAGGTGTATTGGTTTTGATCTATAAATTCCTAAAGGCTTGACAGACTGCTTATGCCATATTGCCAGAGCTACAGTCAGTGGCATGAGATGATGGTCTTTGATAGGAAGAAGTGATATAGTCATAGAACCATAGAAATGCAGGGCTGGAAGGGACCACAAAAGGTCATCTAGTCCAGAGGTAGTCAATTACTTTTTGTCAAGGTCCAAATTTCTTGGTCAAGGTATAATCAAGATCCAGACTCCAGAGAAAATAATAAAATAAACAATAATTATAATAAGTAAATAAAAAGATTTTGGGGTCAGTTCAAAAGCATCTGGCGATCCAGATTTGTCCTGCGGTCCAATTGACTACCCTGATCTAGTTCATCTCACCACAGTGATACAGGATTAAATATACCTAAGTATAGTAAATATACCAAGTGCTGTATAAGTATATAATGAATACTAGTATTTGCTAGTGAGATGGATATTGTTTGAGTTTGATTTTTTTATTTCTAGTTGGTTATTTCTGGGGTTTGAGTGAAGAGAAGCTGTTGGTTTTGCCTTTTACATGACAAGGAGTTTAATTTATGTATAAAGAGCTTATAACTAACTGTTTATGCATAACCTGTTAGTCAGTAAACTGAAGCAATGCATTCTAAGATTTTCCTAAGAGCCAAATAGAAATAGGTTTGGAAGAAATATGTGGTGGGGTTTATACAAATGTCTGTCACTAAGGTATTTAATGCTGCTTAGCATAGTTTGTTTCCCTATTTGCTCTAAATTAATATTTACAACAAATGCTTAATTTCTCTAGTATAAAAGCTAGAGTAAAAATATTTCAGTAAATCTGCTTACATGAAATAATTTAATTTACAAAGCATCTAAATCCATAGTTAATATTTATAGCGCTTTCTTTTGCTGCCATACTCTTTCAATGAATTTAAGTAACTTGTTAAAAAAATTACATAAATTTCTGTATAATTCAAACTATTTTCTAGTACCTTTCGTAAAATTGGAATTTTTTTTATTGTTCAAGTCAATTAATAATAGCTCTAAAATCTTTCTCCTTTGCCTGGAGCAGTTGGCAGGACTATAGCCCTAGACTGTAAGAACTTCATGGCAGTGACTCAGTCTTGCTAGATGTAGAGTGCTTAACACATTGGAATTATGGTATTGACTGGGGATTCAGGCTGCTACCATAATACAAATGCTAAATAATAATACAGCCTGGGATAGATGTTTGTCTGCACAGATTAAAACATTAGTAGTCTTTGGTTTGTCTACAACAAGTCTAAATTAAATACATTTTTTGTTCAAAAGTTTTGCATATTCAATGCAACTAAAAGTTAAGTTACTGACAACTTCCAGCGTTACTTATTTTCTGTAAGTTAACTTCCATTTTGGGCTATGAGACAGAAATAACACAGGTGAGCTGGCACCTTTTAGGGAGTTGGGCAACCTTACCTGTGCCTGTTTAGCCTACCTCCCTGCTCAGGGCCCAGAGATCAAGTGACAGTCATGTAACCTACAGGGCTACAATATACAAAGAGAGGCCTCCAGCTCAGTCAAGGAGAGAGATTCAAAGAAAGATGATGGCTACAAGACTTTCCCATAGATGACTTCTTCCTGGAGAGCTGACCGGGAATGTAGCTCTCCAGCAAGGGAGCTGGCCAAAGAGAGATTGCAAGGGAGACTAGATTGAGGTCACTATAGGAAGTGGCCCTGGGAAACAAACAATGTAGTTTG
Organism: Terrapene triunguis; assembly: GCF_002925995.2. Classification (NCBI taxonomy): domain Eukaryota; kingdom Metazoa; phylum Chordata; order Testudines; family Emydidae; genus Terrapene; species Terrapene triunguis. Next base: position 10,292,185 of record NW_020664382.1, read on the forward strand.
GAATTCCAGGCAGACAGCCTATGGCATTAGGGTCTCGGGGTGGAAACCTATAGGACAGGGAGGGAAAGTGGGCATTGGTCCCCACCTATGGCACTATTTAGAGAGGTGCATGGAAACACCCTGCACCAGTGGGGTAAACAAGGGCACTGAAAAACTATTTGAAGCCTGGTGGAAGAGTATACAAAAAGAAAAGCTACAGCTTGGGGAAAACTGACCTTTGAAGCAGGGCTGGGATCCTGTAATGAAGCTGAAAGGAAGGATTATGCTCATTTCAGAACTTCATTTTACTCTGAAAGAGGGGTGGACTTTTGACCAGAAGGTCAAAAAGTGTTATGGTAGCCTGTAAGTTCATGGAAGATAAATGGCAGTGAGGAAACTGAGGCGGCATTGACCTCCAAAGCCAGATGGAGTAAGATGCTGCTATTACAAGGAATAATAATTTCTCTGAAATGACATACACATTTATAATTGTGCATTTTAATTCATACCCTTTTACTGTTAGCATACCGATCCACCCAGAAATGAAAAAAATGTATCAAGAAACTTTCCATTACACATACAGGGCCTGGCTCTGCAGGCCCTTTATACCATGAATGTCTCATGGGATTCTGGGGCATTTCCATGTAAATTGAAATGACTATTGAGAAAAGGTTTTCAGGATTGGACCTGTATGACAGTAAACATTGAATCTCTGACATTTTATAGATTTCCTACCAAGTTTAAGAAGCAGTACTGACACTTTCTGAAGAACTTAAGTTTCAGCTGAATAAACTCATTCTTTACAATCAAATATTCAAAGAAGTAAAAGTGACTACTGTAAATGCCTTCTGGTTATTAATGGGTTTTCAATGCTCCTCACTTTCAAGACAGATGAAACATTCCTTCCACAGTACTACAGTCTTTCTATGAAAATATTTTGTTATGAAACATACCCAAAATATCTTGAAACTCATCATCAGCCTGTATATTTTTTCCCTTTGCTCGCTTCTTTCCCATATTAGTGCTTTGTAGTTTTCCTTACACAGAACCTAATGGGGAAAAAAAACATTAAAGTCAAAACTAGATTTTGATTCTGCTTGTAAGAGGTTATACAAAAGGTAGCAGCAATCAGACAAATTTTAAATTAGCTGAATTTCAAGGGGACATGAATTCATAATATTTCTGTACTTTACAGCTAATACACATTTTGACCCCACTTCTGCAACCAGATCTGAGCTCTGAGGTCTATGGGACTCCACAAGGCTCCAGAGGTCCGCAATTTGTAAGAGTGGGGTCTAAACAGTCAGCAAAATTCCCCTACACTTTTTATGGCTCACCTTAATGGAGTACGGCCACAAAAGTTTTAGGAGGCAACTGTCATATTATTAGTTTATCATATTTAAATACTGACGATACTTATTTAATGAACTCTCTACTTTTGATTTATTGGAAATTCCTTTTTTTTATGACTTGCTCAGAAACATTAAATAAATTGTTATTCTAGCAGCATTTGACAATATACTGGAGATTCAGATTTTTTGTGGCATTGATGTCTCTTCAATGCTGGGAGATTTCAGTTTTCGTATTCATAGAACTATCTAGTAAATAATGCAATTTAGAACAACTGTTTGAGTATACCCTTAGAAAGGGACCTAGAGAGGCATCAGTCTCTAACATCATGACAGAGCCTTAAGCAAACTGTGCATTTATGTTTGTCTTAAATAATAATAATAATAATTTAAAAAATCAGGTACTGTATGTATGGTTTAATGTATATAACAAGAAAAAGCACAAGAGTAGCTGAATTCAGAGGGGACACCCCCCCCAAGAAAGGTCAGATATCAGACCTTTGGCATGGAAAGAAATTCCAACCACATTCTCAAAAGGACAAGTTTACCCAGGTAGTAACAGATTTAAAGATTAAAAAAAAATTATTAAAGTTAATGTTTAAAATCAAATTTACACAAGTTAAGAAGGAAGGTACTGTACATCTGAGGTAAGGCTTGAGTTATGAGGGATTACAAGTGTCAGTTACAAGGTTCATAAGATATATACATACCGCATAACCAGCATAGACCCAGATTGGGATGCATACTACGTTCATTTATGTGAAAGATGAAGTAGCACTTTAAAGGGTGTGGCAAATTTAACACTCTGAAAATTCAGACTAAAGAAATTATAGATTTGGAAAAGAAATTAGTTACACACTCAAAAATAAAGTTGCAATTGTCAACCTTTAGTTAAATCACAGTCATGCATTTCTAGCCTTGTCCGGGTTGAACTCTATCTTGCCAACAGAATGAGAAGGCAGCTGAGAATAGGTAAGTATTAAACAAATCTATGTTGTGGCTGGGAAGATGAGTCAGACAGGATCTCCTCAACTCTACTAAGCTACAAAAATACTATTTATGTAGTATTAAAGGGTGTGATTTAGACCCAACAGTTTGTTAAGGCACCTGAAAGCCTTTAAAATACACCTGCTGTAGAATAGGAATAGGACATTGACACAGGGGCACTATTTTTAGAAGCAGTTTACCCCACTGTAACTTCACTAATATTTGCGGAGTCTGGTACACTAGGAATAGGACATACCTCTGATACCTACACAGTAGGTGGCAAATGTCCAGTGTAAGTGGTGCCCACTGTACCACGTATACAACCTCTCTATCTCTAGGCATTTCTCCCACCACCACCACCAGGCCTTCACAGGAGACGTATCCCATTGGGAAACACACACACACACACACACCCTCCTCCCCCACAGTGCAGAGTGAGTGTCACGCAGCACAACACGTGTTCTTTGGTCCACATCTGCCCAGGGACCCTGACCAACGAGACCTCGCTGCCATAGGTGCTGGAACTGGGGGTGCTACTGCACCCCGGGCTTGAAGAGGTTGTTATCATATACAGGGTTTACAGTTTGGGTCAATGGCTCTCAGCGCCCCTGCCCGCTGCTATCCCAATTCCCAGCCGCGAGGGACCCCGGGGCAAGGCTGCTCCTGCAGCTGCCCCCCTTCTCCTCCCCGCCCCAGGGCGCGGGCGCACAGGGCTGCCTACCCACGTGGAGGGATGAGCGCCGCGTCTTCCAGCTCCTGCCACCAGCGCTGCTGCTGCAGCCGGCCCCTCCTCTCACACTAACCCAAGCCTGGAGTGCCGCGCACCCCACCTCGCCCGGCAACTCGGGGGCAGCCCGCTGGCTCCGATTGGCTAGTCAGCCTCATCTGAGCCCGCCTCCCACCCGTTACGGACAGCCACCAGAACCAGTAGGAAAGCTCCACAGCCCCAGCCGCGCAGAGTCGGGCCGGGAGCGGACACGAGGCGGCTCAGGCCAGGAGCGTAAGTGACTCAGAGACTGGTGGGGGGATAAGGGAGAGTAAATAACGTGGTGGAGTCTAGAGGAACTCACTGAGCCTAAGTCCCTCACCTGCCAGTGTCGTGAAGCGAGTTGTTTTACGACACATATTTCCGGCTCAGCGTAGTTTTACGGCTCCCGCCCTCTTCCCGTGGCTGAGCTGTTAGAGGGAACGGCTCTTTATCACTTCCGGTGCATTGCATAGTGGGAAACTGGAGGGGGGTTGAGGTCAATCGCCGAGAGACCGCGAATGAGGAAGTGCAAGACCCGCAGCGCATGCGCAATAGCGGAGTGGCCTGTATACGTCCCGGCCCAGGGTGGAGGCGCAGGCGCAGTCGGAGGGGTGTGAGCTGGGGGGTCTGTGCTGGGCTGCGGCTACGTGGGAAGCTGTAGCGCTGCGCGGTGTGAGCTGCGGGGCGGGTTCCGGGCTCACCGCGGTGATTTAAAGCTCAGATTTTCAAATAATGGGGGAGGCAGCGACTCTCTCTGGAGCAGCTTCGGTTGGTGAGAGCTGAGCGCTTCTTCCGGCCCGGGGAAGGTGCCCCAGCCTGGCAGCTGCACGCGCGGCGGGACCGACTGGTCCGCCTGAGTAGTTACAGCGTCTCGCTAAGGGACCGTTCGGGGTAGAGTGGCCCACGGACACTTACCAGACGCTCTAACTACTTATGCTAAACAGTCGGTTCCCCCTTGTGTTTGGCTGTTCCCCAGACCGGAGGAAGAGCTGTGTGTGTCGCTCAGAAAGCTGGTTTCTTTCACCAACAGATGTTTGGTCCAATAAAAGATACGACCTCACCCACCTTCTCTCTTTAATATCCGGGGACTGACACAGCTACAAGTACACTGCTGTGGACTTAGCATAGACTGTGGTTCTACTTTTGAGATGTGGTGTGTGTTTTAAAATTAAAAAATGTAATTTGTTCTTCTTTCTAGAATGGGGCTGCTTCCTCCACTCCTAGGAGTGCTTATTATAACAACTGCCAGTGCTGGAAACCCCATTATGGGGTATGAAAGTCCAGAGAGATTCTTTTGGGTCATGCATCATCACTTGTAAACATTTCTCTAATTAGCATGTAGTTAACCATTTGGTAAAGTTGGAAGGCGTAATAAAATTCATCACACTCTCCCATGTCTATATTGGCTCTGCAGGGCTAATATTAGCAAAATCTTGTAGATGATTTTGTCAATACAGTAAATATGTCTTTGAATGTACAATGAGCAGATCCAATGAGCAAGAATGTCCCATTTCTACAATCACTTTTCTGACCACTTTTCTGCACTTTGATGCTTAAATTGGCACTATATGCCTAATTTCTCCACATATTATTGGAAGGACAGACCCCTAAGCATAGCTTTATCCAGCACTGCAAATACCAAAACAATGCAAATGATGAAATTCAAAACATATCACACTGTGTAAGCCAAAAACATTTGAATGAAAACACAGGGTGAAATCCTGGCCCTATTGAAATCAATGGGATGTCATGAGTGTTCCCATTGATTTAAATAGGGCCAAGATTTCAGCCACCATTTCTATATTGGCCCCATCCTGCAAACCCTTAGCTGATCAGCTCTTATGAGCAATCCCATTGATTTTGGTGGGATTTATATGAATTAATATTACTCACATAAGAGTTGCATGATTGGGCCTTAAACTTGTATTTGTATCTATTAGAATTGTCTTTTCATTTTTCCCTCTAATTTCTTTATTTAGGAAACAGCTAAAACATGGCCAAAATGACTAATTTGGAAGAAGCTGAAGTACAACTTTCTGAGTTAGACCTACTTTCTAGTATGTTTCCTGATGAAGATGAGTTTATTGTGACTGACCAGTTGGCTGTAGCAGAACTAAAACATTATATTGATAATAAGACATCAGAGATCCCATCTTCAAAAGTTCAGTTTATACTGAATGTAAAACAAGAGGTTGCTGATGCCAATATGGTAATGTAGCCATATTTTTGAAAGGAAAGAAAAAAAGACATTTAAGATCAGATTTTAATGCCCTTTTTTTTTCTTTTCTTTTTTTTTAGGTAATGCTTTCTTTATCCTGTGCTTTACCACTTAACTACCCAGCTGTTCTACCAGAAATTACTGTCAGGTACTGCATATTTCTAGACAGGGAACTAAAAGCTAAAATTTACTAGATCAATAAATAATAGCAAGAGACAGCCCCAAAGAGCACACAGTCTAAATAAACACGACAGACAAAGGGTGGGAAGGGAAACAGAGATGCAAAGTAGTGAAGTGGCTTGCTCAGGGTCATGCAGCAGGTGAGTGACAGAGCTGAGAATAGAACATAGGAGTGCTAGCTCCCAGTACAGTGAAATTATTGTGGCTCCATGCGGGCACAGTGATGGTCTTCCAGCGTTGATCATTTTACAGGACCAGTGTCCAAGTAAGGAACATAGGCTCAGATTCCCAAAGATATTTCAGTGGGAGTTAGGTTCCTAAATACCTTTGAGGATCTGGGCCATAGTCCATCGTGACAATGCTTCCAGTTGGTTCTAACTTAAGAAGTGAACGGTTGTTTAATAAATCTCATCCTTCTGCTTGGCAGAATATTGTTACTCACTGACCTGCATTATTTCTGTTTTAGTATTTTTGTTTGTTTCTGTTACATTGTATATCTCAGAACAATACTGCAGTGGCCATCATAAATTCTCATCTGGGCTTTTCCTGTTTAAAATTTACAGCTATATAGTGCTATATATAAAATCTGCAGCTAGTTCTTTAAAGGCTAAAATGGGATTTTCTTAGGAAATATTAACTTAAATGTTTTAGCCAAACAAAATGCTTTTGTACCAGTTCTAAACTAACAACATAATAGAGTTTTTAGACATTTTGATTTCCCTACCTTTTAAAAAAGATATGCTAACAAGATGTGTTAATATTTTTTCCTTAGCTCACCATCAATAAGCCGATCACAGCAGATTCAGCTGAACACAGATCTAAAAACATACTTGCAGAGAAACTGCAGTGGTGAGGTCTGTGTATTAAATGCAAGAGAATGGGTTAAAGATCATGCAGCTGCTTATATCGATAAGGAGCTTTCATCTTCCTTAGTGACGACATTGAGGACTATGCAGTCAGAAGATGTCATTTTCACTAGATTATGGATCTATAGTCATCACATCTACAACAAGCATAAAAGAAAGAATATTGTTGATTGGTCTAAGGAGCTCGCTCTGTCGGGGTTTAGCATGCCTGGGAAACCAGGTGTCATTTGTGTAGAAGGCCCACAGAGTACTTGTGAAGAATTCTGGTCAAGGTTTGCTTTTTATATACTATATTTTGCTTTTAAGTAACATTGGTGGTTAGAATATTGTGCTTGTTATGTTGTGGTTCTGTACATTTGTTCAGAAGGTGGGCAACTCGTAGTACTGGTAAAATCAACATCTTGTCTATGAAAAGTATATGTTTTATATTTTATCACAATACATTTACACCTCCCACCTTCTGCCACTTCTTATAGCCATCAGGGCCATAAATTAGCCAGCAAAGGGTTCTCTTTGACTAGTGCATGCAGTGCTTTTCTTCTTGCCTCCCCCGTCAGCTCTACGTCAGCTGTGTAGCAAGAGTATGCTGTACCACCAGTCTCGTTAATATTTTTTATATTGCTTGTATCATTTGTATTTTCGTGTAGTGTAGACCTGGTTCAGCTCTGCCCATTTAGTAATAAAGAAAAAGGGTAAGAAAATTCCTCGCACAGACAAGGTGGAGGTGTGTAGTTATATATAAATCCCAACTTTATTGACTGTTCTGTTCTGTAAAGAAACAATGCTCTGGTTCTAGGAATGTTTGCAGGTATGTATATGTTTGTTTGACTGATTGGCTAATGAGCTATAATGTGTATCCCAGGTATCTACACAATTGAAATTTGTCGATTCTCCTCCTTTCATAATCTGCTTCATAACATTTTATAAAATGTGCTACATTTTATGGATTCATATTTCCCTAATTGTTTTCAGAGTCAGAAGATTAACATGGCGGAGAATTTTAATTCGCCATAGAGAGGATATTTCTCTGGATGGGTCACATGCTGAGATGCAGAAACAAAGAAAATTCTCATCTTTTGAAGAAAAAGTATTTGATGCACATGGTACCAGAGGAAATCATATGGATCTGGGGCAGCTCTATCATTTTTTAGATGAAAAGGGTTGTGCTGATGTTTTTCAGATGTACTTTGGAGTTGAAGGATGTTAGATCAGCAAGGATCCAATCAATGAACTTGAAAAATTATGTGACAGTCTTGGATAAATTATTCTTTTCCCCTCTGAAATTGAAGTTGATCAGTGAGGGGAATGATTACTGCTCCTTTATAAGACGAATTCAGTTTTCCATGAAAATGAATATTCTTTTAAATAATGATCTATATGAATGCTTTAATATAAAGATATTTTTAAGGGAAAGATATGATGCTAATTACAAAGACAACGACAACAATAAACCAACAACAGCTTTTTGAGAGATGCTGTGTGCTATTTATAATCTGAATTATTAAAACTTCACCTTGGAGAAGTTGATTATATCTATGTAATATAGTAAAAAAGATCCAGATGTTTGTGAAAAGTGTTAGTTTTGGGCAGAGATACAGCACATCATATTATAGACATGGGATTATATGTGTGTGTGTGTAAAATATGGAATGGGAAGGGAAGAAAACATGGGTGTGTGATTTTCCAATGATTACAGTTATTTTAAGCAGGCATCTCTGGAAAGAAATGTTGTCTTTTACATTATTGAACACTGTATTTACATACACTACCAGCAGATGTTTTGATTCCAAAACATTTATTTAATATTTGCTGCTTATAATACTTGCAGTTGAACATGGTGCTTTATAAAGATAGGCTTAGATCCTCCAAAGCCTTACTCATACAAGTGGTTTTATTGACGCCAGTCGGACTAGTCACATGAATAAGGACTACTCACACAAGGAAAAGAAGGTTTGAAAGATGGGGCCCACAGAAAAGACACACTAGTTGCCCTAACAAGTTTATAATTGATGATTTCAATTCTATTATTATTTCTATTTTAGTAGTGTTTAAAAACTTTGATCAGGATTGGTGCCCCATTGAGCTAGCCACGTACATAACAAAAAGGCGGTCCTTGCCCCCAAAAGTTTACAGTTTGCAAACTCTTTTTTATATAATTACTCCCACTGACTTAAATAGAAATCATATGAATAAGAACTACACACATGAGAGAAAATTTGCAGGATCAGACTTTGTATAATTTTGCGTCAGATTTCAATAAATTAATATACATTAATTCATAAGAAAAGACTGAACTCTTTATTATTTTCCCTAAAGGTAGTATTCTACATTGTAACGAACTTTGAAAGTTGTGTACATTTAATAAGCAGTACACACTGAATGTCATGGATGGTGACATTCAAATCTCTTATGTAGGCAAAAATTGGTGAGACAGCTTTTGTGGTGGATATTTGATTTCAGCTCACAACACAATTCTGTTTCCTCTTTCGAACCCTGCTAAAGTATTGGTCTTTAATTGTACTAGAATGGATTTACTTAAGATTAAAAGAGTTATCCAAAGTGTACTAGGGAATTACAGTATTTTCAAAAATATTAGTAGAAGCTATGGTTTAAAAAGATATTTCAGTTTGGAACTATGTTAATGTAATTATCACAAAGATACAGCAGCAATTACTAAAAATGTTCATTTCCCATTTATCTGACCTCTGCAATCATTCTAATATAGATGTGTGTAACTATTTTTAAGGAATATCATATCAAGCTGTCTTGTTTTTGAAAAAAAAAAAAGCACTTCACGTACATCAAAATGTACGTTTGTGCATACTCCTGTTTTAAGTACTTTCATGCATTTATCTTCTGAAAGGCTATGTCATGACACTTTAGGAAGCTTTACAGTATGTACTTTCAGATTTCTCTCTTTGGTTGCCATTTAAATTAAAAAGAACAGGAGTACTTGTGGCACCTTAGAACAAATTTATTAGAGCATAAGCTTTCGTGGGCTACAACCCACTTCTTCAGCTTATGCTCTAATAAATTTGTTAGTCTCTAAGGTGCCACAAGTACTCCTGTTCTTTTTGCGGATACAGACTAACACGGCTGCTACTCTGAGACCTGTCATTTAAATTAAAGTGCAATAATTGGCCCATTTAAGTAAATTGAAGAACTTCCATTAATTTCAGTAGATTTTGGATCAAGCCCTATATGAAGGCTTAAATGTATTGAAGGGCAAATAGTGGATTGTAAAGTGTGCAGTTTAATGAAGTGTGACAGATATGGGAGTCTGCTGTCTGTCCACACACCGTAACATCATGGACAAGCTGCCATCTCTGGCTCGGTGGCAATCAGCCAGCCAGCACCCTGTACCTTGCATGCCAGCTGGGGAAGGTGCAGTGTTGGTGAAGGAAATTCTACATCTGTGAAAAACAGTATTACCAAATCTTGTGGCATGTGTTGTTTTTTTGTTCAAGCCCCAGTTCCTGGAATCAAGTGATTTCATGGGAATCTCAATTTTCGTAACAATAAATAAAAAATATTTCTATCCCTGGCCTCATTATTAAGGACAAAAGCAAAAACGTGTACCCAGTGTACCCTAGAGGCATGAAATCCAGACGGGACATAAAAACCTAACATTTATTATTTGTTAAAAAAAAACAACCTCGTGATTTTTAAGGCCGTTGATGATTTGGGGGGCCTGACTCCTGATTTTCCAAGTGCCGGGCATTGGCGATGGTGGTGGAAAAGCGACCAGACCATAGTAGCCTCCCCGGACGCGGGGGCGCGTTGTTGTGGCAGGGAAAGCGGGGGGTGCCCCTAGGGCTCACGGGCTCCGCGGGTCTGGGGGCACCAGCCCGAGGGGGGCTCCGGGCTCAGCGTGGGGCGGGCGGTGCAGGCAACGGAATCTCCCCTGCCATGGCACGGTCCCCACCCTCCTCCGCGCCGGGGGGAGGCTCCCTGGCCTGCAAGCGCCGCCCCCGCCGCTCCTCCCCGCCCGGCCCGGCTCGGCTCGGCTGTCTGCGGGTCCCACTCCGGCCGCTTCCTGCTGCGCCGCCGCCGCCGCCATGGGGGGGAAGAACAAGCAGCGAACCAAGGGCAACGTGCGGGTGAGTCCGCCCGGTCCGGGCGGCGGCCCCTCCAACCCCCAGGAGCAGGGGGTTGACTGGCCCCTTCCCCGGCCTGTGCGGTGGGGGACGTCTAGGCCTGGGGGGAAAGCGGCGGTGTCACCCCCTTCCCTTCCCCTGGTCTGCCCATGGGGTCCCAGCCCCACAGCCATGGGGCATGCGTGCCTGGGAGTGACACTGGGCCCGGGGTCTGCCCCACAGGGTGATCGGCCTTTGGAAGAGAAGAGCAGGGGGCTGGGACACTCCTGCTCACCTGAGACGGGAGATCTTCCTAACAGGTGTTACCCAGCCCAATCTAAGCTGCCAGGGTCAGGGCTGTGCTAGAAAAGGTTCGCCAGTGGCAAACCCGGCCCGTGGCGATGCACAGTATATGGGCAAATAAGTGCTTTTCTGGGTGTCGTTCATAACCATTACCCCCAATGAAATAAACCATACTAACAAAAACATGTTTATGCTGGGACAACCGCAGCTACACTAGGGCTTTTGGTCATATACCAATGTTGCAAAAAACCATATCCTTAGCCAACATGGCTACATCCTCAAAAATGTCTAGTGTAGTCTGGTCTAAAGAGCAATAGTGCTTGCTTACATGCTTGAGGGAATAATTCCTTCCTTTGCAGGAGTCGGTGGGTGGAATTCTGTGGCCTGTGTTAGGAGGCCAGGAGATCAGAGGTCCCTTCTGGCCATAATCTGAAATGTTACACAGGTTCACAGGCCATACTCTAAAGCAGTGGTTCTCAACCTATTTACCATTGTGGGCTGCATATGCATCTCTCTATGTGTTACATGGGCCATATAGCCACACAATATATATACTAGCTGTATGGCCCTGAGGATGTCACATGGGCCACCTCTGGTTGCTGATTGGGCTGCAAGTGGCCCACGGGCCTCATGTTGAGAACCACTGCTCTAAAGTTTGTTATCGTCCACAAGGAAATAATTGGCTACCCAAATTTGTATGCCTGCTCTCACTTTTTTGTTAATTCATATGGGGACCATGACCAGCAGCCAACCGGTGTAAAACGAAGCAGGTAGAAAACCCTTTTATATTTAAATTGGGGATGCAGCTTGCAGAGACTCAGCAAGCAATGTGACCATCCTGAAATACAGCACTGCCTTCAGGTGCCTGTCATCTCCATAGGTGGATTCTTGTCTGCTAGTAGAACTGGCAGGACTAGCATGATTGCCTGGTGTAAGATGGTGACTTTTCATTGGGGCTAGTCATATGCGAAGTTAACTATGTGCATAAACGTCTGTGGGCTCATGACCTCATTTCCTCTGTTGCTTGTGCAGGCCTTTTCAGACAGCTGTGGGTAAGAGACTTCTTTTAAGAAGAGAAAAATGTGATCACAAATTGGCATGGGTCTTGAACTAATGTAGTATCTGTAATTACACTTAATTTATTTTAAATGTACAAGTTTTCAGCTTCTGTTCTGTATAGGCTCTTCTAGTGCCACATCAGCATGGTATCTGAGGCCAAGATCCACAGAGGTATTTAGTTTCAGTGGAAGGTAGGAGCCTAGATATAGAACCCTGCAAATCTGTAGATATCCACTTTATATCTGCAGATATCGACGGACCATGTTTGTGGATTGTGAACGGATGCAGATCCAAATTTTATATGTAGAGCACTGCAAATCTGCGGATATCCGTGGACCATGTTTGCGGATCGGATGTGGATACAAATTTTGTATCTGCACAGGGCTTTACCTAAATACCTCTGTGGATCTGGACCTGAGTGCAATCCAGAAATGATGTGACATCTGTCATGTGTGGTTTGTTCATTCTCTTCCCAGGGGAAGAATTGTGTGTGCAGTGTAATGTTTAGTTTGGGTAGGTATTTTTTTTTAATATGTACACACTGCTATGTGTTTATGTTAGGGAAGACAAAGGAACGCTGGGAAATGCATCATTATGACAGATTTTAAATTCACAGAAATTACTTAGTTCAAAGTTATGGTGGCCACACAAGTGTAGCTTAGCCACCATGTCTGTAGTAATTTTATGCCTAATGATCACAACATTTCTATTATTTGTTTTTTTGTTTTTTTAAAAGAAAACACCAACAACTTGTGAAAGTTAACTGATACTTTGTTACACTTTTGCTGAACCTTAGGAACAAGGGCTGTTAATTAATTGCAGTTAACTCAAGTGATTAACTCAAAATAAACTAATTTGATTAAAAAAATTAATTGTGATTCATCACAGTTTTAAGTGTCCTGTTAAACAATAATAGAATACCAACTGAAATTTATTAAAAATATTTTTGGATGTTTTTCTACATTTTAAAATATATTGATTTCAGTTACAACACAGAATACAAAGTGTACAGTGTTCACTGATGACCCTTGTTTAAAAAAAAAAAAAAAGCCTTAATTAAATTTGTGACTGACCTCCTTGGGGGAGAATTATATGTCTCCTGCTCTATGGTTTTACCACATTCTGCCATATATTTCATGTTCTAGCAGTTTTCGATGACAACCCAGCACATGTTGTTTGATTTAAGAACACTTTCACTGCAGATTTGACAAAACACAAAGAAGGTACTAATGTGAGATTTCTAAAGATAACTACAGCACTCGACCCAAGGTTTAAGAATCTGACGTGCCTTCCAAAATCTGAGAAGGATGAGGTGTGGAACATGCTGTCAGAAGTCTTAAAAGAGCAACGCTTTGATGCAGAAACTACAGAACCGGAACCACCAAAAAAGAAAATCAACCTTCTGCTAGTGGCATCTGACTCAGATGATGAAAATAAACATGCGTCAGTCCGCACTGCTTTGGATCATTATCAAGCAGAACCCGTCATCAGTGAGGAATCATGTCCTCTGGAGTGGTGGCCGAAGCATGAAGGGGCATATGAATGTTTAGCATATCTGGCATGTAAATACCATTTAACTTCGGCTACAACCGTTCTATACAAACACGTGTTCTCACTAACAGGCGAAATTGTAAATAAGAAGTGGGCAGCATTATCTCCCATAAATATAAACAAACTTGTTTGTCTTAGTGATTGGCTGAACAAAAAGTAGGACTGAGTGGACTTGTAGGCTCCAAAGTTTTACATTGTTTTGCAGTTATGTAACCAAAAAATAATAATCTACGTTTGTAAGGTGCACTTTCATAATAGATTGCACTACAGTACTTGTATCAGGTGAATTGAAAAATACTATTTCTTTGATCTTTTTTACAGTGCAAGTATCTGTAATAAAAAATACTATAAAGTGAGCGCTGTACATTTTTTATTCTGTGTTGTAACTAAAATCAATATATTTGAAAATGTAGAAAACATCCAAAATATTTAAATAAATGGTATTCTATTATTGTTTAATAGAGCGACTAAAACTGCGACTAATCACAATTATATTTTTTAATCTCGTGATTAATCGCAATTAATTTTTTTAATCATTTGACAGTCCTATTTGGAACCTCTAGATCTGCTACGGAACACCTCAAAGCATCAATCTTTTTGGAACATCTGGTCTCAGTTCCTTAAAGAAGTGGGAGGCACTGATTAAAATAAGCACTGGATTAACTTCACTGGAACAAGTTAGAGGAGAAGCTAAACTAAAGAAAAGCAATCATTTTCAATAATAATTCAACAAGTCATGTGACATTGTGATGTACCCCATTCCCCTAAATCTTCTCTGGCCCCCTTTGTATTTGTTGCTGATTTGGGGTTTGTTTGTTTTTTGCTCTTTGGGTTAATTTTATATTGTGAAAATTAATGAAAATATTGAACCTAAGTTTGAAAAATAAAATTACCATTTCAGATTTCTCTACTTAAAGCCCTGGTAGAATTTCTTAATGATAAGGCATATAATGTGAAACTTTTTCCTTGGAGCAGCAGATCAATTATAAGACACAAACCTGCAGGGTCATTTCTTCAAGTGTGATGATTTAGATTGTGCATGAAAATGGTTTCCAAAACCAACATTTCAGTAAGAAATAAAATGGTTTAAAAGGACATGAATAATTAATTGACTTCTCATTCTTGTTTATATCAGCCCTCCAGCAGTGGCAGAGCTGCAGAGCTCCTTGCCAAGGAGCGTGGAACAGTGCCTGGGTTTATTGGCTTTGGAACATCTCAGAGTGATCTAGGATATGTACCTGCAGTCCAAGGAGCAGAAGAAATAGACAGCCTTGTAGATGCTGATTTTCGAATGGTGCTGCGAAAACTCTCCAAAAGAGATGTCATAACAAAATTAAAAGTATGTGTATCCTATATCCCTTAGTTTACTTTTTAAACATCCTTTAAGAGAAAGATAACTTGAAAGTTTATAGGGTGAAATTCTGGTTCCACTGAAGTTATTGGTAAAACTCCCATTGACTTCAGTGAGATCATGGTTTAAGCCATAGAATCTAAAAAAAAATTGTGACAAAGTTGGATGTAACAAGCGTACATTTGAGACATCTAGTTCTAATATTCATTTGTGCAAGGGTTCTTTTGATATTTTGCTTGGGAAGGGGAATATTTTTGTGTAAAGTGCTAGAAAGGAATCTACTAAAATAATCAATGTTACTTTCACGCTAGCAAACTCCATAGCATATACTGTAATTTGTTTAGCATCTTTGAAATACTTTTTGTATGCCTCAAAAGCTTGATTTTGATTGTATGCAGTTTTAAGATGTTTTGGAAGACCTTTAGAAAGGTCTGTCATCTGATTCTGATGCAAAGAGGATTTGCAAGAGTAACTCCAGTTAACTAGAGTTTTTAGACCCAATTGCAAGAAGTGAACCAATTTCTAGTTTCATGAGAATTACAGTACCAGGCAGTAGTTGGTAAATTTAGTAAATTTCAAGATATACATTCACCTGCAATTTTTCTAATCCCACGCTGTTGGTATTTTGATTTTAGGCTATGCAGGAGTTTGGGGCGATGTGTAAGGAAAGAGAATCAGAAGTTGTTAAAGGTGTTCTTCCTTACTGGCCAAGAATTTACTGTAAAATCTCACTTGTAAGTATTAAAGGACTTAGGTTATGACAGAAGTAAACCAACAAATAAAATTGCTCTGGGCAGTTTCTGTGGTAATCCACAAGGCAATCAGATCGATACACCTAATTGTATATTTTTGTGGGTTCGCTAGTTTTAAAAAAAAACCTGTTAGAACTCGGAGAAAAGCACTTGGTCCTAAGTGGTTGGGACGCATCATCAGGGCAACGTGGGGAAGCTTTCATTGCTCATGCCTGTGCTGTGCCTGCTGTATGGATAGAAGCTTTTAATCACTAGCACCTTAAATGAACATTATCCAGGTTTTTCAGCTTCAGGTTTCAACATAAGAAAGCTCTTTGACTACATAAGCATGTATGTGGACAATGAGAACATCCACAGTTCTATGAGATAGGATAAATAATTTAAAGAATATAAAGCCTCATGATTTAGGGCATAAACAATTCTCCAACAGGAGTTGGGAAGAAACTTCACCTGTGGATCGGTTACTCCATAGTTGTCCTTTATAAGAATTCTAGCATATTTCTCTGAAGCATCTGGCACTATTGGAGGTAGGATACTGGAATAGATGGATGTCTGTTCTGATGTGTTTCAGAAATTCCTATATTCTTATTAGGAGCCATGGAACATAAAAAATCTACTAATATATCAGTGCCAACAAATGCTTGAGATTTACAAATCCAATTATGCATGGTTCATGCAGACTCCCAGATGTTTTTATGCTAATGAGAAAAGTTTCTTAATTGAAGGCAGTTTCCTATTTACCTTTTCTTGTTCTAACCTTTTTTGAACATTAAGGGAAAAATCTAGACATGGATACAATATAAATACAGTCATATATTGTATATTTTATGCTATCCACAGTAGTTAATGGAATCCAAAGGGATTATAGCTCTTATGTGGTATGCTGCTTTGATGTACGGTTCATGGTTATGTTGGTAAAATAGGACCATAGTCTGCATTTAGGGATTCCAGTGTATTCATATTACATCAAAGTATTTGTAATCTTTAGGATACTCTTCAACCTTTGGGAAGGTGTGTAGTGCTGTACACTTATGGAGGTGTAACTAATGTCTCTAATGCAGCTTAATCAATAGAACTGTTCTAAGCAAAGTGTAATATAGACTTGGTGGTTAAACTAAAGAGACAAATATGCTCTGAACAAAATTACACTGAAAGTGGTTTGTCTTTCTTGTCTGTATTCCAGCATCTAAAAAAAATCACAGAAATTCTCAAACTCACTTCTCTTGTCATAGATGATTCAAAGTTGTTTTAAGATATGATTCCTCTATTTCCCATCCCCACTCTCTTTGATGACAATACTGTTAATATAGAAAGGTTATTTAAGAAATTGAAGGGCATTCCTATGATGAAGATTGGATTCTGCAATCTGTACTCAAGCTAATGGTCCCATTGAAGTCACTGAATCAACAGGATTACTTGCATGATTAACAATTAATCCTAAAAGTTAGAAGATATATGCCCCAAATCAATTATTAGTTCTTAAGACTTTACTTCTAGATATTATTAACTGAAATGTTTTGCATTGTTTATGACTAATATTGTTTCATTTCATTGATGAAAAGGATGGGGGATTAGTGAATATAAGCCTTTAGGTTTGGCATATAAGGACTCAATTTGAAACCATACAACTGAATACAGACAACTTTTTGTTTTGAGCGGGGGAAGTTGGGACATGATAGCAGAGCAAAAGAATTTGTGTTTTGGTATTCTTGGTATCAGAGAATGTATTTCTGTTAAAAAATCTTTATTTTAAAACAGGATCATGACCGCCGTGTTCGAGAAGCAACACAGCAAGCTTTTGAGCAACTTATTCTTAAAGTAAAGAAACACTTGGCTCCTTATTTAAAAAGTATCATGGGATACTGGCTGATTGCTAAGTGTGATACTTACTCCCCTGCAGCATCGGCAGCTAAAGTGGCATTTGAGACAGCTTTCCCTTCAAGTAAAC
This sequence comes from Terrapene triunguis, assembly GCF_002925995.2. Lineage (NCBI taxonomy): Eukaryota > Metazoa > Chordata > Testudines > Emydidae > Terrapene > Terrapene triunguis. The sequence goes on from NW_020664382.1 coordinate 10,309,552, forward strand.
AACCTGAAGCCGTAGCATTTTGTAAAGAAGAAGTTCTGAATGTGAGTTTAGAGAATACTATGTCCTTAAAGCTTTATGCAAGTAGTTGTCATCTGTTAATGAAGAGAGAAGATTTTTTTTTCTTGCAAATGTTAACTCATGCATTCTTTGCATTTGCATTCAGAAAGGTATACTCTCTTCTCAACTGAAACTCCTATTAATGCTAATGGTGATTGAGACGAGGATACAGTCCCCAATATCTCCCTTAATTTTTCATACACACTGAGGCTGCATGGGTCTGTAGAGCTATGTGGATGTATAGGAACTAATTTCTTTGCTATGCATTTGCATATGCACAGCAGATGATGCTCAGTCACCAAGTGTGTTCCAAACAGCACTTACCTGTCACTGACAACAGATGCTGGCAAAATGTTCAGCTGAACTGGTTTAACTGCAGTAGTAGTCTGGACCAATTTCCGAAAGCGTGGTTGTACCTTGTGCTGTGCAAGATGTATATACACTAGGAAATCTATGTCTGGAGCAGAGCCATTTGAAGTATGGAAAAATTAGATTATAAGATTGATGGTTTGTGATTACAAAGCCTTGATATAGAGTTTTTTAACCCCCCCCCCCCCAATTCTGGAGATATGGGACTACTTGCTGTCAGAACAGTGGCTGTATGGTCTAACTGTGGTCAGATCATGGGACTAGGAGTCAGGAAACCAAAATTCTGACCCTGGCTCTGCCATTGTCTCATATGACCTGGGTTGGTCAATTCAACTGTCTTTACCTTTGTTTCCTCATTTGTAAAATGTGCCTAATAACTAGCTGCCTGCATCAGAGGGGTGTTGAAGCTTCATTATTTAGTGCTTACTCTCACGTGACTAACTTATAGCTTGTGGTTAACTTTCACCTATGAAAAAATATGTTCTCGTGTATTTTATCTAGCTGCTACAAGATCACCTTCTGAAAGAAACACCTGATACGCTCAGTGACCCACAGTATGTTTTTCTACTTACAAATTTATAGTTTAAAAGTTCAATTTTTCTTTCAAAAATTTTATTCTGTTAATTTCAATAGATGTAAAATGTATTTCACAAGGGAACAAATGGTAGATTTTTGCAGAAAATAATAAGTACATTATACTGAAGACACATTATGCCTTATGCAATTCTATAGAAAATATTGTTTTTTCTAGGAAAGTGCCTTTTTCTATACTTCACATCAAGCCTGTACAACTAGGCTGCCACACCAGCCTGTATTTCAGTAGACTACCATGGGTGGCAATTGTGCTTGGGAATCTTGCTAGAACTGTGCTTTTGGGCTGGCAGCACACTTAACCCTGTGTCGTGGTGGGGAACAAAGCCAGGCAGCAGCAATGGTGGTGGCTAAAATTTTCAGAAGCACCTAAAAACTCAAGTATCTAAATTCTGTTGACTTTCAATGAGATTTAGGCATCAAAATTCCTAATTCACTTCTGAAAATTTTACCCATTGTCTAGTAATTCTTTCTATCTGATTCATGTGTATCATTGAGTATCTGAAGGACAGAATCGCTTGACATGAGGAGGAGACAACAAAAGAAGGGGAAAATGAACTTCTGAAAATACTGTTTTAGCTAGAATTTGGCAATGTAAATGTGTTTAGTGTTTAACACACATACACAACTTATGGAAAGTTCAGTGTAGTTATATACACACTGCTGCAATCTCTAGGAAGAATCCTAGGATTTTCTTACCAAATCATACGAGAAGCCCATTAATAAATATGAATATACACATTTTGCTAGTTTTCAATTAATGCTTTAAACTTGTTTTTGTTTTTTACCTGAGAACTGTACCGGAGGAAGAAAGGGAAGCCAAATACTTTCGAATTCTGACAAGTTCCTTGTTAGCCTTAAAGAAGTTGCTTTGCATGTTGCCAAAGAACGAGATTCATTCACTGGAAGAAAAGCTAATACCCCTTCAATCTCAGAACAAATTTTGGAAATATGGCAAGCACAGTGTACCTCAGGTATCTGAACCTTTTTATACCATCTTTATTTGTATAGGCTTTTTCTACAAAAGCAACACTTGAAAACTTAGGGCACTAAGCCATCCCCAATATTGTGGAAGAAAGAAAGAACCAGGTGCCTTGCCCAACTGTGTTTAAAACAGTCTTCCAATCACAAGACACATTGGCCCTGTTATAGGCAAACAAGTGTCCGAGCAATCTCCTCCAATATGTTCATTTGTTCCTTTGAGGTAGGCATCTCCTTATTTGGAATTTGTGGCTGAAATACAGCCCTTTAAAATTCTTGGTGAAGAAGCAAACTCCATAAACTTATGGATACATTTAGGCAAGTAATTTTCTAAATTATTTGATTGACCTTCATTCTGCCAAGAATTGTTGTTTGTGTTTATCAGTGCAGAACAACTACAGCATTGCATTACAGTGTTGCATAAAATGATTCGTTTAGTCTGGCAAAGCATTTCGGGATGCTTATGGATAAAAGGTACGCCATAAAAGGAAGATAAGCATTCTGCATAATGTTGTACTTTTAAAAACATATATAATCTTCTCTTCCAGTATATGGTCTATTAAAAAACTTTTGTCACATAATGTCCCTATTTAAAATTTTTTTTTACAGCTCTGTGCACTAACTGAAAATTTGTTGTTTTGATTTTTGAGTGTGCTAAAAGTAGTATTTTAGACATGCCTATGTTGATATACCATTTCTTTTTAAAGTAAATCACAGTATGTAATTAACAAGCATGGGGAAATTAGACCTTTGATTTGTAGAAGTGAATAAATATTGTAATCCATGGTTATTGAAATATTTTGTTTTTGTGGCTTACTTTAGGTTCGCTCAGCTTTTTTTGAGTTAGTTTCTACTTTCTGTCAGCTCCTTCCTGAATCAATGAAAGTTGAAGCACCAAGAGTTTGTCCCGCAGTTCTTCTCAGTATTGATGACAGTGATGCAGTGGTGTGTCCAGCTCTTTGGGAAGCTGTGCTTTACATCCTTGTTACCATTGAGGTAATGCAGGAAACTGAATGAGAACTTCTTTTCGTTATAAGCCAGAGGCTAGCGGTCTGTTCAAATATGTCAGACTTAACCTTTCACATCATACCAGTGCCCTCGGTTTGGGGTTAAGCAGAAGATATCATCAGTTTAAAATAAAGTAACCACTGTGCACCCCTTAGTACTGCAAAGTACACACACACACACACACAGCACTCACAGCTCCATTAAAAGTCAATAATTGTGTGTGTCCACCATCTCTGAAAAGCAGAAAGGAATTTAGCGTGTAATTAAAATGAAGTTGTGACATTTAAGAACTTCATAAGTATATAAAATAGCTTTTAAAAATACAAATATTTCTCTGTTGAATTATTTATTAGAATTTATAAAAAATGATGTGCAAGTTGTTCTTTATTCACTGTTTAGTTAGAGCCTGATACTGTAGCCACTCCACTCCTCCTATAAAATCCTGGTTTCATTGAAGTCAATGGAAAATTTCCATTGACTTCAGTGGGGCCAGAATTTCATTTAGTAATTCCATAGTGTCCTTTTTGTAATTGGTGTTTGATGTATCTTGTAATTGTTGGTATGACCTATAATCATTTATGAAAATAGCCTTCTGTTTATTCATATATTATCAGTACAAATAATAAATGTAACTTTGATGATGTTTTTTTCCCCTAGAATATTTTTTGTGCCTTTTGGCTTTCGTTCAAAATGCAGTGTTGTTGTAGCTGTTTTGGTCCCAAGTTATTAGAGAGGCAAGGTGGGTGAGGTAATATCTGTTATTGGACCAACTTCTATTGGTGAGAGAGACAAGCTTTCGAGCTTACACAGAGCTCTTCTTCAGGTCTGGGAAACTTACTCAGGGCTGGTCTACACTTCAGTGAAGATGCTACTACACCGATGGGAGAAGGAAGGCAGGGGGGAAAGCAACTGGGGGGAATTGTTAGTTGGTTATAGATTATTTTAATAAGCCAGACATACAGTCTATTCAGTCCATGATTTTTGGTGTCTAGCAAAATTATGAATTTAAGCTCCCAGGCTCATCTTTTGAAGGTGTTGTGCAGGATTTTTTTGAGGATGAGGACTGAGAGGTCAGATTTCGCTTTGTGAAAAGTGTTCATCCACAGATGATTGGGGGGGGGGCGGGGAGGGTTTGTCTTTTATCCTTTTCCTGTGTGAGCTTATTTGAGAGCGTAGTGTCTGTCTGGTTTCACCCACATAGTTGCTATTGGGGCATTTAGTGCACTGGATGAGGTACACCAATATTGTGATAGCCATATGTAGGACTCATGGATCTTTACAGGTGTGTTGTCGGGGGTGTTGATCATTGTAACAATGGAGATTTGTCTGCAGGTTTTGCATCTGTTGTTCTAGCAGGTTCTAGTGCCGCTTTGAGTTGGTGCGTCCTGGTCTGTGGGGAGCTTGGTTCTGATGACGAGCTTGGAGAGGTTGGGGGCTTGTTTGAAAGCTTGAAGAGGGGATTCAGGAAAGTATGGGTTGTAGTTGTTTGATGATACTCTGTATGGGTTCCAGTGGGGGGTGATAGGTGACAACTAGGTGTGTGCAGTTGGAGGGGGTTTTATTTCTGTATTGAACCAGGTTCTCTCAGGGTATTCCATGATGTGATCTACTTCTTCTGGCCTTCAAACAACCTTCCAACCTCTCCAAGCTCATCAGCACAAGCATGGACTGAATAAAGACACTGGATTTAGGGCTTATTACAACAATCTATAACCCACTAACAACCCGCCTGCCCCCCCCAGCTACTTCCCACTCCCTCCCTTCCTTTCCTCCCTATGACTGGAAGGGTGTTAATGGGTCACTTCACTTTGAATGGTCCATTGAAATGTGCGTTAACTACTTATGCTAAACAATCTGTTCCACCTTGTATTTAACTGTGACACTCTGAAGCCAGGTCTAAACTACAGACCTGTATCGGTATAATTTCATCACTCAGGGGTAGACCTAAAACCCTGTGTAGACAGCGCTATGTCAGTAGCAGAGCTTCTCCCATCAACATAGTTACTGCTTCTCAGGAAGGTGGATTAACTACGCCAACAGGAGAAGCGCTTCCATTGGCATAGGAGCATCTTCACTGAAGCGCCACAGCGCAGATGCAGCACTGTACATGAAGAGAAGCCCTGAGTAAGTTTCCCATACCTGAAGAAGAGCTCTGTGTAAGCTCGAAAGCTTGTCTCTCTCACCAATAGGAAGCTGGTTTAATAAAAATATATACCGTATATACTCGTTCGTTATAAGCTGACCCCCCAAGATGGATAAGTAAAAATAGCAAAAACTGTATGACCCTTTCATAAGCCAACCCTATTTCAGGGGTTGGAAACCTTTGGTTCCCAGCCCGTCAGGGTAAGCCGCTGGCGGATCAGACGTTTTGTTTACCTGGAGCGTTCGCAGGCACGGAGCCCCTCAGCGAACCATGGCCACAAGGAGCTGAAGGGCTCCATGCCTGCAGACGCTCCAGGTAAACAAAACGACAATGTATTAGATATTCAATTCAGTGATTCCATAGAGTTTAAAATCATCAAATTTTGGTGTAGACCCATTTATAAGCCGATCCCCGCTCTTTGATGCGTCACTTTTTTACCAAAAATATTCAGCTTATGAACGAGTATATACAGCACATATAGTTGATTTGTCACAGTTCATAATTTAAAACTCACTGCAAAATACTAATAGTTATAACTGTAGTGACTCTTTATGAGACCTAATACTTGTTTTTTGGAGGTGGTGAGTTAAACCTGGGACTGTCATAAAAGTAGCAATATATTATAGTAAGCTATTTTACAAAGCAATATTATGGGTCAAAAGATCACTCAAGACAAAACCTTCTTGATTTAAGTTGATTACCCAGAAGATCTCTGCTGTGTTAAAACAAGATTTTGTTCTGAAGTCTGCTAAATCTTAAAATTCACTAATTTAAACGGAAATATTTAGAGAGAAAATGAGTTTTAAAAATACTCAGGGCAATTTAGATTTGGTGATAGCTTGCTCTTACTGCAGTGTAGGGAGCTAGACTAGATGATCCACCTGAGAGCTCTTCCAAACCAACTGAGTCTGGTTTAATTTATTCCTGTAATTATTTCTTTCTGTAGGACTGTTGGAGTCACGTAAATGCCAAAAAAGGAGTTCTGCCAAAACTATGGATAGTACTTCGAGAAGGCGGACGAGGTCTAGCTACTGTTATATATCCTAATCTCTTGCCATTGATTAGCAAGGTACCTCATGGCATTACAGAACCAAAGCTGGACTTTTACAGGACTTTTTTCAGCTCAATAATTCAAGGGTATGTGCCACAAATTCATGATATTAGATGAAATATTTATTATAATAATTATTTATGTTTGGAAACAAATTAAAAGAAGGTTACGTTACTTAAAGCATTTTAAAATATATAGATATCAGAAACTGAATTCTGTAAACTGTCTGCCTGTCTACTCCTTCCTGCTATGATCCCTTGTCCCTTTCTCTCTTCAAGACTGCACACAAAAAGCATAGGTTTAAAAAGTGGCACTATATTGGGTGCATTTAAAACTTTAGATTCAATTAAATAGTAGAGGCTGCATTTGTCTGTTGAGCCACAAATGTGTTTCATCCTTAATTGTATTTTTATGAATAAGTAAACTAGGCTAAAGAGCAGCATGCTTAAATGCCCACGTTTCTAGTTGTGATTTATGTAGAACTTGTTTTCCTGAATTTTTATTTTGAGGTCACTTATAGATTTTCTTATCCCTTTTTCCTCAAATGAACAGCACCTATGGTATTACATTAAAGCACTGTAATCAGATTGTAATCAAGGAACAATGACTATTTCTTTTTATGTCTCCTGATTTCCATGTCTTTAGGTTGTCAAATGAGCGAGCCATAGCTAGCCATTCAGAATGTTCTGCAATTATATCTGCATTTATGGAGTGTTTACGATTTGCCATGCTACAGAATTTAGGTGAAGAAGATGAACAAAAACAAATTCAGCAGATGCTTATATGTGATCAGGTATATATTATGAAAATATTTTAAAAGTTTTTGTTCTCAGTTTTGCAATTTCATAATTTTAACTTGAACAAAACTGTGAAACACTTCAATGCAAATTTATTCACAAATTAAAAAAAAATCCCAGAGAATTTAAGGAAAAATAACTTTAGCTGTGTTTTTATATCCTCCTGCCCATAAAACTTAACCCTCTGACAGAGTGCGGAATTATTGTATGAAACCTCAATGTCTTTAACAATAAAGTATAAATGTAATGGATAACGGTTTGTAAATGTTTAATAGAAGAGGTTGGGTGGGTTAGATGTTTTGCTAATTCTGTTTTCAGGATTGCTGTTAAATTGATATTTAATAGATGTTAAACACTTTGTTTTGCAGAGCTTTCTGAGATTGTCAGTATTAAAACTATTGTCCAGTTGTGTAAACATTTAGTTACTAAAACTTTCTTGCATTTCTGTTTGTAGTTAATTCCTCTCATTGAAGCTGTGCTTAAAGAGACGAGGTTACAAATTGGTCCATTGTTTTACCAAATAGCAGAAACACTGAGCTCCTGGGAGACAAAGACAGAAATCTTAAATGATGATGGCACAGCTGAAACTTTCCGGAGACTCTTGTCGAATTTCTGGGACAGTCTCTCAAAAATGTATGTACTCCATGTTGATGCAGCAGATGCTGATGAGAAATCTTTGGTTGCTATATCCTGTATGCTACAAATTCTGCAGAGCCCCGAGAGCTCTATGAAACCAAGCAAAAGAAGAACCATAAAGATCAGATTTACAGATGAGAATGAATCTGAAATAAACACAGAGAATGGGAAGCCTGCTGAAGTGACAAATAATGGTGAATCTGAAATACTGACTGATCCACCACATATTTTGTTTCGAAGGAAAGAACCTTTAGAAGATTTAGTCTGTAGCCTTGCTGAACTGAGTATTGTGTATATCAGTGAACAGAAGTCTGATCGGCACTTAAAGTTTCTCTCTGCTCTGCTCAACTCCTTCCCTTCTAGCAGAGTTTTTCAAGTGCTGTTAGAGCAGGAAAATGGTATGAGTGCTGCTCAGATTGAATCCCAGGAAGATGTAAAACTTCAGCATGAAAATCCATCAGTACGGTTTTTGCATCAGAATTTAATAGCTTGGTTGAAAGAAGACTGGAGGAAAGAGACAGATTTTCTGGTTGATATTTTGTATAGTGTCCTTAGGTGTTGTAACAATAATACAGAGCGAAAAAATATTCTTGATGACTTAACTAAGGTAAGGCTTTCTTTTTTACTTCGCAAATAGAACAATTTATATAATGACTATCCTGATTTGTGGGCTACAACTGGCAGTGGGAATAATAGTTATTTTGGATCTGGAAAATGTATTCTGACTCAGAATAATTAACATATTTGTTTTGGATAAATATGACAAAGAGAAGATGGAATTAAGAGAGTTTGGAATTAGAATGCTAGGAAAGGTGTTATGACATTAATATGTTTATCCCTTTCACTTGACGTAAATATACTGTACTGAAAATAATGAATACATCTGAAGATTTTTGTTCCTAAATTGCCATCTTTTTTCTTCGTAAATATCATAAATATGATTTATAGTATTAACCTGTTCTCTTAACCACAGTTACGTCTACCCATTTTGATCTAGTTGACAGGAGAAACTTATAATTGCCCAATTTATGGCAACCTAATTTCTTTAATTGATTATTGGCTGCTAAATAATCATAATTACGAAAGTAACTTTTGCTCACTACTAAGGCTTGGCAACTTCTACACATCCTTTTCAGAAGTTAAAATTGGACAATAAATAGAGATTGCATTAAGCTTTCTTATCCTAATGGAATATATTTTATTAACTATATTTTTATTTATTTGTTTTTCCACTAGATGGATCTGAAATGGAGTATTTTCCTACAAGTAATTCAAAAGGTATCTTCTTTGGGAATTTTATTCTTATTTTGCATGCATACTTTTGGATACTTTCCAATCTTTAAGTGATAGGATTTCAGTTAGTTAAACTGGAGTAGACTACAAACTAGTCTGATTTTCACAGTTTGAAAATCTAGTAATAATTAAATCTGAAACAGTGCTGTTTTATTATAACTTAAATATAGCACCTCTCTCACAAACCCATGGTAGATAGCATTAGAAACTGAAGCATTTCTTCAGGGGTTCTCAAACTGGGGTCGCTGACAGCCCTGAGCCCCCATTAAATTAAATTATCCCCTTCCCCCTGTTTTTAATTTATATGGGAGGGGGGTCACACTCAGAAGCTTGCTGTGTGAAACGGGTCACCAATACAAAAAGTTTGAAAACCACTGATAGAGGCACTGCATTGCCTGTATTGTAAACTTCCATCTTCAGCATGTCTCATCTCTGATATAGAGGGGCTCCTTGTCCATTCATATATAGAAGTCTCATATGTGGTCAATTGGGTGGCATGTGTTATATAGATTTCCATTCCCCTGAGCCATTTATTCTCTATAAAACAGCATCACACTGTGCATATATACTTTAGAAAGCATGATGTGTAAATTCAACCACTATTTGGAAACCCCAGAAATACTGACTAATTAGGACCAAGTTATTTTACTTGATAGGCATTTGTATAGCATTTATCACCATATTATCTGAGCAACTCACAAACATTAATACATTCATTCTTGCAACATGCCTGTGAAGTAAAGTATTATTATCCCCATTTTTACAGATAGGGAACAGAAGCACAGAGGAATTTGTGTCTTGCCTGAAGTGATATGTGAAGTTGGTAGCAGAGCTGGGAACTGAACCCAGATCTCTTAATGCCCAGTATCAGTGTCATCCCTTCTCACTTATGGATGCCTCACACTTTAAAATTCCTTCCTGTTTTCTATTTTTTATTATTTATAATAATTGGCTCATCACCTAGCAGAATTTTTTCCCAGTATATAATTTGGCATTAGTTTCTGGAAAAACGCTGACATTATAACTTGGCATTAATGTATAGGAATGAAGTATTCTCTCTAAAGGCTAATACATACTAATCCTATTTCCTTAAAGTTAGTAACCTTGCAAAAATAGTTGTTTTCTTGTAATTCAGGCATGCTCAGACTCAGTGAAACATTCATTAGTCTCTGGGTGGCTGAAAGGCGACGTACTAGGGGAGAAGCTTGTAATACTAGCAGATGATCTGTGCTATAAGGGTTTGAAAACCACAACAACCTCATCGGAATTGTACTGTTCAGAAAGATGGACCCTCCTGAGCTTGGTATTATCACAACATGTTAAAAATGGTAGGTGAATTGCTACTTGGGGAGGAGGGGGAAAAGAACTTCTTGAGGTTTTTCACCATATCACATTTTGTAACATCGAGCTGCTTCTCTGTTTATATTTACCTGAGCTAGTATACTATGGCCTTTTAATTTCATTAAAACTAACCTGGAGTAGTGACTTGATATGCTTCATTTTCATGTACACCTCTACCCCGATATAACGCTACCTGATATAACACGAATTCGGATATAACGCGGTAAAGCAGTGCTCCGGGGGGGGCGGGGCGGGGCTGTGCATTCCGGCGGATCAAAGCAAGTTCGATATAACGTGGTTTCACCTATAACGCGGTAAGATTTTTTTGGCTCTCGAGGACAGCGTTATATAGGGGTAGAGGTGTACCTGTTAACAGGATTAGTGTTAATCTTCTTTCTTTTTAGATTTTTCAGTTCTCTAATTGTATAATTCTTTAATGCAAAGATTGGATTTACTAAATGATTTACTGCAGAATAGACCATACCGTCTGAAGTTTACTGTTCAAAAAGTAGTGTCAGATCAGAAGGGTTATGGATCCACATCTGAGCCCTCTGACCTCAGACAATAGAAGCAATTTATAAGTCCTAAGTCTGCTTATTTGGGGCACATACATTGAGAGATGTATGGTACACCTTTGTGAGTAACTACCTGTTCCAACTGTTGCTTCTCTTGTGTGGCAAGTGTAATATACACCTCGGTATTAATGAGTTTCGTATTCAGGTGTATTATCCAATTTTAAAGTCAATGTATTTATAATGCTATCATTTTGTTTAGCTTGCTAGTATTTATTAAAATGCTTGCCCTAATGTTCCGTAATTTATTTGAAGGCTGGGTTCTTTTTTGGTGCCCAAGAAGTGGTTCATAATTTCCCAAGAGATGCACCAGTAAGATGAATGCATACTGTAGAATAGATAGATCTTCATAATACTATTGTGTTTTGCTGCTGGGTCTCAGAGGAGGGTGCAGGAAACTTGCTTGCAGAAAAGTAGTCAGTCAGACTTGCCGGCTTAAAATTCCTAATGCAGTGCTCCAGGATTGAATGTTTGCCCTATCATGAGTCAGTGTCAGGCATTTCAGAGGATGGCTATGGAACTGGTGGTATTGCTGCACGTATACCATTCATTTTGTGCAAAGTGCTTGTGTAACAAACTACCAAGAATATGTTGGGTGTGTTCCATCAGGTGTTGATGATCTAGGACATCTTTGACTAGAGTGAAATGAATCAAGCTGTAGCACATACAAAATTAAAGCAGACTCTCCCCTTAATCTTGCTTTCAATATTAGTGAATCTGGAAAAACAGGCAGACACTGTTTATAGCATCTGATGGCTTCTGTAGGATCTTACTTGTCAAAGAGTAATCATAAAGTCTTTTTTTTTTTAAATAGAGTCCTTGATTGGTGACATTTATGTTGAAAGAATTATTGATAAACTTCAAGCAGCTCTTTCAAAAGCTAAGGATCTTTCTGAAGCTGGAAATACTGAACCATCAGTATCATTCATATGTGACGTAGCCTCTAACTTTTTCAGCTCAGTTAAAGGGTGCTTACTGATGCCATCTTCCGAAGACTTGTTGTTCACTATTTTCCAACTGTGTGCTCAGAGCCAGGATGCTACACACTTGTCAGGTAACCCAGTGCAGGAATTACTATAAACTAAAATCTGACTTTAGAACATTTATTTTTCTGATTTTATTTGCATATGTGTTTAATGTTGGTTTGTATTAAAAGTTGATCTTCAGGGCAATAGTAGAGAAAAGTCACCTCCAGAAATGTAAGGTTTTGTGCAAAAAACTCCACAACATATTACCCAAGTAATATCCACATAAAGCGGGATCAGTGTTTCTCAACTGGTCAGTTATAACTAGAGCTGTGTGCCGTTTTTCAGATGAATAGTTGCAGTTTCTGGTTGACCAAAACTATTCTCAAATTTATGTCTAATTTGCCAAATAGTTTCAACCAAATTGAAGAAGTTATAACATTTTGGTAATGTTGAAACATTTTGTTTTGATCTGAAAACTTTATTTAGACTTTCAGACATTTTGACAAAAGTGAAGGAAAGGATTCAGGAACAGGTGCTGATGGTGGTACTTCCCTTTTACACTGTGGCCCATTTGTCAGGGCACTCACTTAGGATACGGGAAACCTGGATTTAGTTCCCCCCTCTACCTGATGAGAAGGAGGGATCTGAGTCTCCCACATTGCAGGGGAGTGCCCAAGCTACTGGTCTATGGGATATTTTGATATGGGGCTTTCTCACTCTCTTCTCGTGAAGCTGTCCTACTTTTTTATAAATAATTAGTCATTAGAGCCAGAACTTGAACTTGGGTCTCCCTTCTCTCTGGTGAGTGCCCTAATCCCCAGGCTATAGAGTCATTTTTGCTTTCTTTTCCTAGTCCATGATGACAACAGATAGTCATAGAATGACTATGAATTGTTACTGAGAATGACAATGGATAGTCATTGGGCCAGGTTGCGTGTTGAAGGAGATGTTGCCTGTAGGACCCGTGCCTTATTTGTTGAAGAAATTGGAAGATGTGAAATAAATGAAGGAAGAGATTGCAGGAAAAGGAAGGAGGGTCTCATGGTTAAGGCAGTTGAATGCTGCCCTGGGGAATTGGAGTCTGTCCCTGCGTCTGCCACAGAGTTCCTGTGTGATGCTAATCAAATCGCATCATGACCACCTGTTTAAAAAAAAAAAAGGGAAAAAAGTTTGGTATAGCAGTGTGTTTTCATTTTCTGGATGCTTGATTTGAGACTACAGTATCTGATTTGCTGAGAACTAGGATCTGATTTGCTAAACTCTCACAGTTGCAACTGAAGTCAATGAGAGCTGTGCTTTGAACATTGCTGTATAATGCTTTGAACTCTGAAAAATCAGGTTTTATGCATCTCAAATTGGATACTCAAAATTAGTGAATACTTTTTACCTTAATCTCTCTGTGCTTTAGTTCCCCATCTGTAAAATGCTACACCCTTAATCTCACAGGGGTATTGTAAAAGTAAATTCATTAGTATTTGTGAAACACTCTGATAATATAGTAAAGAGCACCATAGTGAAGCCCATGAAGAAATTAATAATTCTGTTTTTTAGAACAGAGTTTGCATAGTGTGAAATAAATAAAGCCTGGGATCACATGTTGAACAACGAGGAGGAAATAAAATATTGAATCGTTGCTCATTAAGTGAGCACCTTCCATTCTGTGCACTGACTAAGGCTGGGGTCCTGTGGGAAAAAGTAGTATGTGATCATGAGGGACTTGAACTATCCAGACATCTGTTGGAAAAATAATATGGCAAAACACAAAACGTCCAATAAGTTCTTTGAGTGCTTTGGGGACAACTTTTTGTTTCAGAAAGTGGAGGAAGTAACCAGGTAGACAGCCTTTTTAGACTTGATTCTGACCAACAGAGAAGAATTGGTTAAGAATCTGAAGTTGGCTGCATAGGTCCTGGAACTAGGGGTGCGGGAGGTGCTGCAGCACCTTCTGGCTTGAAGTGGTTTCCATTATATACAGAGTTTTACAGTTTGGCTCTCAGCATCCGCACTATAAAAATTGTTCCAGCACCCCTGGTTGGATGGCAATTTGGGTGAAAGTGATCATGAAATGATAGATTTCATGGTCCTAGGGAAAGGAAGGAGTGAGAACTGCAGAATAAGAACAATGGACTTAAAAAAAGCAGACTTTAACAAAGTCAGAACTGGTAGGTAACATCCCATAGGAAGAAAATCTAAGGGATAAAGGAGTGCAGGAGAGCTGGCAGTTTCTCAAGGAGACCATATTAAACACACAACTGCCAACTATCCCAACAGGAAGAATAGGAAGTGGCCAATATGGCTGCATCAGGAGCTCTTTAGCAACCTGAAAATCAGAAAGAAATTCTACAAAAAGTGGAAATCTGGACAAATTGCTAAGAAGAAATACAGAAGAGTAGCATAAGCATGTAGGGACAAAATCAGAAAGGCTAAAGCACAAAGTGAGTTACACCTAGCAAGGGACGTAAGAGACACTAAGAAGAGGTTCTTCAAATGCACTGGGAGCTAGAGAAAGACAAAGGAAAGTGTGAGTGCGCCACTTAATGGGGAAACAGAGCTAATAACTGATGGTATCAAGAAGGCTGAGATGTCTAATACCTGTTTTGCTTCAGTCGTCACTAAAAAGGTTAGTGGTGACTAGATACTCCACACAATTAATATTAACAAGGGGGAAGGAACACAAAACAGGTATAAGAATATTTAGATAAGTGTATTCAAGTTGGCAGGGCCTGATGAAATGCAGGCTAGCGTATGTAAGGAACTAGCTGAAGCAATCTCAGAACCGTTAGCAATTAGCTTTGAGAACTCATGGAGGATGGGTGACATCCCAGAAGACTGGAGAAGGGCAAACCTACTGCCTGTCTTTAAAAGGGGCAACAAAGAGGACCCAGAGAATTATAGATGAGTCAGCCTAACTTCAATACCTGGAAAGATACTGGAACAAATTATTAAACATTCAGTTTGTAAGCACCTACAGGATAATAGAGCTATAAGGAATAGCCAGCCTGGATTTGTCAAGAACAAATAATGCCAAACCAACCTAATTTCCTTCTTTGACAAGATTACTGGCCTAGTGGATAGCGGGGAAGCAGTAGATGTTGTTTTTAATAAGGCTTTTGACATAGTCCCACATGACATTTTCATATGGTTTAGATGAAATTATTATAAAGTGAGTGCACAACTGGTTGAAAGACCGTACTCAGAGCGTATTTTATCAGGGCTTCGCTGTCAAACTGGGAAGGCGCATCTAGTGGTGTCCCGCAGGGGTCAATCCTGGGTCTATTCAATATTTTCATTAGTGACTTGGATAATGGAGTGGAGAGTATGCTTATAAAATTTGCAGATGACACCAAGCTGGGAGGTGTTGCAAGCACTTTGGAGGACAGGATTAGAATTCAAAAAAAACCTTGGCAACTTGGAGATGAAATAAGATGAAATCCAATAAAGATAAGTGCGAAGTGCTTTTCTGAAGAAGGAAAAATGAAATGCACAGCTGCAAAATGGGGAATAACTGGATAAGTGTTGGATCTGGAGGTTCTAGACGATCACAGACTGAATGAGAGTCAACAATGTGCTACAGCTGCAAAAAAATACTAATACCATTCTGGGGTTTATTAACAGCAGTGTTGTATGTAAGACACGGGAGGTAATTTTCCTGCTCTACTCGACACTGGCGAGGCCTCATCTGGAGTACTGTGTCCAGTTCTGGGAGCTATGCTTTAGGAAAGACATGGATGAATTGGAGAGAGCTTGGAAGAGAGCAACAAAAATGATAAAAGATTTAGAAAACTTGACTTATGGAGATAAGTTTTTTAAAAACTGGGCATGTTTAGTCTTGAAAAAAGAAGACTGAGAGGGGACCTGATAAGTCTTCAAATATGTTAAGGGCTGTTATAAAGAGGAAGAAGATCAGTTGTTCTCCATGTCCACTGAAGGTAAAACAAGAAATAATGGACTTAATCTACAGCAAGGGAGATTTAGGTTAGATATTAGGGAAAACTTTCCAACTCTGTAAGGGTAATTAAGCTCTGGAATAGGCTTCCAAGAGAGGTTGTGGAATTCCTGTTATACGAGGTTTTTAGGAACAGGTTGGACAAACACCTATCAGGGATGGTCTAGGTTTACTTGGCCCTGCCTCAGTGCAGAGAGCTGGACTTGATGGCCTCTTGAAGTCTCTTACATGGAATCATAGAAATGTAGGCCTGGAATTAAAAATGATATCATAATACATATGCACAAGTTGGCCAAATTAAGGTTGCTCGGGCATCCTTAATTCTGGCATTTCCTAACAACTTTTGTATGCTTGACTTTTCAAGGTGTGTGTGATAATTATATACATATTTTGCTTACTTTTATAGTAAATGTAAGAGGGTCCTGCAAATTTTTGACTTCAAATAATTGGTTACCAACCTAAAAAGTTTGAGAAACACTACTTCACATGTTAACAGAACAGTGATGTAGTGAATGTGCCCACCATTATGCAGTATGTAATTTGGCAGTTAATGTTTTAACTACCTTATTTTTTGTGTTTAGATTTACTTGTCAATAAACTAAAGCACACTTGGTTGTCTGGCCTAAATTCGCTTGTGCATCAGGTTGGCTATATGCAGAAACAGAGCACCTTCTTGCATAAATCTGCATTGTGGGTCAAGAATCAAATTCAGTCTTCCTCTTTGGATGTTAAAAGGTAACTATGTTTACTGCGTATCTGTTTGTTTCGGGATATTAAAATATGAAATAATCAATTCAAAACTAATGCTTTAACAGCATCAGCCTATACTTAAGTCCTAAATAATTAAAATGTTTATTATTCTGTCTGTGAGGTAACAGCATGAACTAAAATGCAAAGTGAAAAGCCATTGATGTGGCCTGGTACTGATGTGAAATGTCGTGTCTTGTTGTCACATGATTGTGCTTAATTTCTCAGGAAGAATTTTTTCTCCCACATTTTCAGCCTTCAGGTTTTGATCTCTGCAGTTAATGATTTGCTGACTAAGCTACTGGAAGCTGGGGAACTGTCTGGTTGTCTTCTGGGAACTTATTTTGGATGTATTACTCCAAACAACTCTGAATGGGAAAAGTTGCGAGAATCTCTACCCATTGAGGTATGAAAATGACTGCAGTCTGAAAACTACTGCACAATGAAATAGCTGATGTATCTACAACCTGGGCTGCTTTTTCTGTAATCTTTCCTGCTTAATCTCTGGAGCACTGTGGTGGGAAATGATGTGAAGTGTGCCTCTCCTTCTATTGCCTGTCTAGTTCCCACCCCCTGTGAGGTCCAGGAGCTCAATGCTGCATGGTGCTATGCTACTCTGGCCATGATCCAGCACACTTATGCACATGCTTATCTCTAAGCATAGGAATAGTCCCATTGAAGTCAGTGAATACTTACAGTTAAGCACATGTTAAGTGCTGAGCTGGATCAAGGCCAAAGAGCTCAGAAGCTTGTAGGATCAAGGTCCAGATGAGAAAGCAGTGGAGGTGGATGAGTCCCTTTCCATATTGGAGGGGAAGGTAAGGGTATGTGCATGCATCTACAGGGCCATACATGCACAGAACATTTAGGCTGATGTATCCCTAATGATGCTATACAAAATCTGTAAATATAAAAACTCCCCTCTTTTTGGATTCTACATAAAATACTGTTTAAAGGACAGTGTCAACTTGCTTTATTTTGCAATTTACTGGGTTAAAAAATGCAGTTTCTGATAGTGACCTCTTAAAAGTCAATCTTGTTTAAAAATAATCCTTTTATAAGGCTTGTATTGTTCCTCTGCAGCTGTTTATAGTCTTTTCAACTGATTTAGGGATACAGAGAGAAAACAGTAAAACTGACTGTCCTCAAAGTGCTGTCAAATAGGCAGAGTAAACTGAAAAAATCTATTTTTCCTTAACTACTGTCAGGGTATAATACTCATCGTATTACTTGCAACTATACTGTGTATACAATTTTCAGACATAAATGCAAGTTTGAAGTTACAAGTGTCTCTTTAATTTGGTTGGCAATATGATTGAAATTAGACAGAAAAGGATTTTAAATTTAAATTAGGAATCCCCCACCGATAACCTGGCTACAGCAATTAGACCTATGTTGGGAATAGTTCTCCAGTTATGATACCTTTACTGGCTATTTGTTATAAACACTTGGGAATCTCAATGTGGGAACTTTAAGTGACATTGTAAGTAATTTTGAATTTGAAAAGTTACACAAATGCCTGAGCCTTTGTATTATTCTGTAAAAATTACACGTAATTGTGGACAGCTCCTTTCTTGTGTTTGTTACAGTGGTTACACAAACCTCTTGTGGAAGGAAGACTGAGTGTGAACTGTGAGCACTCAGGAACAGAGGTTAAGCTATGCAAAACAACTAAACTTCCAAACCATCTGTGCACTGCAGCATTGTTAAGTAAAATGGCACTACTTATACAGGAACATGAGGTGGTGTTTGAAAACCACGATGCAGAAAGGAAGAAAATTGAGAATATAAGTAAGTAAGAATGGTAAAACTAAAGAGCAGTTGATTTTATATTGTAGTTGTGAACCAAATTGTATTAATTGGTGGAAGCAATTATTAATAAAAGGTTTGGAATATAGCTGACATTCTTTTACAGTTGTTGTTCTGATCCTGCTTTAAGTGCACAAGTATCTTTTAGTGTGGTGTTTATATATCTAGAACCCTTCTGGCCTTTCATTTTTTGCTTGTATTCATACTCTCTCAACTAACCTCTTAGCATACACTGAGGTAAAAATAGTTGTTCTTAAATACCGGCTATCCCAAAACACTGCCTGCTGCATGGTGAGCATACATGCAATGTAACCAGGCGTATTGGTACATACTTGAGTGTTAAGCATGAGATTGGAGACGTTATTGCAACCATTTTTCTTATCCTCATCACTCCATCCGTACCTCCCTCTCGTTCGGTCGCTTTTACTTGTGAAGTGGCTTAATTATTTTCATGTTTTTAAATCAGATCTGACCATTAACATTATGCATTTTATGAAGTAGTGATGCCACTCCATGTTCTTCTTCTGTTGCTATTGAAGAGGAATGTAACTTCTCAGTGTGGTCCTTCATAAGAGGATGAAGAAGAAACAAACACACAGTAATTTAAGAACTGGTTTCTAACTTCAGACTGGGGTTATTATCTGAAATTCGGTCTTGACTGCCTAGTTTAGGAGCAGCAGTCAGGAAAATTAGAGCCAAGAAGAGGAAGAAAATATGAAGGTGTAGGAGAGGAGTCACTAACTAGAGTCCTTTCCATGCTTTTTTGTTTGTTTTTTTTTCTTCTCATTTTAATAGTGCCTAAGCATCTAGAATGGCTTAAATTAATCGTGGATTATTACCTATTGTTAACCCCAAAGTACATTAAGTGTTGGTGCCAGGAGTCCAGCTCATTCCTCTCAGCACCTAAGTCATGTGCGAATGTTGGCTTTTTTTGTGTTGTTACCAAGATACATGGAAATGTAAGCGGAGGCTCACCGCATACACCATGCTTATATTAAAACCGATACTTTTGTTTGTTTGATTAGTTGCAGAACTGCTATACTCTTTGCAGTGGATTGAAGAACTTGATGATCCTCCTTGTCTCCTCCTTGAATTTCTCAACATGCTTCAAGTAATCAGTATTACATATGAGGACTTAAGTGCATTTGGTAATACAACCAACCTTCTGCAAATATTATTTAGCAGGTAGGTACAGATTTAGAAAATACTTGATGAAATATAACATTCCTGACTTATTCTGGCTTTGGCATTTGCACTATAGAGATTATTACTTTTACTGATATGATCTATTACAGAGATCGCTTTTACTGGTGTGATTTCATTCTGACTTCTTTCGTTAAGGTCTTTTCCTTGATATGTTCACATATGTAGGGTGTGTGTGTATGTGTACAATCTACATGTAAATTAAATAGTTCTTTTTTTCCTTTTTCTTCTGTAGATCAAAAGAGTGTGGAAGACTTTGGGCCTTAGCCATGGTTAGAGTGATCCATACAAAGAATATTGCATCCAGTGAAATAAAACAACTATATAAGATGACAGAAGGGTATTCTAATACTACAATTCATAATTCCTTGTAGTTGTGAGTGAATGTTGTTGATACTGCGTTGCTACTGGTTCTGATGAATGAAATGTAGGATGGGTACTGTTTATCATTTATATATGCAGTGTAAAATAAATGCAATTTACAGTATATAAATGGCTTGAAAGAAGCAGAATATGAAATAATCCTTCTTTGATCCATGATCCCTAGGAGCCAATTTACATTTTCCTATAATAAAACTGATCTTTGTTTCCCCGTTTCATTCTTGGCATCTTGTTTAAATGAACAGGTTTTTCCCATTAACAGAAGGCAACTTACATACAGTTCAGAGCCTGTCTCCATTTTTACCCGAAGAAGAAAAGGAAGAACTAGTTATCCAGTGTACTGCTAAACTTATGACATGCATGCAAACCGAGCTCGTCAGTACTGATGGTCAGTAACATAACTATACACTCTTCAGCCAGTTTGGTTTATTAATTTAAGATGGGACGAATTTGTAATTAATTTATTCGTAGTAATGCTTCATAGACTATTGATAAGGCAACTGTTTACTACAAACAAATTGTTGTTAATGGAATGAAAATGCATTATCTTCAATTGTCAGCATATTATGTCTTGATTACATGTTGTACCAACAGTTTTATAAACTATTAAGGACTGTTCTCATATATATATAACGAAGTATTACCCACGTGGCCCATCCAGAATGGGAAACAAATGACCCATGTCCAGATTTTTTGGTATTTAGGCATAGCACTGCTCAGTGTTGCAGTATGAATTAATGTGATTTAGACTCCTAAGTGCCCTATGTCGCTTTTGAAAAGGTGTAACTTTCTGAAAAATTACCCTTTCGAGCCTAAACTTTTTATAGTTGGTTTCTGCCCAAAGAAGAATTGTGTGGGAAAGTATAAGCAAAATCCTTTCAGGTGTTTGAGTATGGTGTAGTTAAAATAAAAAACAAAACACTCTTCCTCCCTCTTCTTCCTTGTTTTCATTCATTTTTGGCCATGCTCTTATTGACCAAGCTACCTAAAAACTTGACACTTGTCATGTCACTGTTCCTCAGTGAGGAGTATATCTCTTGCTGAATTTGAAAATCTTAGCATTGTTAAAACAAATTCATGACCATTTGGGCAAAACTGTGTTGTATCTTCAGGTGAGCACTCGCAAATAGACATATTGTAAAGGCTTTGTAAGTGTGAATTTTTAAACACTGGGTAAGGGGGAACAGTTGATCAGAATCTTGAATTTTCCTGCCCCATCAGATTTTTTATTTTCTGCATAACTAGTGTGTATTTGACTATATTATCACTGGGTTATACATTCAGTTAACATTTTCTGGGCTCTCTGTCTTTGCTTCTGAGACTGCATTTGGGCCACCAGGGCCTGACCTGGGAAATTTTAAGTAGATAACAGGGGAGTGGGTCCTCAGACTATTCCCTAGTTGTATAGGAGATCCCCATGTGTCTCTTCGGCACACTCCTCTGTGATTGAGGAGAATAGATTCCCAGTCAGCTCCGCTGGTCCACATGTCCCATTCTGCCCCATCCTATTTCTCCAAAGGGTCCTGGCCAAGGAATGTTTGCCCAGTTTCTAAACATTTGTCAAGGAACGAGTTTCCCATTGAGTCTGTACTCTACTCACTTCATGAAAGAGCTGGTAAAGTTCTTGTAAATACAGCACCAGATCTTGTGTGAGGTGTATGCTCCTTGACGTGCACATATAAATGGTGCAGTTAATGGAATGCTCACGTCATTGGTATGGTGCTTGTAAAAAATGTACCTATTCTCCAGAAGGTGTAGATGCATATTTTCTTCTTTCTTTTAAAATGGAAATTTAAATGGAAAAAAATACATTAATGCAGTAATAAGGGTTCACAGTTAACATAAGTGTCAAGTTTCTGCATGTTGCACATGTGTAATATTTTATTTTCCAAATTATCTCATTAAATATATAGTTTAACCCAGGGGTGGGCAAACTACGGCCTGCGGGCCGGATCCGTCCCACGAGCTGTTTTAAGCTGGCCTGCGAGCCACACCATGCCGCTTGGCCCCGCTCCGGCCGGAGCGCAGGGTCGGGGCTGCACCACGCGGCTCAGCCCTGCTCCGGCGCTCCAGCCGGGGCGCTGGGTCAGGGGCCATACCACGCAGCTCCTGGAAGCAGCTGCGTGGCCTGCTCCGGCTCTAGCAGGGTCGGGGGCTGCTCCACGCATAGGAGCCTGAGAAGGGACATGCCATTGCTTCCAGGAGCCGCTTGAGGTAACTGCTGCTCAGAGCCTGCACCCCTGAGCCTCTCCCCATGCCCCAACCCCCTACCCCAGCCCTGATTCCCCTCCCGCTCTTCAAACCCCTCAATCCCAGCCCGGAGCACCCTCCTGCACCCCAAACCTCTCATCCCCAGCCCACACCCCTACCCTAGCCCTGATCTCCCTCCTGCCCTCCGAACCCCTCGGTCCCAGCCCAGAGCACCCTCCTAAACCCCAACTCCTCATCCCCAGCCCCACCCCAGAGACCACACCCCCTCCCGCACCCCAACCCCAATTTTGTGAGCATTCATGGCCCACCATACAATTTCTATTCCCCGATGTGGCCCTTGGGCCAAAAAGTTTGCCCACCCTTGGTTTAACCTATTACTCTTTGTTTTGTGCTGCAAAGGATAAATGCGCTGTTGGAACCTGAGTTTGCATTTTTTAATCACTTTTATTATTAACTGTGTAAACTTATCCTAGCATTTAATTGTAATAGTGGATTAACTACCGAAAGAATAAGAGAAATCTAAATATTGTCCAGAATAAATTTTTGTATGTTTGTATATGTAAGATACAAACAAAAAGTAGTAATTGGATATGCACTTTTCCTTTCCTGTGCTGGCGTTGTCTTGTTAATAAATACATGAATATATTCAAGAGCATTCAACGTGTTATATGTGCTTTTTTATATGGTATTTTACTGTATTGTAGGAGCTTTTGGATATCTTGCCATTTTAAACTCCTGCTTACACAGTGGAAGCATTGATTGTCGAGAGCTACTGCCTGGAATATTAAAAATCATTATGTCATGGAGAAATGATAATGAGGACAGCTTCCTTTTCAGCTGGTGGGTAACTTTGCTATAACTTAACATAGCCAAATCTTACTGTGTATTTTAAAACAGCCTATTTAGAAGGACAAAGAGTTTAAAGATAAAAATCTATTTTTTAAAGTTCCCGTTCAGTAGGACTACTTGGATGCTTGAAGTTAATGACATGCATACATCTTTTCAGGATTGGGGGTTACATCCGTGATGAAGAACCTTAATAAATAGCTGGATTTTCAAAAGGGTTGAGCGTCTAGCAGCTTCTGCATACCCAGCAGTTTGATGATCAGATCACTTATTTAGATACCTAAATAAAGACTTGGGAGGTGAATTTCAGGCACCTGTATTTTAGAAATCTGGGCCTGAAAATGTGACCAAAGACTTAACATGCAGAGAAGAAATACTTTCATTTGTCTGAAGTTCATCCATCTTGGGTTTACTGAAGAGATCTGTGTAATGATGTCATGAAATGGGGACAAACTGGCAAGAGAATTTCATTGTGCCTGCATTATGCCTTTAAAGTAGGCAATCGTTGTAGGTGTTTGTGTATCAATTCGTGCATTAACTTGTGGGATTTGCGCACCCAGGTGCTCACACTTGAAACTAAACTCTGTGATTCATTCATATATTTTATTGGCTACAGGAAATCATTAAATCTTGTAAACCCATGTTTAATTGTGTCCTGGAGTATAATGCAAACTGTAGTTTCAATTACTAAACTTACTGATTTACATTAGGTTATTATTTGAGCAAATAGATAAGTATAATGTGTAGTTGGTGGCCTGTCTGGAATCACAGAACTTCTTGTTTGTTTGCATGTTGGTTTATCTTGTTCCTGTTATGTAGTTTACATAGGAACTAACCTCAAAGAAAGCAAGGGTATTTTAAGCACTTAGGCAGATTCCAGTATAGAATATGAATTTGGCCTAAGAGGATACACTAAGGCTAGAACAGAAATATTTTATTCCTCTGCATTAATGAGGTTGGTTTTAACTTCTGTACTTCTGTTTCAGCAATCTTAAAGAAGCAACGCCTCAGTTGCTTGGTTTCAATATAGAGATGATCCGTTACTTTCCACTGTTGTTAAAATATTCCACGTCTCCACTGATGGACAATGAGTGGGACTTCATAATGTGCTCCATGCTGGCTTGGTTAGAGGTAATATGATAAGCATCATTGCTAAACAGTATATTGCATCCTGAAATAGGACTCTCAGAATGGACATTCGACACCTATTCATTTGACACTAGACTCGTATTTTTTTTCTTCTGTATTTAAAATAAGGAAGCTAAAGAACAGATATTTAAGCCTTAATACCTTTCTCTGTATGTTCTTATAGCAGCTTTCATCTGAAGGGTGTGAAAGTGCTTTACATAATATAAGTACAGGGGTTGCATCATCTACTTTGGCTAGAAACATATTCATTTTACACCAATATCATTACAAACTGGAAGGATGGATGTTAATTTAAAGACAGTAGCCCAAAACATAGTGGCAGCCACATTTGTGGACTTGCTATATAGATGTATCATTTTAGAGGATTTTCAATAGTTAGTTATATTACTTTTTGTGGATCTTGACAGAATAAAAATAAAAGCAGGAGCCCAATTTGAGGGAGGGGATTGATTTTTGTCTAAGGGAGTGAGCACCATTTTAGTAATTTCTGGTTGAACGTAAGTTTTCCACAATGTGGAAATGATTTAATGAATGAAGCTTATGAAGTTTTTATATTTGGGAGGGAACAGGGGTGCTTTTTAAACTATGGTTTTGGCCTACTTGGCAGTGTAAGTTTTAGTGTTGCAGATACAGACATTACTGTTTGAATCCACTTGGTGGCAGTTTCTGCCTACCATTATGTAACGGGTTCTGTAAAAATGGAAACAATCCATTATTCTAAACCTTGATAAGAGCTGGGGAGAGTTATTGTATTTTATTTACTTTCGTTGGGATCCAGCAGAAGTTTTTAAATAACCTTGTGAGGTCAAATACCAGGAGCTTTGAAGTGGCGTGAGCACAGATTTGTCTTATTTACTAATTCTCACAGAGTATATTTTGTAGAGGTAACTGACGCTTGCTTTTCCATCAAACATCTCAAAGCACTTGATGAACTACAAATTCTATAGTGATATATAACTCTGTATAAATGTAGTATAAAACAACTGTCTTAAAGCAGAGTGAGGACTAAGAAATTACTGCCATTTTTTCCAGACAACAAGGGAAAACCATTCGCTTTATCATGTTCCACTGGTGCAAATTTTTGCCTGTGTCAGCTGTGACTTGGCTTCTGCCCTTAGTGCTTACTTCCAGGCAGCAACTCCTGAGGCTATCCAAAATCTTCCGATGAACCTGATCAGTGAATGGAAGGAATTCTTTTCTGAAGGCATTCACAACTTGCTGTTAACTTTGTTGGTAAAAGTCACAGGCAAGTATATGGCAAATGACAAGCAGGGTAGTAGCTTGATATGACAAGTGACCTGAGTAGAGGTATTTTTAAGTAGAATAGATGACAGACTAAGTTTGACTTTATTATATTGAGTGCTCTATTCATGTAGTTGTTAGACAGTATTTAACTAGCACATAGTGGATGAGCAACAATCAGTGAAAAATATTTAAGGGATATATAATTACACTTCGATTTTTAATAATATTTAGTATTGGATAATTTAGATAAGTGGAAATAGTGTGCCTTAGTTTTCTGTGATTGAACCCACTTGTAACCATAACAAACTGAGCTACAAATGTAACTTGCTGTTTTTCTCCATTCTGAACAGGGGAAAGCAAAGATGCATCTGAAAAATCCTTTCAGAACTCTATACTGAAATCCTTAGGTGAAGTTCTAACATACATTTCAAAGGACCAATTGTTGAACCACAAACTGCCAGCCAAGTTTGTTGCTGGCCAGAAAACAAACCTTCCAGATAACCTACAGACCTTGTTAAACACATTATCTCCATTGCTGCTCTTCCGAGCTAGACCTGTACAAATCACTGTCTACCACATGCTATATAAGTAAGGAATCAACCAGTGATCTTTCCCTCTCTGTTTTTAA
Organism: Terrapene triunguis; assembly: GCF_002925995.2. NCBI lineage: Eukaryota > Metazoa > Chordata > Testudines > Emydidae > Terrapene > Terrapene triunguis. The sequence goes on from NW_020664382.1 coordinate 10,335,524, forward strand.
ACTCTGTAAAATTTTGCATTTTGAAATGTGAGGAGGCTAGTAAAATAGTTTTCCATTTGGAAAAATCGCTAAGTGGTAATTTATGTACATGTAGTGAACTTTGATATACATCTATTCAGTGTGAATACTGAGTAATTTTATAAATGTTTTAATTTTAGACTAATGTATTAACATAAAGGAAAAACTTTAGTAAGGAACATGAAAATGTAATTTGATTTTCTGACAGAATTGTGTATGTGCTTTAACTATAGTATCAATATTACTACAATCCAGGGTTGTCTAAGTGTTTTCAGTCTAACCCTGTGTTTTCAGATATACATAGCTTTCCAAAACTTTTGTCTGTTGAGCTGAAATTTTCCTGACTTGGTCTCTGCCTGAAGGTAAATTTTACTAGAGAGTTTGAACCAAAACTCTTCAGACATTTGTGTATGAGGAAAGTGGGGAATAATTCTTCCTTATTCTCAAGATTCTTATGAACTTTCTTTGGACAGTCCTAGTGCCAGAAATTTGAAATGTGGTACATATACTTAGCTACCTTTCATGCAATTTGTAAGGTACATATGACCTGAAACATAGGCTCCATAGCAGCTTGTGCCTCTCATTTAGAGTGCCCTCAAAGGTCTGTAAAAGCTGATGTTAGGCTTGCTCAGAAGTATAGATGTTAGGACTTCTGAGTCCTCCTAAAGTAAAGATGAGTAAAGGGAAAAACTGAGCAAGATTATGTGCCTTCTGGCACCTGTAATTTAAGCAACCAGTTTTGGATGTGTGTCTTATAGACACTGCACTATTTTTAATAAATACATTGCCAACAAATTAATGCTTTTCTTGATATAAGAGATAAATGGTGTAGGCAGTAAAAATGAAAACTGGTTCACTCCATCTTCCTCTCAACTCCACAGGTTAATGCCCGAGTTGCCTAAATTTGATGATGAGGATCTCAAATCCTATGGTGATGAAGAAGAGGAATCAGCTTTGTATGTTGTTGTTTTGTTTCTATTTTGACTTCAGTTCTGCATCTTTAAAGGGGATGGGGTGTTGCATGTCATGGGGTACAGCATCGCAAAAAGCAAACTTCAGGAGCAGTTAGTTCAGTATTACCACTTGCCTAGGTGGTAAGAATGGATTGTGCTTTCTATTGTGTTTATCCAGCACTAGCACACTGTGAGTTCTGCCCAAATGTAAGTTAAAGCAATTCAAATAAAGGCCCGAGTCCTCCGTTCAGATCCCCATAGTAGCATTCAATTTTTATATTCTGCTTTTCCTACCAGAAGTTAATGGGAGGTCTGTCTAGTTAAGGGGAGAGGAGTATTAAAATATAATACTGCTGTGCAGAACTGAGAGGAGTATTTCATTGTAAGAAGAGAGCTTTTGATGTATTTACATGTTTGGTACTGAGAGGATGCTGAGCAGGCTGTAAAAAAAAAAACCATTTTGTGATCTAAGAAAGTTTTATTTTGTAAAATTCATCACTATGGCAAATATAATGCCTTATCATTCCATAGGTCACCACCTGCAGCTCTTATGTCTGTTCTTGCCACTCAAGAACTCTTTCTAGAAAACATCCTAGATTGCATTCCAGTTGGAGAGTATGCAGTTGTTCAGCCACTGAGCGAAGAGTTCTGCTTCATTTTAGGATATCTTCTCACATGGAAATTAATATTAACTTTCTTCAAGGCAGCTTCTTCTCAAGTATGTATTTAATGAATGTTTTTTCTCCCAGTGGGTTTTCTTTACACTCTTATCTGGCCAACGTCCATTTACATCTGGTCCTGAAGTTTCCTCTTAATATTTTTCTTCCGTTTAAGTATTCAATGGCTTCAGGCCTTCAGCTGATGCAGAATTAATGGTATTCTTTTTAGAACCCATCAACACTAAATACACTGATAGAATTCACTACCGATCTCTCCTTTCCCTAGTGCTGAGCATTTCTTACACAGCACTAGTAGCTCTGCCATTAAGCTAGCAGTGGAAGTCATGTGTTTGACATGGCAGTGCAGAAAGCTGTTACTACACTGAGTAGTAAATATAATGCTTTAAGAATTTTATTAAAATATATAATTTGTAAGCAGTTTTAAGCAGCCTCATTTGCATTTTATTAATATTCTATTTATCCACCTTTTAAATGCTTACTTTACAGTATTTAGAAATCTTCCTCGACAGGAAGCAAGACATCACTGTAAAACCTGTGTATTAATGTCCGTTTAAGGAAAATAATCTTGCTGCACGAGATACGTAATTTGAATTCAAACTGTTGTTTGTAAATAGGAAGTATTTGGTGCATTTAATTAAATATACAGCTGTGGTTAACCTTACTAGCCACCAGAAAACTTCTATGATTCAATCAGTAAACAATACCTGAGTGACATGGAACAGTATTTTTAAGGTAATGTGGTTGATAGTTCACAGTACAAGGCATATTGCATACATTGCTATTCTTACAATTGATCTACTCTATGCATCAGTGACTCCTAATTTTAAATTTAGTATCATATTATAAAGTATCTAAATCCCATTTAAGAAGTTGTCCAAAATAATGTCATTTTTTACTGTTAAAGGGTGATATAAACGTTATGACATTATACATAATATATACCAAAGTGAACCATTTGGATTCCTGTTTCATTTGTGGAGTTCACATTTGTAGGTATGGATGTAATGGAAATGAATTCTGTGTTAACAGCTCATTGGAAAGAAAGCTAAAACAACATTCTAAATTTAGATTTTTCCATTTCTCTTAGCTCATCTCGCCTATTCAAGCACAAGATTGTTCCCTACAATATGTTCTTGAGTTCTTGGTTTAGTCTAATTCAATAGCTTGAACCATGAGGCTTCCATCAGTTCACTTAAAAGATAGTAATAGACTTTGGTGTCAGAATGCTTTTCCAGATAGCCTATATGTTGGACTGCCCTAATCAATTTATCTCCATATATCTTACATGTAGATGTCTGTCTATCATAGGTATTTATATAGTCCTTATCACCATTAGTAGATGAGCACCTCACCATCTTTAATGTATTTACCCTCCCAACACCCCGTTAGGTAGGGAAGTACTACCATTTCAAGATAGGAAACTGAGTTACAGACAGGCTTGCCCAGGGTCATACAGGAAGTCTGTGGTGGAGCAAAGAATTCAACCAGAGTCTCCCAGGTCTTAGGCTAGTGCCCTAATCACTGGACCAACCTTCCTCTCTACATGTACATGTTCATATCAGAACAAGCTGCTTTTTATTAGGACTCATATATACTTTATTTTTCCCCCCACCAGCTGCGGGCTTTATATTCACAGTACCTTCGAAGAACTAAGAATCTGAATAAACTTCTTTATCACCTGTTCAGGCTTATGCCAGAAAACCCTGCCTTTTCAGGGCCATCTACTGAAGTCCCAGATAAGGATACAAAAACTTTCTTTACTGAAGAACTTCATTTAGGTGTCAAAGGTTAGTAAAAATGTATATGATATTTATTCACGCAGAGTAACTTCAGCCTTAATAAGGTTAAAATATGCTTCTTAGTGAAAGAAAATGATAAATCGTAGAGAAACATATCCCTTCCTTAGTCTCATTACTGAGTTATTTCCAGAAAAAGATGTGATGGGAAATCCTTAATACCAACGTGTCTGCACATGTTCTGGGTTTAGATCCGGGGTTCTAAGACTGGGGGTCACAAGGTGTCAGCCTCTACCCCAAGCCCTGCTTCGCCTCCAGCATTTATAATTGTGTTAAATATTAAAAAATGTGTTTTTAATTTATAAGGGGGGGGGGTTGCACTGAGAGGCTTGCTGTGTGAAAGGGGTCACCAGTACAAAAGTTTGAGAACCACTGGTTTAGGTGGTTTAGGTGGTGCAAAAAAGGGGAAATATTTAAGCCTACAATACGTTAAAATCTGCATGCAGATTTCTTGTTTCATTTCTTAAATTGACACTTTTAGGTAGCTTAAGCCAACTTTTAAATTGTCTATTTAAAAATATATATGAAGTTAATAAAAATTTCTTCAAAATACTTAACTCGTATTTGCATTCACGTATCTGCAAATACAAATGTTGCAGCAGAGTGCTAATGCATGAGAAACAGAGTGTTAAATTGTCTAAAGACAAAAGTTAAGTAGATTACCGTACATACTCGATCATAAGCCGGTTCGTTTATAAGCCGACCCCCCGCAAGATGGATAAGTAAAAATGGAAAATTTTTATAACCCATTCCTAAGCCGATCCTATAATTCAGGGGTCAGCAAATTTGGCTCCCAGGCCATCAGGATAAGCCGCTGGGGGGCCGAGATGGTTTGTTTACCTCGAGCATCTGCAGACACAGAGGTAAACCTAAGTAAACAAAGTGTCCCGGCGCGCCATCTGCTTACCCTGACGGGCCGGGACAGCAACTGGTGGGGAAATTTTTTTGGGGGGGAGAAGCTGAGAGTGAGGGGAGTAACCCCGGTGACCACCCCCCACATGACCCCACCCCTAGCCCAGGACCTCCACACTCTCCCTATCCCATCCCTTCCCACCAGGGGAGGATGAACGGCCTGGTTGGAGCTGCTCCGGCAGGCTGGGCAGCGCGGCCGCAGCCTGCTCTGGTGGGCCAGACCGGGCGGTGCGGCCGCAGCACGGCCGCAGCGTGCTCTGGCGGGCCGGGCGGCACGGGCACAGCCTGCTCTGGGGGGCGGGGCCGAGTGGCACGGCTGTAGCCTGCCAGCCCCAGAGCTGCAGCTGCTTTGGAGGCTGGGGGGAGAGCAGTGTGGCCAGAAGCGGAGAGACTCTGGCCCCGCCTCTTCCCTTCTGTCTCTGCTGGCTGTGCTGCCTCTCTTTTCTCCTCTGTTGGGGGGAGGGGCTGCGTCCCACCTCTCCCTCTCTATACCCGTTCATAAGCCGAACCCCTTCTCTGGTGCTTCCCTTTTTTACTAAAAAAATTCGGCTTATGAATGAGTATATTCGGTAGTTAATTTTCATTGTTCTACCAGAGAAGTGCAAAAAGAAAATTAGACTCGAAAATTATTTTTCCAATAATCTAAAGTGATATTGGTAACAGAGGCAAGGAAATACAGTTTCAAAATTAAAATGTTTGTTTTGATTTCATCATTTTCATATTACTATATAACATAACCAAAATAAAATGAAAAGTTGTTTAGAAAGGAAATTGAAATGTTTCATTTTAAAAACAGCCAAATGGAACACTTAGACGTTGTTGGAACAATTTTCCCTTTTTTTGGTAAAATTTCAGCAAAATGAACACAACTTGGCAGAGCATTTCAGTTTAGACACAGCTGCTTTCTCCAAGGGAAGATGGTTCCGTTGAAGTTTTTCTGACCAGCTCTAAATCTGAATGTTCATAAGGATAGCATTTATGGACAAGAGGGGTTGGGAATTTTTGGCATGCTTTCCATCGCCGGCAACAGGCTCTGTCATATAATCAAATTATTAAAATAATGCTCCTATAGGGATGGGGCAGAAACAATGCTATGTCACCTATATGATATTTGACAAAATGTTTTTGATTTTTCCCCCCCCCCAGATACAGCAGTGCTGTCATCTCAGATTCCACACTTGGCCTGCTCGGTGTATCATATGACATTGAAGGACTTGCCAGCCATGGTTAGGCTTTGGTGGAATAGCTGTGAGAAACGGGTCTTCAATGTAGTAGATAAATTTACAAGCAAATATGTCAGCAATGTACTTTCTTTACAAGAAATATCTTCTGTGCAGACTAGCACACAGTTATTTAATGGCATGACGGTTAGTAAGGCCTTTATCTTCTCAAAAAGTTGCTTGTGAATTGTCTTGGAAAAATTGTCTTGTAAAAACTCTCCAATGTTTCTAAACCAGGCATTAAATACAATAAGGTGTGTTAAGTGCCAGCTAGATAAAGATCACTGAGAGAATATCAGTGGACTGGAACTATCACAGGATAGTGCTCTCTTGCAGTTGTGATTGGATTGAAATCCTGACCCTGTAGAAGTCAACAGTTTTGCCATTAACTTCAGTGGAGCCAGGATTTTACCCTAGACCTTTATCAAAATGCTGTAATGGTCAAAGCAGAGATGTTGCTTTTTCAGAATCTGACTGATCCTCTGACAGTGAATAAAACAACTTTATTTCTATTATCATAAATGATTGATAGTATAATTTCATTTGTTATTGGTTTAGTAGGATGACATTTGTTCGCTATATAATTGCTGTCTTCCTGTATTTGGAATAGTGTAGAAAATCTTGGTGCATGTACTTCAGTCAGAGAGGTTATCCATATAAGTGCTGTTTTCTGCAAGACCACTATCAATATGGTACCTTCTGGCTAGTGTGATTTTTTTTTTTTTAAATTTATCAGTGATTGTCAGCCATCTTTCAATCTGATTGGCTGATACCAGTTCTGTTTAGTTTGGCATGACAAAGGTTGGCATTTTTCTTTAATGAAAAGATTTGTCAGTCACTTGTTTTCCTGGTCCAAGCATATGCTGTAAATTATGGATCTTTCATGTAATATAAAAAGACTTGAGAAAGTGTATGTTTAACGTAAAGTGAGATCTCACCAGTCTTTTGAATGTTTCTGTTTTTCTATAGGTAAAAGCTCGGTCTGCTACTCGGGAAGTGATTGCTACCTATTCAGTTGATGATATATTTATTGAACTGATAATACAGCTTCCGCCAAATTACCCACTGGGCTCAATAACAGTTGAGAGTGGAAAGAGGGTTGGTGTGGCTGTTCAGCAGTGGCGCAATTGGATGCTACAGTTAAGCACGTACCTCACTCACCAGGTGAAGTTTTAGGCCAAGCCCTTGGTTTTGGCAATTTAGGACATACAAACAGTGACACAGAAATGATAGAACAATCTTAGCAATATAGTGTTGACTGAAATGTAACACCAGGATCTACATCTATGGATGATGAACTATTACAGTCTCAAAACTTCCCCTAACATGAGACCCTCTAAAATTGGGTTGGTTGGTAATTATAGATGTCACTCTACACTTGTGATTATAAGAAACTAACAAAATGATTAATGCAAATAGCTTTATAAATGCTCTTAAATGCACACTGTCCACTACGCGTTCTGTAGAGAGGAACATGTCTGAAATCTGAAGGATCCGTTATAGGATACTGTCCATTGTAGTTGAAATACATGGCTTTATTTGATTATATACATTAAAATTGTACGTTTAATCCCTGTACCACACCCTTCATAAATAGCATGTCATCTTAGATTAATTTTTCAGGATAGGGTCCAAGTCCCACTATGTATGTATACAACACCTAGTACAAAGGAGCCCCGATCCTGCTTGGGGCTTCTGCGTGTTACTAGAATAGAAATAAGCGATGTTCTAAAATGTTAACACATCACTGATTACTGTTGTGACTCTTTCCCTCTCTTAGAATGGAAGTATTATGGAAGGCTTGGCTTTGTGGAAAAATAACGTGGATAAACGGTTTGAGGGCATTGAAGATTGCATGATCTGTTTTTCAGTCATACATGGTTCCAATTATTCTCTTCCCAAAAAAGCCTGTAGAACATGCAAGAAAAAATTCCATTCAGCCTGTTTGGTAAGTACCCAGAGTTGGTCTTGTGTACATGTTTGTATTTTGCCTAAATTTAAAATCTGGTTCAAATTGCAGTATGTAAGCTATATTAAAGCTGACAAAATGGTAATCATGAGTATATCAGAAAAGGTTGATGTCTGTATTGCCATACAAAAGAAAATTACTGCTTCTCTAACAATATAATTCCAAGAGAGTTCTCACTTGTGGATCCTACCTTCTTAAAATGAGACCAGACAACAGAGAGAATCCTGGATGGTATCTTTCAGAAACTAATGTTTTGTTTTATATTTGTATTTCATATGACTTTGCTTCTGCTAGGGGAAGTTGCTTATCACAGCTTATTGGAAAAATAACTTTTACTAGCCTTTTAGTATTTGGTAGCCATCTTCACTGGCAAGTTATATGTCACTATATCTGATAAAACCTTACACCTGTCAAACAAAACTGAATGAAAGTGTTCAAGTGTAAAGCACTTTTAAAATTCATCATATGTTCACATTTTAAATGTTTCTATTTCTCTTTCAGTACAAATGGTTCACATCTAGCAACAAATCCACCTGCCCACTTTGTCGAGAGACCTTTTTTTGAAATATAATGTTCTTCTCCCTCTTCAATAAAATGAACAATGTAGTAAATGAAGAGGAGGCACTGGTCCTGTCAAGAACTATACATTGAAGGAAGCCAACTTACTTTTTGGAAATAATATCAGAATTATCTTAAATTGCTTGACTGAAGGGATGATCCATGTTGATCTCTGGACTGTGTTATTGTAAAGGGTTCTGAAACACTTCTTTGATATAAAAGAACATATATGTAAGAATAGTTTATTTTAATTTGTATATTTTTTAAAATGTTAAAGTATTCTAAAAATTCAGAGGTGATTTCAATAGTTATGTTTGCACCAAAGTAGTGTTCAGCTACAACTCAGTCAATTAATCCAACATACTGTTATGCACTTAAGCAGGATGGTGCCTCTAATTTTACAGGTGAATTTAGTGTAAGTGGCGTGAAGATCTGAATTTCTGGAACCATTAAATTTGAATTTATAAATCATCTCATATTTGAATTATTAGCTGCAGCTGCTATTGCATTAAAGTTAATTTAAAGCATATGATAAAACATCAGTGGTAATTTAATGTTAAAGCCTGATCTGAAATACAAGGTAATCTAAAGTATTTTATAAACTGAACGTTAATAGTGTAACCTGATTTTTTGATTTCTAAGATTGAAAAGTTCAGCAGGTAAAGTCAGAGAGAGAAGTTAGAGAAGAGGAAGGATGCCAACCAGCTGTTGTGCTCTCATTCTTGCTGCTTTCTTTATCTGCAGTTGGTGAAAACCTTAACATGTTAATGAAACTTTATGCTCCACTGACATTCTCCAGTGATCATAGGGATTTAGCTTTATAACTGAATTTAAAATTGTTTCACTAGTAACTTCCGTTCATATAAGTTGTTTTTCCAGAGAAACATGCACAGAACATATAGCCCATTTCAACTGTGAAGCCATGTTGCTTCGTGTGTTAAATATTTGGATCAGTAAAGTCACACAGTGCAAAGGGAGAAATAGGCCTATTATGTCAGTGTTTCTAAGCCTTTGGGATTGTGCTGTTTTTCTTTGTCTTTTGGCCAATGGATTTTCTGAAAAAAAAAATACCCTAAATTTTAAGTGACTTGTGCTTTAGGTATCCAGTTAGATGGACCTTTTAAAGGGGCCTGATTTTCAGAGAGAGTGCTCAGCCTTGTCTCAAAACCAGGCCCTTTCAAGGTGGGCACCCAGATTCACTTGTAGCTTTTGAAAAGACATGCCTACATGTATTGTAGGTGCAATAGATCAGTAGTGCCAGCACTAAGCTGCTGATGGAGAACTTCTGCATTTTAATTATCTTTTATTAAAGAAAGCAAAAGGTGGTATTTTAACATCAATCTGAAAAAACGTATTAAAGGGAAACAATTTGTTTCCATAATTTTGATACTTTAGCAGAAAGGCTTCTCAAATGTTTATAGTAATTTATTAAATATTAATCATTTAGTCTAAATGATTATTTATTGCAGATTAGGAGACAACTACTGCTGGATAAATGAAACAGCTGGACAACTTCATTAGTTAGCTGCCCATATCTTGTGAATTGCATCTTCCATAGAAAGCTTTAAGTGGCTTGCAAGTTGGTTCTGTTAGGTATCCTGTAGTCCAGACTTCGGTAGTGGGAAGCAGTGCCTTTCTTCTCCAAAACATCTGGATGTGGCAACTCTTTTTTTTTTCTAGCCAGTGCCTGCCCTTAGGTGATCCACAATTGTTTAATCTCTTGCACTAACAATTTTTGAAAGAGGATTAACCTTAAGCCATTGGCAGAATAACTAGAGCAGAATATGAAATGTAGGGTCTTGATCTTCAAGTCACTGCTACCTCTAAGGGTGAAGTCCTGGCCCCACTGAACTCAATGGCAAAACTCATTGGCTTCAGTGGGGCTAGGATTTCACCCCAATTTATACCAGTTGCCTACATAGTGTATGCTCTGCCATGTTTTACTACACATGCTTGAGTCACAAAATATGAATATGAGTAACATCCATTGTCCTAGTTATAACAACATCTAGCAGTTCTAATCCCATTTTATCAAAATATCTCAAGGACTGAGAACAGTCTGTTGTTAAGCTGGACCCTCATAGTTTTTTCTAACTTTAAATGCATTATTGTCAATTGTTGTAGTTCAGCGTCAGTCACAATTGAGAGATGGGATATTTCTTCATCAGGTATATAGTGATGTGGTGTCACTCACCTGGAATTGCAACTGCAGGCCTCCCTCTCACCCCAAAAATATGGCAGAAATGACCTATAAATAAGGCCCTACCAAATTCACGGCCATGAAAAACGCATTACAGACCATGAAATCTGGTTTCCCCCTGTGAAATCTGGTCTTTGTGCCTTTACCCTATACTATACAGATTTCACAGGGGAGACCAGTGTTTCTCAAATTGGGGGTCCTGAGCCAAAAGGGAGTTGTGGGGGGGGGTCACAAGGTTATTTTAGAGGAGTCATGGTATTGCCACCCTTACTCCGGTGGTGCCTTCAGAGCTGGGCAGCAAGAGGGCAGCAGCTGTTGGCCAGGCACCTAGGTCTGAAGGCAGCGCTCCGCCAGCAGCAGCGCAGAAGTAAGGGTGGCAATTCCATACCATGCCATCCTTACTTCTGCACTGCTGCTTTCAGAGCTAGGCAGCCAGACAGTGGCAGCTGCTGACTGAGGGCCCAACTCTGCAGGCAGCAGCGCAGAAGTAAGGGTGGCAATACCATACCATGCCATTCTTACTTCTACGCTGCTGCTGGTGGTGGCTCTGCCTTCAGAGCTGGGCTCCTGGCCAGCAGCCGTCGCTCTCCAGCTGCTTAGCTCTAAAGGCAGCGCTGCCACCAGCAGCAGTAAGAGGAGCAGTACCACAATCTCCCCTACAATAATCTTGCGACCCCCGCCCCCCCAAACCTCCTTTTTGGGTCAGGACCGCTACTTTTACAACACCGTGAAATTTCAGATTTAAATAGCTGAAATCATGAAATTTATGATTTTTAAAATCCTATGACCCTGAAATTGACCAAAATGGACCATGAATTTGGTAGGGCCCTACCTATAAACACTAGGCCACATCAAAGCGGTGTTCTATAGGTGATGCAGCATTTATAGGCTCTTCAGAGGGTGAATTATGCCCTGCCTGTTCACAGCTAGCCAATCCTTGCAGTGCCACAGTAAGCAGACAGTAAGGTTAGGTCCTCACCTTGGCCCAGAGAGCTGCAACTCCAACACAGGAAAACTGAGCAGAGGCGATGGAATATATTTGGGAGAGAATCCAAAGATGAGCAATTCACCATCTGGCCAGCTCGGGGGGTAAATGTCAGGGTAGACATGATGCAGCAGGGCTCCTACCCAGCTTCCCTTCTCTCCAATATGAATCAGAGGATTGTCACAATGAGACCCCATCCAATGAGGATTGGGGGGAGAACAGGGAGACATATCTAGAGGGCGGAAGGCACTAAATAGCTGCAAGTTACCACTATCTCTGTTGTGTAGCAATTCCTGCAAAGCAGACACACAGGGCCAAAAGGGTAAGAAAAAATGTAAATCTTACCCAGGTATTCATCCTCTGATTTCACTATCTCTACTGTGGAAAGAGCGCTCTCAGATTCAGGCTCTGAGAAGGGCTTAGAAAAAAGCAGCAAAGGTTTTTTTTTCCCTTGATAAGTTTGACAACATGTGCAGAAAGGTTGCATATGCCATCCAGATCCAACTCTGGAACAAGCACCTGAGGACAAGTCTGAGGACAAATATCTTCTTTCCAAATCACTGCCTTAAACAACAATCCTACGGCACTCATCCTTAGAAGATGTGATCAAGGAGGAATAGGAAACCCTTGACAAGGGTAAGCGCATAAGCGGGTATGTACTTAGATACTATAAGTTGCAAGAACCAAAAACTGCCATCACAGATATACCAACGATCAATGCTGTGCTAGCATCATTAGCAAAAGTATATGATAATCCCATCCAAAAGGGATTTCTTTCCTGAAGATAGAAAGGCAGAAGTCAGCCACAGAAGGTATTCCAAGGCTTCTTGGTAGACTTTGGAGTGTCCTAGGCCACTGCCTGTTTTGTAAGAGCCATGCTGTCCTGGCTGTATAACTATAAGGCCAGGGAAGACAAAGGACCATTTTGACTTCCAGCTTACTGTTAGAAAAGAACCCTAGATCCAGTCTTTGTGGCAGATGCATCAATGGATGCAATGAGATTCTCAGCCAATGTCATGGCAGCAAGCTTAACAGCTGGGTGCTATATCTGTCTATGCCCATAGATGCACCTTCCAAACAAATCCTGTGCTCATCTAAATTCAGAGACTCTGCTGTTTGGGGAAAAATTGGATAACGTTGTGGTAGAAAACACTACCAAAAAGGACCAGTTCCACCCTTCCACTTCCCACATAGTGCCTTGAGAAGGGACAACAAGCCCAGCAACAGACAGAAATTCTCCTGTTTTGTCCATACTCACAAAAATACCAGGGGAAAGACAGCAGTTCACCAGGAGAAAACCCTGGAACTGCAGACCAAGTGCTAGCCACCTCTCAGGGTTTGGTATGACAATGAATGAATGTGCCTCTGCCCAGATCTGAGTCTAGGAAGCAGAATTTCCCCACAACTCAGGGGTCTCTATCGAACACAGATAAGTGGGTGATATGAGAGAGGTAGTGAGTTGCAGCTGCTCACTGGAACTAAGGGCCTCACCTCTTCCCTTCTTCATCCAATCCCTCATCTCAAGCAACCATCAAATGTGAACTGGTGTGAAGTGAAATCTCACACCACCTAGCCCTAGGAGCAATGTAAAAGGTACCCTGAGAAGAGAGGTTCTTAAGGCTATACTCCATATACTTCATCATCCAGAAGCATACAGAGCATGGCAGAGGATTTCAGAACTGTCCTGGACCTCAAACATCTCAACAAATAGATGAAGAAAACAAGATTCCAAATGGAAACCCTAACTTTGGCAGAACTTCCTTGCCTCAGAGGACCTAGCAGATGATCTACACATAGCTATATGTACGTGCTATTGCCATCTACTGAGATTTGCATATGGCACAAACAAAAAACGGAATACTCTGTGATACTTCACTGAGAGGAACAACGAAAAACCAGTAAAATTAGATGGTATAGAGAAAGTCTGTACAACAATTCAAATACCTCCATTCAGTATTGAGCCGTTATGGGAATGTGGATACAGATGTTAGGAGCTGCATGAAGAGTATTTGCTGTAAATGGATGGAGCTGATGCAATTTGCTCTGATCAGAATATCCCAAGTAAATGAAATAGCAATGTGTATAAGATCACGATTAGGCCATCCATGATTAAGGATATGTTTTAGTCACTGGTATTTTTAGTAAAGGTCATGGACAGGTCACGAGCAGTAAACAAAAATTCACAGCCCTTGACCTGTCCATGACTTATACTATATATCCCTAACTAAAATGTGGGCGGCGGGAACGGGGGAGGGTGATCTGGGGGCGCTGCTGGGGGGTGGTGGCCCAGGACCCCCGCTGGTGCTGGAGAGGAGATGGGTGGGCAGCATGTGGCCCAGGACCCCTACTAGTACTGGGGGGGGAGGGTTGGCGGGGCTGCCAGACTCCCTACCCGGCTCCGCGTGTCCCTGCAGCTCCTAGGAGGAGAGAAGGCCAGGGGGCGCCGCTCACTGCCCCCGCCATGAGCTCCAGCTCCATATCTCCCCTTGGCCGGGAACCACAGCCAATGGGAGCTGTGGGGGCAGCACCTATGCGGTGGGGGCAGCATGGAGAGCCCCCTGGCCCATCTACCTAGGAGCTGCAGAGACATGCTGGCCACTTCTGGGGAGCCCCCCAAGGTAAGCACCACCCCGCACCCCAGCCCTGAGCTCCCTTCCACACCCAAACTACCCCAGCAGCCACTGGTGCGGCTGGCCCAGGGGCTGCCTGATCTGCTCAGGCAGCCCCGGAGCCAACCACACTGGCTGCTGCAGAAGTCATGGAAAGTCACAGAATCCGTGACCGACATGCAGCCTTATCCATGATGTATGGGTGGGAATGTTGGCCAATGCAGAGAGAAGCAAAAACTACTTCACATTGCCAAAATGAGAATGCTCAGTTGCATGCTGGGTAAAAGGAGAGCTGATAGGCTATGCAATGAAACAGCATGAGGCATGATTCAGGTAGCCCCCATCACAGAAAAGCTGAGGGAGTATCAACTGAGATCTCTGGGTCATTTGAGACTAGATCTGAGATATGTTGGCCAGAGAGTACAAGACCACGTAGTCACAGGAGAAAGACCACAAGGAAGACCTAGAAAAACGTGGTTTGAGACGTTGAAGGAGGACAGGAAGGCTGGCATCAGGTTGGAAGATGCACTTGACAAAAGTGCTAGCAAAGAACAAGAGCTGCTGTCCCCAATTGATGGGGCAAGGTAAAGACGAAAAAGAAGACAACAGACTACTACCAACACAAAACTCTGCCATTTGTCCTTGTCTTTACCAAGGTGCTGCTGGTGGGCATAGCTAGACTTGGGGCACTCACTTGATTCCGTTCCTGGATGACGTTTTGATCAAAGCTCTGTCCAAAGTAGCCGCTCACAGGACCACAATCCAGACACAGACTGCTTTAAGAACAGTTTCATGATAAACATCAATGAAATACCACAAGGATAGCTCAACTGGGAGTGGACACAGGCACTTCTATGGCAAAAGTCTACACATCAGTGGACAGATTCCAGAAAATACAGAACTTAACATGTACAGTATGTTGATAAGAAACACAAGGTCAGCTATAGCTCAGTGTCTGCATATACTGGGCCTGCTGTTTTCACATATAGTAATTACTCCTTGGGCAAGATCCCACATCAGGTGTCTCCTGGCAGTATGGAACCATTCACTGGAATGCAGGATCAGGTGCGGGTCCCAAGCCAGGTACTGGACTCCCTCAGATGGTGGGTAATCCCAAGGAACATCTGAAAGAGTTTACCCACGTACCTTCCAGACCCATGGGTACTCATGCCAAATGAGGGAGGAGGGATAGCTCAGTGGTTTGAGCATTGGCCTGCTAAACCCAGGGTTGTGAGTTCAATCCTTGAGGGGGCCACTTAGGGATCTGGGGCAAAAATCAGTACTTGGTCCTGCTAGTGAAGGCAGGGGGCTGGACTTGATGACCTTTTGGGGTCCCTTCCAGTTCTATGAGATAGGTATATCTCCATATATTATTATAAGTCCATCTGGAACACAGAACAGCACAAGGCACTTGGAGCCCCATAGAAAGGAATCAGAGCATCAATTTCCAGGAGCTCAGAGATGTCAAGCTAGCCCTATAAAGTTTTCAGAGCCACCTCAAGGGCATCTACATTTTGATCTAGTCAGATGACACTATCACCGTGGCATATCTTAACAACCAAGGGAGAAGTTGGAGCTCAATTCTACTCATATATGCAATGGAGATAATGGAAGGGGCAGAAAAAAACCTCTTTTCCATAAGAGCAATATACACAAAGGGACAATTGAACCTGGAGGCAGACTGGCTCAGCAGATGCACAGTCAACAACTCAGAACGTGGTTTCAACCAGGAAAACTTCAATCTGAACTGACAAACGCAGCATCCAAGCAGTTGACCTGTTTCCCAGTTGCAAAAACAGAAAGCTGTTGAAGTACTTCACCAAAGGAAGCAAATGCCAGGTTGCTGGGGATGGATACTCTCTCACAGATGGCTACAAAACCTGCTTTACGCATTCCCGCCACTTCCCACTACTTGGAAAGGTGATTCAGAAGATAAAGTGAGCAGAAGCAATGGTGACAGTTTTAGCTCCACACTGGCCAAGGAAACCATGGTTTTCAGATCTGGTAGACTTGGCATTAGGATCCCCACACTGCATTCATCAGAGAGACCGGATATCCTTCATTAAGGTCCTCATCTCTATCCAGATGCAGACAGTTCACAACTGACAGCATGGCTATTGAGAAGGAAACAATCATGTTTGGACTACCCACCAAAGTGATTGCGAGACTCCTCTCCTCCACACATATTTCAATACTAAAGGCTTACTCCTCCATCTGTACAGGAGGTAGTAGTGTCAGGAAAACAACAAAACCCCCAGGGACCTAATGTCCCAGCTATTCTGGACTTTCTTCAGGACAGCATAGACAAGGGATTCCAGCCCAGCACCATAGCACGCCAGGTGTCAACCATAAGTAGGATCTTACACGCAGTGTCCTTGGGTTCCTTGGCAGACAATCCTCAAGTATCCAGATTTCTCCGAGCAGTCAACTGGCCAGTGCTGCGATCAGACCAATATTTCCTAAACAGGACCGACCACTAGTGCTGAAAGCCCTGACTACTCAACCTTTTGAACCATTGACACTGGTCACACCATTGTACCTGTATTTGGTTGCTATCACGTCTGCGAGATGAGCCTCGGAGTTAGCAACATTATCCATGAATGAACATTGGTGTATGTTCCATGATGATGAGGTGGTGTTCAGGACCCCAGAGCCTTTCTTGCCAAAAGTAAACTTACCTTCCCGTGACTCACAGGAGGCTGACCTCCCATCCAAACCCACAGCAGCCTACAGAAAATCTGTGGCATAATTTGGATATTTGCAGAGCACAAAAGAACTATCTTGAGTGCTATGAATCAACAAGATCAGGCCCCTTGGTTGTCTAAAGTCCAAAGGGCTACAGGTCTCCAAACTGTCTTTAGACAGAAGGATCAAGTTATGCATTGTAGAGGCATACAAGGCATCAGGTAAACCTGTTCCTGATGGAATCAAGGCACATTCCACAGGATCTTCATGCGCACAGAGAGACTGTGCTTCCACTCAGGGTATCTGCTGAGCAACAACATAGTCTTCAATTAAAACCTTGATTAGACATTATAAGGTGGCCTCTTTTACTATATGCAGTGATCCAGAAATAATTTGCCATTTTTATAATTAATTTTGGGGGAGGACTTTCTCTCTCTCTCTCTCTCATTCTACTACCTTACCCCTTCCTTTCTTACCCAATAATTTCATTTCTGCTAGTAGTGTCTCCCATAATTATACCCTCTCTGGATGGCTTTGTAGCAAAGGGACAAAATTAAATTTTTATATCTACAGTTTGTCGGCCACTTAGCCTACTGTTCATAGGTTTACTGGCTGGCATTGAAACTGTTGTTACTCATCATTCTATGAGTTTTTATACACATTTGGAATAAATAGTTTGATAGTAAGAGCAGCATTATAGCATTGAACTGCAGGCAGGAGAGGAATAGTTTTTATTTTATTTAATTTTTCCTGGCAACTAAGTATTACCACAACAACACAAGCAAGTGAAAATCAGTGCAAAAAACTATTAATAACTTTTCTGGGTAAATAATGGGGTTTATTGTGGTGGACAGAAAGTCAGGGGAAAAAGTATTCAGTAGATTACTGCTTTGAATTTCGTTCATCAATGTGGTTTGCGGCAGAACTAAAACAGAACTCAAAACACCTGTGAGTTTAAGAAAACAATAAAACTTTTCATTTGAATAAACAGTTTACTGTTGTAGACGTGGAATTATTAGCCTATAAATATTTACTTTTAATAACTGGGCCACACCATTTGCAGCGCATACCCTCAATTTCATCCTTTTCTCCTGTTTTTGTTTTTTTAAAAACTTTCAAATACTTCCTTGTGTTCTGAAATGTATTCTGATATAGATTTTTTTCTTCCCATTTTAGTGTGTCAAATCTTTAAACCGTTATCTGCTAACAGCTTGCAATGTGTATGTGGTGGACGTGAGATTCATCAGTATGTTCAGATGCACACACACTTCAGAGCTTGCGTGTGTGCCTGTTTGTTTATATCTTCTTGACTAATACATAGCCTTACTTCAACAGGCAGCTTTGCATATACACACAGACTAATGTATTTTCATAATACAATACATTGCATGAGATATATGTATTTTCCAATAAAGCAAGTTATTTTTTATATATTTGAATGATACAAAAATAGGGTGAAAATCAGAAAAAAAATGAATAATACTTTTCGTAAAACCCAGGAATTTTTCCATAAAAAAATCGGTTTAAACTGAAAACGAAGAAGCTTAAATATAGGGAGATAATCAGACCATACAAGTCTCCATCCCATACATTTTATGGTGCGGTAGTATAAGAATGGTATCATACCATAGTCATATATGGACGTGCTTCATAAAGAACTGTCACTTGTTAGTTTTCTATACTGTGACAGCTAGGCTCTACTGAAAATACTTTTTAACTAAACCTTCCTTTTTATAGTCTAAAAAAAGTCTCTACCCTAAAAGAATTTTGTAAAATTGATTAAATTGAACTGAACTTTTTACATGGTTTATTAACCCATAGCATTTAGCTTAAAGACTCTGGATGACATATTGGGTACATCTGTTGGAATATTCATAGCAATAATACAGTAGCAAGATAAGATCAAGAGTTTTCCGACTATGGGAGCAAAATTAGTTTCGATGCACTAGGCTTTTGGTGATTCTGCAACAAATGCAAAATATAAGACTGAGGCCACTAACCTCAAGATCAGTGGCTTCTTAAGTACTAATTTAAACCAGATATCTCTACAGAATAAGTACCATAAGACAAGACAAAGTACTAAAGCAAGAACACTGTTTTGAGAACCCATAATGAATGACAAAGGTTAACAATTATTAAATGTATGATCACATAAAAATATTCCAGTTATAAAACAAAATACATACCAGTGAATTTCCTCATTTTAAAGTGTGACCGTCCATTTTAAAGTTTACATTTCAGCTACAGTTCCACTATGCTACATAGAAAACCAAGTCCAGAAACAACTGCCCCCTCACTCATTACAGATCACAGTGGGTTGATGGCCAGGTTAAGGGAACAACAATGAAAGTTTTGCTAATTTTCCTGTAAAGATCAGGAGACAGGATAATTTTTTTTTTCAAAATCTGTTGTTATAGTTTATAGTCACAAAATAGCCTGACCATTGTAACACCATTTGTGTTTAACTTCCATGGCTGAAGACGTTTAAAGATTTAAGAGCAGTCATCAGGACTTGCTGAATTTAAGAATTGTGAGAGTTTCTCTTCCTGCTTGTCTAGAAAGTACTCTAGTACCTCTTAAACCGTATTTCTTCATTGTTTCCAAAATGTCATCTGTAATTAAAAATGTACAGCATTACAGTTCAGTTTGTGTTAATCACCACTTAAAAAGCCCATCCTGTCTTAAACTGATTTATTTGCTAAAAGCAAATTACAAAACAAAAGATTACATAGGCTCATAAAATATCCATCATGCTCCTTCAGGTGATTAGAACAATTTTTAAAGCAGTCATCCAACAAAACCAAATGAACTTGGCTTTCTACTAGTGGAAATGTTGGATTTTAATGTCTTTGAAAAATATACTAAGTACTTAATTGAATTGGTAAATAAGTTTAAGATTAAAAAGTGTGCTCAAAGTTTAAGTGCGTGTATGCTTTTAATATTCTATATATTAACACAAAATCCAAAATGAGTTAAGTGCAGTTATACTGAAACTGCAAATTAGTTAGAATCATAGTATAATGATTTAATATTCCTATCTTAACTAACTGCTTCAATTAAAAAAAGTTTCAGCACTATACTCAGGTTTCAAGTACTTAATAAAAAGGACGAGGAGTACTTGTGGCACCTTAGAGACTAACAAATTTATTTGGGCATAAGCTTTCGTGGGCTAAAACCCACTTCATGGGATGCATGCAGTGGAAAATACAGTAGGAAGATTATATATAAACAGAGAACATGAAAAAATGGGCGTTGCTATACCAGCTATAATGAGACTAATCAATTAAGGTGGGCTATTATCAGCAGGAGAAAAAAAACTTTTGTAGTGATAATCAGGATGGCCCATTTCAAACAGCTGACAAGAAGGTGTGAGTAACAGTAGGGGGAAAATTTGGGGGTTTTTTGGTAAAATTCCAGCAGAGTACAATTGCAAATCTGATATTTGAGCCCTGTCTGAAAATGTTCAAACGCGGGAGTGCCCTGGAGTAATTCTACACTTCAGTGTTAGTTTCACTTTAGCAGGTGAAACCCATATTTCCCATACTACTTGGGTCAGTGTTGTAATGGACAGTATTTTTTCCTGTATATACTAAGTAAGTAGTGGCTTGAACAAAGAAGGTTTTATAAAAGGTTTTATAAAGGCAGAAGCTATGATAGAAGGATGTGTATACAGCACACAAATTAATTTGAAAACCCTAGAGTAAAAACCGCCAGAAAGGGTAGGATTCACAAGTGGAGCTGTCATGTAAAGTGTCTAAGCACAAATTTAGAACCTGATACCCTGGCTCAGCTGCCACCTAACCTTGTAGTAGCCTAAAGTCCCTAGGCACCTCAGTGTTCACTAGTGAAGTCCCCAAGGTGCCTAAATTTCAGCCAATGGGCACATACTCAGCTGCCTCAGCCCTGACACCACCAAGCAGCTTGGCACCTAACTCATGCCTAAGCCGGAGCAGGATTCACAAAGAAAGCATTCCCTCACTTAGCTCGCCTGCAGAGCGCAATCCAGTACACATGCTCAGAGGCTGCCATAGAGCACATCTACTTGATTGGGCTCTGCACAAGACACAGTTGAAGAGGCAGTGCTGCCCTTCCCACACACTTTTCTCCCAATAGTTAGAGTACTCACACAGGATGTGGGAAACCTGGGTTCAAATCCCCACTCTGCCTACAGCGGAATAGGGAATTGAATGTGGGTTTCCCACATCAGTCCCTTAACTGTTGGGCAATGGGCTAGTCTGGGGTGGGCTTCTCTCAGTCTCTCCTCCTCTCCACTTTGTATAAAATAGTTAACTATTAATTGAAAAAGAGAGAATCTCTAAAGTCCAGTGGTTAGGGCACTCAGCTGGGAAGTGAGAGACCCATGTTCAAGTCCCTGCTCCCAATCCAGCAGAGTGGGGATTTGAACCAGTGCCTCCAACATCCTGGGTGATACTCTAACCACTCGACTATTGGGCATGCAAGGAGGCACTACCACCATCACCTTGTTTTTTCTTCAAAAAGGGATGACCTGGCTTAGGTACCCAACTCCAGGAGAGGGTTCACTACTATGAATTCCAAGTAGAGGGAGATGCCTCCATCAAGGCCAGAGTCAGGCACGTAACTCCTTTGAGAGACAGGGCTTAGGCCACACCCCTCTCCTTGTCATTTCCTATTGGCTGGTTTAGCATGCTGACTTCTGAGAATCTTTTTTAGGCACCTAAGTCTCACGGTGCATTGTATTGGGAACCTGACTGCCTAACTTGGGATCATGAATCCAACTTAGCAGAAGGGTGCCTAAAAGTTGGGTGCTGCAATGCTCAACTAAGTCCTCCCTGTGAATCTAGCCCAAAGTGCTTCCACACTAATAAATGTTATTAACCAAGTGTGACTTGCTACTGCCATGTACAGGCCATCTCATTTCTCTGAGATATTACTCAATTCAAAGTTTCCCATTCTTGCGTACCAGTGGCAATGTCTGATTAGTTATAGCACCTTAGTCTTGTGCTCATAGTTTTCATGTATGCATTAGTAACATATCGTTTAGCAAACAGAAGGATTCTATTACCTGGGTTGTTCTCTTTAATTGTAACTAAATAGAATAATCCTCCTGTTGAAAGCAGGTCTGGCACTAAAGGAAAAAGTCTATCCATTACTTCTCTGCCATTTTTGCCTCCAGCCCAGGCTGCCTCTATTCCATGGCTTTCTACCTAGGAGAAATTAAAGGAAGATGAATTTTTTTACTAATGGTTTACATACGACTATAGAGTGCTATATATGTTCATGACACTTTAGGAAGAGCATCACCATAGTCCCTATCCTAAGGAGCTTATTTAATTAAAATAATTTCAATCATAAAATTGCTACATGGCAGTTTAGTTCATGCAGCATACAAGTCAAATTTCAGACTTATCCTCCAAATAGATGAGCTCTGTTTGGATTTAAAGAAGGTCTTTGTTGATGCTGTTTGGAAATAGACACGTTTTGTAACATTCAAAGCATATACTTTCCTCTAGATGCATACGGAAAGTATTCACATAAATTCCACCAAGGATATGTCTACATTGCAATAAAACATTTGCGGCTGGCCCATGTCCGCTGGCTTGGGCTCGGGGGGCTCAGGATGCAGGGCTATAAAACTGCAGTGTAGATGTTTGGATTCAGGCAGGAGCCTGGGCTCTTGGAACCTCCCCCTTCTCCGTTTTATACACTCCAGTTTACAGCCCTGCAGCTTGACCCCTCCGACCCAAGTCAGCTGACATGGGCCACCTGTTCATGTTTTATTGCAGTGTAGACATGCCTCGAGAGTCCTGAAGAATACAAATGAAAGATGAAAATTAGAGCAGTCCAGAAAAAGGAATTTCTGTCCCATAGAAAATGTTGAGGCTTTGGAAAAAATTAGTCCCAATTTTGGACAAAAAAGTAAATCGCTCAAGATTTTTCACAAGCCAGAAATTCTGAAAAATTCCAATTGGGGAGAACCACAATAGAATTTTTCAGCTTGCCAACTGCCCATCTGGATGGCTCTTGTCAATTTCTGTTTCTCCGTGCAGGCAGAAAGAGCCTTTGGGCAAGCTCCCATGGGAGGGGCGAGCCAAGACACTCATCCCTGAAAATTCTGATTTTGTGAAAAAGGCATTTTTCACCAGAAAATCATTCCAATGGGAAATATCTGACAGATCTAAATGAAAATCTCTTAGGGCTTGTCTACATGCAGATAATCAGGAAAGTTAAGGCAAATCATAAAGGTGTAAAGTCAATGCACATAATTTAAAGCATGGTTAAACCTCTAAGTGGACCTCTCATTCAGGAATGAAGTGGAATTAGTTCATTGTAACTTTGTCTACACTAGCAATTTATGTCAGTATAACTATGTCGCTCAAGGGGCGTGGAAAATCCACACACCTGAGCGATGTAGTTATACTGACCTAACCCCCGGGATAGACAGCGCTATGTCGGTGGGAGTGCTTCTCCTGTTGACATAGCTACCGCCTCTTGGGGTACCTATGGTGTAGGTAGCATCTTCACTGAAGTGCTACAGCAGTGCACTTGCATCGGTGCAGCTACCCCACTGCAGTATTTTAAGTGTAGACAAACCCTTAATCAAAGTTAGAGAACTAAAACCACTTTACTCCTGAATAAGAGCATTGACATGGGGGATTAAGATGCTTTAATTTATGCGCCCTGACTTCATACCTTTAGTGATTCCTAAGTATCCCTGTGTAGACATGGATTTACAGAATTGCCCCGGCAAGGATGGAGCAATATTTTGTGGAACAGTGGTCACTAGTGTCCTTTATCTCTTATGCAGAAAGTGCAGTAAGGTGAGTGATTCATATTTACTGCAAACAGTTCTGTTATCACCATTGGCTCCACATGACCCCTCACTACTTTTTCAAAGAACTACAATTCAGGACACGGTAGTCTGACAACTGAACATTACAAACCAATTTATCATATCAGAAATTAATAATTTTTCATATCTACTGAGCTGCATAAGTTTTTTTTTTTTAATTGCATCTCCTCAAATCTCAGTGATCCCTACCTCTTCAGAAGGGGTTACCACATACGGTGGATTAAATAGTAGTAGATCAACTTTCCCATTTAATCTTGGTAACAATCCTGTGACCTAGAGATGAAATTGAGGTAGGAAACAAGTTAGTTTTACTTAGGCAGTTCTTTTATTAGCTACATTTTTTTATTTACAGCAGGAACACACATTTCCACTTCTCATTATACAATAGGTATTGAGAGACTGCAGATTTGTCATATATGGGACTAAAATGAGAGATTAAGCTTTGAATATAATCAATCATTATCAAGACAGGAAGAAAATTAATAGGTTTACAAACAGTTATACACTATTGAGATATAAAGAACAGAAGTACTTGTTGCACCTTAGAGACTAACAAATTTATTTGAGCATAAGCTTTCGTGAGTTTATGCTCAAATAAATTTGTTAGTCTCTAAGGTGCCACCAGTACTCCTGTTCTTTTTGAGGATACAGACTAACATAGCTGCTACTACTGAGATACAGAAAGTGTCCTGTACTTAGCTATGGAAACCTGACTTATTTAAAATGACTTAAGCCAAAACAGACTGTTAACTAAGATACTTCTTTGTTATTTTCTGTATGACAGGAGTACAAGGTAAACATTTAGTAAAACACAAATCTGTGCAATTTCCCATAAATTTAGCCAGCCAACCAAAAGGTGACCATGTTGCCACCATCTATTTTTCTTATCTTTTTAGTTACCAAAACCAAAAGTCAGTAATGGACAATATGAAAAAGTACATTTCAAGGACACTTACTAAGCAAAATGTTTTAAATACATGCTAATTACAGGTGCTTTATTTGGGAATCACAGAATATCAGAGTTGGAAGGGACCTTAGGAGATCATCTAGTCCAACCCCCTGCTCAAAGCAGGACCAATCCCCAGACCGATTTTTACCCCCGTTCCCTAAATGGCCCCCTCAAGGATTGAACGCACAACCCTGGGTTTAGTAGGCCAATGCTCAAACCACTGAGCTATCCCTCAGTAGATAATAATAAAAACGTCCTGATTGTGAGATAATAATCCGTTTCATAAGTGGGTAAATTACAAGGTTGAGTAACTTATCTCAATAAGGGAACTAGATTATTTCTCTATCAAATCAAGCATCCCTTCCTCTAGGATGACTATACTGCAAGTGATTCCTCATAGGAAGGGTTAGATTATTTCATGTTTTTATAAATTAAAATAAGTAGAGTTGGGACCATTCCTGTTTCACCTTCCATTCACAGCAATGCATTAAATTGTCCTCTTTGGTTCTGAATAGCTCAGCCTCTATGCCTGGTTCAAGTGCACTAAACCAGTCTTCAGTGTGCAAGGGCAGCGCACAGAATGGGACAAGTAAAAATATAAGTTTATTGCATGATGACAAACACAACAGGGTCCCAAAACATGAACTAGAGATACAGAATAGTAAGAGGATGAAAGAAAAACCTATACTAATTAAAAGAGCTAGCTTACAGATTCATATCCATCCCAGTTCAGAAGTGATTAAAAGTTTATCATCTGTTAGCTGTTCATCAACTACTTCATATAGGTCTCTGTGTACAGTCCAATTCCCAAATGAAGTGTTCATTTATTTCAGCTGTTTCTAATTATTGGCAATCTGTCACCTTTCATTAAATTTAAATTCTCAACCTTTTTTACAAATTAAAAGAGCTTACTGAGGAAAAGATGAAACTTAGTTTCCCATAAGGCACTGCTTGGAAGTTTGTTTGTTTTTAAATCATTAGCAAACAGAATTTATAACAAAAAAACATTTAGACTTGTGCATTGACAAAGCATTACTGTCATGGGTACAACATTAATAAGAAAGCTCCAGGTGTTCACAGTTTCAAATCCATTCCCTGATTATATAGTATTTGCTCTATATTTGTACTGATTTAGAGTCTCATTTGAAGTATATTTTCTTTTCAGATTCAGTTTGGTCCCTTATCAGCTGTTTTGTCCCTCTCTTTTCATCAGCCTTTCTATTTGGTTTTTTTTTGCATGAGTTTTTGAGAGAACAGTGAACGCTGTGATCAGTTTTTACTTAGTTTTCTGTAAGCTTGCAACAGTGTCTAAGCTACTGCCATCCACCAGAGTACTTTACAAATTTAATAAAACAAATACTTATATATTGTGGCATAAAAGACTGTTGTACCTTACTAACATATGGCAGTAAATTGCACCTGAGTGCACTGGGTTCTTTGTCTGGCTGGCTGGAAGGGTTGTTGCCCCTATTTGGGCCCCCTTTGCAACAGGGTGGAAGAGTGGGGAGGAAGGGGAAATTTACCAGGACAGAGCAGGGAACAACAGGAAGTGGCTGGACCAGGTTAGAAGGGGAACACTGTCCTTTCATGTGCCAGGGGGCAACTATACCCTGAACAGTTCCAGAGAAACATACTCTCACTGCAATCAGGCTGGCAACACCCACCCTCCCAGTGATGGGCTCCGAGTAGGACTTGGTTTCTTCATGATCTGCTGTGAGCATGACTCTACTCAACTTCTTCTTCTGGAGCTGGAAAGGAATTTTCTCCTCACCACCAGATTGGACGAGGTGGGGCAGGTTTTTTCATCTTCTCCACAGCAGATAAGGGACCCAGTGGGGTAGGCGAGGAAGTTAAGTCAAAATGTCACCACTTAGTAACAGATGTGTCCAGTGCTCGTTACAGAGGGAATATGGTTCTCGGATTAAATGGATTTGGAAGTGGATTTAGAGGAAAGCATCCCCTAAGGTAGCTGGGGAAGGAAGGCTGGGGCTCCTAACATGAGGTACAGCAGGGAGCCAATCCATTCCCTGTTTTCCACCCCCCTTAACCCCTCATACGAGGGGAGGGTAATGGGATCCCAGCAACAGGCTAGCTAGGACCAGGTTGAGAAAGGGGGAGGACTGACAGCAGCCCTCCCGAGTAGGAGGAAACAATTAAGTAAATAATGATGACCTGCTGTACAATTTATTGTTGGGTAATCCCAGATATGTTAACTGAATAAAACTGTGGCCTAATTAAAACACATCCATTGCCCCTTGTCTTTCTTTCAGCGTGAAGGGACAGTACCTGAATAGTTACAGGCAAACCTCCCACTGTACATTGTAAGAATTGCAAAACTATCAGAAGGTCCAGTTATAGGAACTTGTATCTTACCAAGTCAGTAATTACTGGGTGAATGTGAACTTTGTTAAGTACAGCTGTCTCCAAGGTACAAGAAGCTGCTATAGGATTGATATCTGTACATCTGAAAGCAAAACATTGTCACATCAACATTACAAGATATACTTAAAAAATGAACGTAAGAATGTGAATGCTATTATGTGCTGTGACGTCAAGTCTTGTGTATGAATGAATGTGATTCCCCTGCTCACGCACACATACTCACACTAGCTCTCATCCAGTTAGCACAAGTATAAATAGCAGCATAACTGCGGTAGCGGTAGCAGCAGAGGTACGGCTGAGCTATGCTGAGTACATACCCACTGTTTTCACCCCTATCTTGCAGTGTACACATAGCCTTACTAAATAATCATCATCCAAGCTTTGAAAAGAACATACAATTCTTGTTACTCATACTGTGACTATAACACGTATGAAATTTCATACAATAACACTATGCTAAGGAAACTTTAAGGTTGCCTAAGTACTCAAAAGTTAAGGAAATGCTAAAGTTAAGGTTGCATGCTCAGACATAACTATAACTTTGTCCTCATCTGTGGATGCATTACAATGGTCTTGAATTAAATTATCACATACTATTTCTCAAGCAATGCAACATACTATAATATCAAAGTGTTCTACATTTTGTGCTCAGATAACTCATAAAAGGCCAAGAGAATTTTACCAGACTTTCAAACAAAATTTGGGCTCAGAACAGACATTAGAAATTCAGCCTAAACTGATTTTGTCTGTGAAAACAAGTGTTTATAATGAGACTGCCTTTCCAACTATGGCATTGCATAATAGTTACTCAGTGAGGCCCAGCACTGCAAACTCTTGTGTATTTGCTTAATGTTACACATGTGAGTATTCCCACTCAGCTCAACAGAACAACTCACATGAGTAAAGTTAGACAAGTGTTTGCAGGATCAAGTTATGAGTAAACATGGTAGAGACAACATGACTACAGATTGAGCTCAAGCTGGGAAGAAGGAATTTCAGAACTCTAGTCCTGGCTCTACTACCAAACCAATAGGTGGTCTTGAGCAAGTAATTTAGGGCCAGATTTTCTAAGCTATTTAGGTGTCTAACCTCTCACTGAAATCAATGAGGGATAGGAATCTACATGTCTTTAGAAATCCATTTGTAAAATGGAGATAATACTTCTCTACATAGTTGGTAACTGTAAAACATTTTGAAATGAAAAGCACTATATATTGTAAGAGCAAAGTATTCTTATATTATTAGCTGCAACAATCTAAAAAAAGGTAGTATAATACTTACATGTACAATGCACTGGGTCCAACAATGGAAGCCAGAAATGTTGAAACCACACCTGATCCAGCTCCTACTTCAAGGGAGATCTCAACTCTAAATTTAAATAAAAATAATTAGTACAAAGTGATTAAAATACCCGCTTCACAAGAGTATCTAGGACGGACATATGCAGGCCTGAATCAGGCAATGCTGTCAAACCTGCAGCCACTGGAGACCTCACTAATAATGAAGTTTACTGGTCATATTGCCCTCAAGCTCAAGATGAGTGGTGTGCCATATGATCTGCGCTGTGCTGACTGACAGCTCTCTGGTGAGAACTTGTGTCCCCTGGGGAATCAAAATATTTCCTACTTATCACAGCCCCCGCTGGGGGACATTGTAGGTTTCCTTCCCTCTGTTAACAGGAAGCATCCATTGACAACACAAAAACAACAGTTCTAGACACATCTCCACCTCCTCCACCAAGCAGCCACAGCATAAGAGTTTGGAGCAGGTCACATTGAAACTGGGATCCCAAGGATATGTCTACACAATGCACTTGGTGACAAACTTGCACTAGCTGGGCTCAAGTGAGCACTGTAAAAATAGCAGTGTGGATGTTGTGGTTCCCGTGGAGACTCAGGCTAGCCACCCAAGCTCAGATCTAGGGGATCAGGTGGGCTTGAGCGCACAAGCTGCTGCCCAAGGTGCAATGTCCATGTTATTTTTAGTGCACTAGCTCAAGCTCCACTAGCCTGAGTCCAGAGGCTCACTCCCAGCTGCAGTGTAGACATATCCCAGTGACTATTCTAAAGGGTCCATATTTGTTTGAGCTGGCTCTGGACATGTATAAATAATAGAAATTTCAAGACAAGCAACAAGATTATTTCATTGTATGGATCCCATTCAACTTAAATTATATTTGCAATGCACTTTACTTTGAGATATTTTGAGTATGAAAAGGAGCAACACAGAACCAAGTTCTAGCCGATTCTATATTCCAATAAATTAAAAACATTCCACTCCTCAGAGTAAAACTGGTTTAATGATGTTTGGGGCACATCATTCCTGGAAAAACTGACCATCACGCCAAAGACTAAGTTACCACACAGTAATCTGAAACCTGGCACATGTTTACATTATTTACTGAAACTACTTGGAGCTATGAGCAGGGTGACCACCCATCCCAAATTGAGCGGGACAGTCCCCAAATGTAAATTTCAAGTCCCAGTGCCAGGCTAAATTACTCCCGGACAACATTTATCCTGGGTTCCCTGTGACATCACTCTGTGCCTGCCCAAGGCTCGGGGCAGCACCAGCCTCTTTCCAGTATGTGTGTGTGGGTGTCTCTCAAGTGGGCCTTAGCCCCCCACTCACAAGGCCCCACCCCCTGCTCCTCCTCTTTCCCCTGAGGCCCTGGCCAGGCTGTAGTAAGAGCTATCCTGGAAGCCTAGTCTGCTGTGGGGAGCCCTGGACCCTCCACCTGCCCTTGGTAGTGCACCACAGTGGGGGCAGGGACACAGGCCAAGGACTGCTTTTGGGTACCCCAGCCCCCACCGAGGACAGGTGGAGGGTCCAGGGCTCCCCACCGCAGCCCAGGCTCCCTGGAGGGCTCTTACCAGCACTGGGCTCTGGCATGGCCTGGGGGGGGAGGGGTGTCTCAGGGGAAGAGGAGGCTCAGGGCTTCTGCGTGTGTCCCAGTTTTGCATTTTGAAAAGGCGGGTCACCCTAACCAGGGCAATCCGATCCTCTTCTTTTTCTGCCACTGCAGCAGATCTAGCTGTGGATAAACCAATCTTCACTCCAGCTGGCCGTTGTGTACTACAGCACGACTCTGCCGCAGCAGGACAGCACCCACTAGCACTGCGGCTGGGGTCCTTCTGGGATTCTTCATCCGAGGCTCACACAGCACTGCGCGCACCGCCCAGCACGTGGGACGTCTCTGGCCAGGGCACACGCAGGGGTCGATGGCGCAGGCGCTGATGGGATGCGAGGCAGAGGCGGATCCCGGCGCAAGGACGCGAAGGGGGGACATTTCGCCCAGGCGACGGCAGCAGCCGGTGGGTGAAATCCCGGCTCTGGTGAAGCCAGTGGGAGTTTTGCTGTCGCCCGCGCCAGGATTGTACCAACTAGGGTGACCAGACAGCAAGTGTGAACAATCAGGACGGGGGGGGGGTAATAGGAGCCTATATAAGAAAAAGACCCAAAAATCAGGACTGTCCCTGTAAAATCAGGACAGCTGGTCACCCTAGTACCAAGGGAGAGCCAGCCAATAGCCCCGCCCCCACCCCCAAAGACCCCGCCCCCCAGCAGCCACCGCCTGTCCCCGCCCCCTGCACGTGCTCACGGCGCCCCCTGACTCCTCCCACCCCCCCCACCAGCGGCTGCTCCCATTGGCTGCTGACCGGCCTCTCGCTGGTTCTTTCCCTCCCCCCAGCTCGCACCCTGCCTCTCTGATCTGGGCCGCGTCCCGCTCCAGCGCGTCCAGCAGCAGGTAGGTGTCCTCGGCCGGCTCGTACACGTCGCTGAAGGGCCCGTGCGAGCCCACGTGCTGGTGCCGCGGGGTGGGGATCATGGTCCAGGACCGCCCCCTTCCTTCCGCGAGAGAGTGCGCATGTGTGGAGTCTCCACCGACTCACGGTGCCGCGAGGGGAGAGGGACACACGCATACGCAGACTGCTGCGCACGCGCAGCTGCCGCTGCCGTCGCTACTGTCGCAAGGACCAGCCTCGGT
This sequence comes from Terrapene triunguis, assembly GCF_002925995.2. Classification (NCBI taxonomy): domain Eukaryota; kingdom Metazoa; phylum Chordata; order Testudines; family Emydidae; genus Terrapene; species Terrapene triunguis. Next base: position 10,366,260 of record NW_020664382.1, read on the forward strand.
CCCCCTCTCGTCCTCCAGCATCCGGCGACTCGGCGGTCGACTGAGGTTCTTTAGGGGCGAGCGCAGAGCAATGGATCCCGCCTTGTTCCGTTGGAATGCTCGGGCTGCGCCGCGCAGGGCTCGGTGCCAGCAGGGACTTGCCATTAGGCTTCCGGGCGGCGCGTTCCATTGGGACCTGCCCCAGAGACGCCTTTAACCCGGCCGGGCGGTTCACTGACTGTCGGAGCAGAAATGCCGAATGTCTTTGTACAAAGTTTTCTCTAGCTTCCTTTCTCCCCCCAATCTCCTCTGAAAACTGCCTCCCCCCC
>NW_020664382.1:10366667-10372309 GCF_002925995.2 Terrapene triunguis
CCCCCCCACCCCTTGTCTGTGCTGCCCTGTGTCACTCACCTTTCCTAGCATCATAGACTATCAGGGTTGGAAGGGACCTCAGGAGGTCATCTAGTCCAACCCCCTGCTCAAAGCAGGACCAATCCCCAACTAAATCATCCCAGCCAGAGCGTTGTCAAGCCTGACCTTAAAACCTCTAAGGAAGGAGATTCCACCACCTCCCTAGGTAACCCATTCCAGTGCTTCACCACCCTCCTAGTGAAAAGGTTTTTCCTAATATCCAACCTAAACCTCCCCCACTGCAACTTGAGACCATTACTCCTTGTTCTATAATCTGGTACCACTGAGAACAGTCTAGATCCATCCTCTTTGGAGCCCCCTTTCAGGTAGTTGAAAGCAGCTATCAAATCCCCCCTCATTCTTCTCTTCTGCAGACTAAACAATCCCAGTTCCCTCAGCCTCTCCTCATAAGTCATGTGCTCCAGCCCCCTAATCATTTTTGTTGCCCTCCGCTGGACTCTTTGCAATTTTTCCACATCCTTCTTGTAGTGTGGGGCCCAAAACTGGACACAGTACTCCAGATGAGGCCTCACCAAAGTCAAATAGAGGGGAATGATCATGTCTCTCGATCTGCTGGCAATGTCCCTACTTATACAGCCCAAAATGCCGTTAGCCTTCTTGGCAACAAAGGCACACTGTTGACTCATATCCAGCTTCTCATCTACTGTAACTCCTAGGTCCTTTTCTGCGGAACTGCTGCCTAGCCATTCGGTCCCTAGTCTGTAGCAGTGCATAGGATTCTTCCGTCCTAAGTGCAGGACTCTGCACTTGTCCTTGTTGAACCTCATCAGATTTCTTTTGGCCCAATCCTCTAATTTGTCTAGGTCCCTCTGTATCCTATCCCTACCCTCCAGCGTATCTACCACTCCTCCCAGTTTAGTGTCATCTGCAAACTTGCTGAGGGTGCAGTCCACGCCATCCTCCAGATCATTGGATGGACAGATATAAAATCTGAACTCCGTGACTCTGTAGGGTATTATTGGGATGTGATGTGATGTGTACACCTGTTTCCCCTAGACATCTTCTCCCCAAGCATTGATCACAAAAGTGGCAGCTTCAGAACACTCCTGAATTGGTAGGGACACAATGGGCTGCTCTACTAGGTCTTATCTGTTTTGCCGTGAAAGAAGCTGTACAAGGTATATTGTTCTGACTTCAGATCTATTTAAGAGATTTGACAGCGTGCTGAGAGCCAGTAGCTGGCTTGGCACTCTGATCACTTAAGTGTTCCTTAGTCCCCTTCCTGATGGAGAAGTGGAATAGTTAATTACCTAATCAGAGTGGGGCGGAGGAGCTAATTATTGGTTAGCTGAGAGGGTAGTTAAAAAGCACTGGAAGTGCAATGGGGAGAGGTTAAGGCCTGGTGTACACTAGAAAATGAGGTTGACATAACTACATTGCTTAAGGGTGTGAAAAATCCGCACCCCTGAGCCGTGTAGTTAGCCTAAACTAAGTCCCCATGTAGGCAGCCCTAAGTGCATGGAACACTTCTTCTATTGACAGCTGATGGGAGAACTCCTCCTGTAGGCGTAGGTAGTGTCTACACCAAAGCAGTACTGTGTCGCTGTAGCATTTTAAGTGTAGACAAGCCCTAACAGAGCCCAGAGGAAGTAAGATCTCAGGGTTGCGAGAGCTCTCTATCTCCCTGGACAAAGGGTTGAGGACTAGGGAAAGCTGTAGATAGAATTGCTACATGGGATCATGTTGGTGGAAGTAATATAAATAAAACTCACAGAGATGCTAACAGAAAGTGTCAAAAGCTTTTGTTTGGGTCTCAGGACAGGAGTGGAGCCTGCCCTGTTACAAGAATAATATTTGCTTGAAATGTTACAGTATTAAAACTAAATGTTGCCTACTACCTCTACCAGTTCAGGCAAAGACTTTCTTGTCTAGCATGTCACACCAGTGGTAATTGTACCTTTTTTTAACCACACTCAGTCAAGGTTCTAGGTGCAGTTGCAGCTTTTCTTCCTATGCTGAGCATAAATGAACTGGCCATTTAAAAAAATAAAAAAAGTGGAAAAAACCTAAAGCCCATTTGGATTTAATCCTAACTCAGGATGGTGATGACCTTACTGGCATATGGCACCCTGTCCCAAAGTAGGTAAGTTATATAGTTCCTATGCTCAGTTGTTTTTTTTGGGGGGGGGACCCGCTCAGGAATGAAAGCAATTAAAAGAAAAATCAAGTAGAACACAAAATTCTATTGCATTGTAGGAGACATGACTTTTGATTCCTTATGTCTCAATCCTCCCCTGTTAAAAACAGTATTAGATTTTGTTAATATTAATATTTTTTAGTGTCAGAGCGAGTTCTTGGTACCCAAGAATCCAGGATGGAGATTTCTTAATGGGACTTCTGAAGATCCTGTCATTACTTCCTGTCTCTATTGTTCTCCCTTGCCATTTAAAATTCTTGGATCAGCTTTGTTCCTGACACATTCCTGTCAGGGAGGTTTTTACTACATTTCTTGGTCTTCAACTGATTCCGGGCCCTCTGATCTTCTTATCTCTCTGACATTGTTTCTTGTGTCTCCATAAAACTGTAACTCATGCTTCTTTGAAATTGTTCCTCCATCCAGTCACAGACTCATAGGCCTTTAGTTCTGCCTTGGTATTTCCAGCACTAGGACCACACCATACCTTCCTGGGTGTAAGTGAGACAGATCATTCAATCACTAATCAATGTGTGTGAATCAAAAGAAATTGCTTTGTATCCTGGCTTTTTCCCTCACATAAACACCACAATTTATGTGCAAACCAGTGCCTGAATTTGAACATCAGTATACTATGTGTGTGAATCAGTGAGATTTACATTAGCATATATTATTTATACAGGAACCATTGAGTTACATAAATACATTAAAACAATACACAGAGTACACCACTGTGTGTAATATTGTAAACAAATCCAGATGCTGCCAAAATTGCAGACCAGTTCCAGTGCTATAGCTTGCATTTAGGTGGCCAGGAAATCTTAAGCTTCAGCAGTGGATCCTGCTAGCCAATTTGAGCTTTGTCCAGCCCTTTCACAAAGGAATGTTTTTTCATGCTTTTTGGACATAGCCTGTGCTGTGAGACTGGGCAGCAAAATGATCTCCAGTTTATGGAAAATGGCAACTTTGCTTTCAGAAGGTGATTAGAGATGTGGAATGAAGAGGAGTGATGTTGCTTCTGGCGTCTGTAGTAATAAATATTTCAAAACAACAGAATATGGAGTTAGGAAAATTACAACTATGATATTCATTAGAATTGTACCAGATTTCTACTGCCAGTGAGTATTCGGCTTAAATTTTTATATTCAGGTTTGGCCAAATACATTTGAATTTAAATAATTGGGTCTTGGATGGTTATTTGAGGACGAGTCAGTCTAAACATACCCAGCAGTTCTCACCTGTTTCCCTATCCATCCCCAAGAGTTGATCACAAAAGTGGCACCAGCTGGTTGCATGCTCTTTACTTCTTCCATACTTTAATGCTGCACCTGTTCTCAAACAACAACCATCTCCAGCCTTAAGGAAACTTAAAAATAGCAGGAAGGGAAGCCTGGCAAGAGCGGGGCTGAGGAAGGTTCTAAGCAGCAACTCTGCAGAGAAAAGAGTAGATTTAGGGTGACTATTGTTACCTTTATTAAAGTAATAAAGTTATTTGTTCAGTGTTAGAAGAAAATTACTGTGATTTTTTTTTTGCCATTATCATGCCAGCAGACCTAGCCTCCAGTCAGTGGAAGCCAGTCTTAAAGGGAATTCGTCTGTGCAGGACTGAGGGGAAACATCAAGTTACAAAATCAGAGAATATAGTATTTCATGCTCCAGTAGAGCAAACAACTAATTTTTCAGTTCATTCTCTGTACTGAAGAAAAAAAAAAAATTGTTTCGGGTCAGATGGTTCATTTGACCTGAAACAAAACATTTTATTTTCAAGGTTTTTTTAAACATATTTAAATAAATTTAAAAAAAAGTTGTTTTGATTGAAAGATTAAAACATTTCATTTAGAAAATGTCAAAACAAAATGTTTCATTTTTTTCAAATTTTATTTTAGTGTTTGCAGTCAAAAGAATTGGGTCAATTCAACACAGATTCACAAAATGTTTTGGTCAACCCAAATCTGCATTTTTATTTATTTATTTATTTATTTTTGGTGAAAATAGTTCGGCCAAAAAATTTGGCCCTATCCTCCAGAACGAAACAAAAATGAACAAACCAAAAATCTGATCAGTAATGGTAAGGAGAAAGTAAAAGAACTCTAGTTCCTCTGACATATTTGTATTTAATTTTGTAAGGTGCTCGGCTACCTGGAAGATAGTGATATAAAAGCCTAGATTAAAGAGAGGGAAAAGGTGATACACGTGAGTTGAAGAGGTAATGAATAGGACTAAATATGAAAAGGGAGGTGACCTCAGAATTTTAGTTTATATTTCTTATTGTGCTGTTTGAAAATATTAACGCTGTGACAAGCTTCCCATTGACCATAGGTGGAGTTAAACTATCAACCAATGTGAGAAGAAATTGTATAGAACGCAAAAATACTTGGTTTCCTTTTGCTGCATAAAACATCTTATCTTTCAAATTATTTTCAAAGTAAAATAGTTCGCATCAAACAATAAATGACAGTTTTCACTGGGCAAAATTAATCACTAGTTGTACCTCTGTTGACTTTAATATCTAGAAAGATTAAAGGAGGGACCTGCGGGTCTTCACTCACAGGTTGTGTTTCTGGTTCTGACCCCTAATATTGTGGAACCCTAGGACAAGTCACTTAACTCATAAGAACATAAGAACGGCCGTACCGGGTCAGACCAAAGGTCCATCTAGTCCAGTATCCTATCTACCGACAGTGGCCAATGCCAGGTGCCCCAGAGGGAGTGGACCAACAGGCAATGATCAAGTGATCTCTCTCCTGCCATCCATCTCCATCCTCTGACAAACAGAGGCTAGGGACACCATTCCTTACCCATCCTGGCTAATAGCCATTAATGGACTTAACCACCATGAATTTATCCAGTTCTCTTTTAAATGCTGTTATAGTCCTAGCCTTCACAACCTCCTCAGGTAAGGAGTTCCACAAGTTGACTGTGCGCTGCGTGAAGAAGAACTTCCTTGTATTTGTTTTAAACCTGCTGCCTATTAATTTCATTTGGTGACCCTAGTTCTTGTATTATGGGAATAAGTAAATAACTTTTCATTATCCACTTTCTCCACATCACTCATGATTTTATATACCTCTATCATATCCCCCCTTAGTCTCCTCTTTTCCAAGCTGAAGAGTCCTAGCCTCTTCAATCTCTCCTCATATGGGACCCGTTCCAAACCCCTAATCATTTTAGTTGCCCTTTTCTGAACCTTTTCTAGTGCCAATATATCTTTTTTTAGATGAGGAGACCACATCTGTATGCAGTATTCGAGATGTGGGCGTACCATCGATTTATATAAGGGCAATAATATATTCTCACTTATTCTCTATCCCCTTTTTAATGATCTCTAACATCCTGTTTGCTTTTTTGACCGCCTCTGCACACTGCGCGGACATCTTCAGAGAACTATCCATGATGACTCCAAGATCTTTTTCCTGACTTGTTGTAGCTAAATTAGCCCCCATCATAT
>NW_020664383.1:0-101925 GCF_002925995.2 Terrapene triunguis
GCATCAACCTGCCCCAGGAACACCATGATTTCCACATTGCTGGGGCCTGTGCCTTGTGAGAGGTCTAGGTCCATGTCCATTTCCTCATCACTCTCGTCGCCGCGCTGCAATCGCCTCCTCCTCACCTGGTCCTGGTTTTGCTTTGGCATGTCCTGGCTCTGCATATACTCCAGGACAATGCGCGTGGTGTTCATAGTGCTCATAATTGCCGCGGTGATCTGAGCGGGCTCCATGATCCCAGTGCTAGCTATGGCGTCTGGTCTGAAAAAAGGCGCGAAACTAGTATCTGACGGACCAGGGGAAGGAGGGAGGGAGGGAGGGGCGAGTGACGACATGGCGTACAGGTACAGGGAATTAAAATCAAGAAAGGTGGCTTTGCATCAGGGAGAAACACAAACAACTGTCACACAGAATGGCCCCCCCCCCAGAGATTGAACTCAAAAGCCTGGGTTTAGCAGGCCGTTGATTTGACGGAGGGAGGGGGGAAGGAAATGAATACAGAACAAATCTATTTTTTACATCTTAAGACGACGGTGCAGCATGACTGATAGCCCTCAGCATTTTCTGGGTGCTTGGCAGCAAGTACTGGGCGCTTGGCAGTAAGCCTTCAGGCCTAATGCACGATCTGCTGCTCAGGGAAGACTCAGCTAACGTGCGATGAGCCAACAGGGTGCGTGGCAGAAAATGGCATACTACGACTGATAACCATCTTCATCAAAACAGTTCCATAGGACTGCCCAGGTGCCCATGATTGACAGCCACTGCTGTACGATGAGGACGGTTACCAGTTGTAATAAACCATCTACTGCCAAAAGGCAAAAGGCAAGGGGGCTGGTCCAATGCAACCCCACAGCTGCCGGCACCCAGATCGCCAATGAAGGCTACCAGTCATGCTGCACCGTCTACCGCCAAAAGGCAGTTAGCTGCTGCTGCTGTGTAGCAATGCAGTCCCACGTCTGCCGGCACCCAGATGACATATGGTGACGGTGAGCTGAGCTGAGCGGGCTCCATGCTTGCCGTGGTATGTTGTCTGCACAGGTAACCCAGGTAAAAAGGCGCGAATCTATTGTCTGCTGTTGCTCTGACGGAGGGGGAGGGGCCTGACGACATGTACCCAGAACCCCCCGTGACACTGTTTTGCATCATTCGGGCATTGGAATCTCAACCCAGAATTCCAATGGGCGGCAGAGACTGCGGGAACTGTGGGATAGCTACCCATAGTGCAATGCTCCGGAAGTCGACGCTAGCCTCGGTACTGTGGACGCGGTCCGCCGACTAGAGCACTTAGAGCATTTTATGTGGGGACACACACAATCGACTGTATACAACCGATTTCTATAAAACCGGCTTCTATGAATTCGATCTAATTTCGTAGTGTAGACATACCCTGAGATGATAACATTTTTGTTACCTCCACAATTCCTCTTCTAGGCCACCATAACCCCCCTCAGGAAATCTAGAATCACTCAAGCTGGAAATCACTGATCTACAGAGACAAAAACAGGCCCCTTGATTACTAACTGCAATCCGTCTGCTATTCTAAATCACTTAATATGTTCTTACCAGCATTTACTTTTGTCTGTAATTTTAATATGTTTTGTTTTATAATTTCCTTTAAAATATGTTAATAGGTGTGCCCATGAAAAGATGTAGAGCGTAAGAGGACTGTTGTTGCTTGACAAAGGCTCAACATGAGCACAATCCAATGAAAATGTTGAATTGCATCACCTTACAAGCCAAAAAATAATTCCCAGAAGATCAGATACTGATTCTGCAGCCAGAAAGAAAAGTAACTAGTCCGACAAGCTAGTCCTCAGCCTCCCCACCAATCTTTCATTTTTTAACTTTTCATTCCTTTTCCCTTCTTTCTACTGCTCTTTTCCCTAAGAAACCTAGGAAATGTGTGTGTAAAGAACTGTCTCAACACAAGATTAAGTTTAAACCTGCAATACCCATGACAGTCAGTTAATATTTCATTATTCATGGTGTGCAAACAGATACTTGTCAATATACAAAGCCACAGAAAATGTTGTACATATCGGATAGAACTTGGTCTAAATTAGAATGTTTCCATAGCAACCTTAACTTGACTGCATTGTATTATGGTCTTTCCTTATGGGCCAGATTCTGCCACCCTTTCTCAGGTTGAATAGCATGTGACTCCGCAAGTGATTCTATTGAAATGAATCTCAGTAAGGGAAACTAAATCTGACCCTACATGGATACATAAAAATGAGCTGTGTGAGCTGCGATTTTACAGTTCTTGAATTAACTACAGTAAGTAGAGACAGAGAAAAAGGATGAGTAACATTGGGTCATTTTCTTCTGATGGTCTGTCAAGAAACATTATTTATACAGCCCACTAGTATCCTCTGGAAAACCCTCCTCTGCTGCTCCTAATAATACGGTCCCATCTAGTACTGACTAAAGCTGCTAATCAAGATACAATATTTTGGTAAACAGCTGCCTATTCTCCCTACTTGCCATGCATCAGTACCCTGGCATATCAAATATCACTATGAAAAACATGTTTGTATTGAAACAAAAATCATTTTTAATATTCTCTTTATTAGTTTTTCATATTAAAACACACACAGAGAAAATTGCCACCAAAGATATAATTGCACACAGATTCTGTTTAGTTTCATAATACGGTTTCCCTTTTTGATTATTCAAACATAAAAGCTGTCGAGGAGATAGTATTGTATGAGTGTGCCCTGTCAAAATCTTCAGTATGTATCCAGACAAACTTATCTGTTACACCAGGAGAAAAAGAGACATAACATTTATGAACATAACAACTGCCAAGCAGATCAGACCATTGGTCTCTCTAGCCCACGATGCCATCTGTGACAGTGGCTGATATCAGTTACTTCAGAGGAAGGTGTCAAAAAAAACCCTATAAGACATATGAGCGGATGCTTTCCAAATTCTTTATATAATATTTAAAGCCCAAACTCACCTCTTTCCTAGAGTTTGGTATTATTAATAATGATAACAACAATAAGATAACATTCAAATGTTCTCCCCAGTCTTGGCTATACCTGTGGTTCTTTCCTCAGGATCCCTCAGCTCACCTCCCTAGATCCTCTCTTCTCCAGAGAGCTTCTCCCACCTCCCTAGGGTTGCCAACTGTCTGACTGCAGAAAACCAAACACCCTTGCCCCATCCCTGCCCCGCCCTTCCCTAAGGCCCTGCCCCTGCCCGGCTGTGGGTGTGAGCTCTGGAGTAGGGCCGGGGATGAAGAATGTGGGGTGCAGGAGGGGGCTGTAGCTGGGGGGGTGGGGCTGAGGGTTTGGAGTGTGGGAGGGAGCTGGGGGTTGGGGTACAGGAGGGGATGAGGGCTCCGGCTGGGGGTACAGGCTCTGGGGTGGGGCCAGAAATGAGGGGTTCAGAGTGTGGGAGGGGGCTCTGGGCTAGGGCAGGGGGTTAGGTGCGGGGGGGTGAGGGCTCCAGCTGGAGATGTGGACTCTGGGGTGGGGCCGGTGGTGAGGGGTGCAGGAGGGGGCTCTGGGCCAGGGATGAGGGGTTTGGGGTGCAGGAGAGGGTGCGGGGTGCAGGCTCTGGGAAGGAGTTTGTGTGCGGGCAGGGGCTCAGATTTGGGAAAGATGGTTGGGGTGCGGGAGGGGGTTCGGGATGCGGGCTCCAGACAGCGCTTACCTTATGTGGCCCCCGGAAGTGGCCGGCATGTCCCTGCGGCCCCTTGGCGGAGGCGTGGACAGGCGGCTCTGCACACTGCCTGTACCCACAGGCCCTGCCCCCACAGCTCCCATTGGCCGTGGTTCCCGGCCAGTGGGAGCTGCGGAGCCGGTGCTCGGAGCGGGGCTGGCACGTGGAGTTTCCCTAGCCGCCCCTGCACCTAGGGGCCAAAGAGACATGCCGGCCACTTCCAGGAGCCACGTGGAGCAAGGGAAGGCAGGGAGCCTGCCTTAGTCCAGTTGCACAGCCAGCTGGACTTTTAGCAGCTCAGTGTGACCGGAACCGCCAGGGTCCCTTTACAACCAGGCGTTCCGGTTGAAAACCAGATGCCTGGCAACCCTACACCTCCCTTATGTCCATAGGGGCTACAGTATCCTGCCTCAGTGAATCAATAGTACCCACCATCCCCTTTTCCACCAGTACCAACACCAGCACCTGCTAACAGTGGAGTTTTTCAGGCAAACACTGCCAGCCTCTTGCAGGACAACTATGGAATAACTTGTCTAAAGAGGAATTTTCTTCTTAGCAACCCTTAGTTAGTGGTTGGCTTATGGCCTGAAGCATGAGAGTTTATATTCCTCATGCCTTCTTATATAATCTGCTCCAAGCTCCTGGCCTCAATAATACCATTTGAAAGTTAATTCCATGGGTTAATTGCACTCCATTCATGTCAATGGGTGTTCCTTTCCTTCCTCCCCAGTGCTGGAGAGTTTCTGATTTGCATCAAGCATACCCATCCTCAGCTCCTCACCTGTCACAGCGGTAAGTTCTCGGTGCCTGTTAGAAGCATGCCTGTTCTAAGCTCCTCACCCAGAGGAGCAGGGCTTCCTCAGATCCTGGGGAAGGGAGAGGGACTCAGACCCTGCCCCAGCAAAGCAAGCCCCCACAACCTGGGTCACGTGACAGGAGGCAGTGAGGGGGATCAGATTGCCATAGATGGGCTGGAGCTCCCAGAGCCTGGCACACACAGAGGGGCTCAGAGTGGGACTCAGACCACCCCTGGTGGCAGAGACCTCCAGATCCCATCTTATAAGGGGGAGTAAGGAGAGGTGCTTGAACGCTCCCCATATAGGCAAGCCCCCCTTCCCCAGATCCTGGCTCACGTGAGGGCAGGGTGTGTGGGGGGCCAAACTGCTGGAGATGGGCTGTAGAGGGCAGATTGAGGCACACACAGGAGGGGAATGTGGGGCTGATGCAGATCCCTGCCCCTATTCTCTCAAGCCCCCATCACCTCTATGTCCCACTTCATCGTGTCCCACCCCAGCTCTTCCACTCTCCCTAGTCCCCATCACTTTATTCCCCAATTCCTCTCCCCTGTTCCCACTTACTGTTCCACCTCCAATCACTCTCCTCTCCCAGCAGTAAGCATTTGCTTGGGTAATTTATTTTCTTTTCAAAAAGTAGTTTCAGTGCCTTCTGAATATTCTTCTGCACTCAAACTACTTTTCTGCAAAATAAAAATCACCCCAAATCCCAGTTCACAATCCTCAACTTCAGGCTCTGTACTGGGAACCCTTGACAGCAGACAAGTCCTCCCTGCGCGACAGTTGGGGTCTTCGGACCTCCGGTACAGGAGCCTCAGGTGCTTGATGCATTCCCAGCACTGGAACCAGAGACAGCTCAATGCCCACCTGCTCCAGCCTCTGAAATTTCCATGTATGTTCCTGCCACTCCAGGAGAAGTCGTGGGGGTTGGTGTACTCTGACCACACACTGATCAGCATCTGGGGGTGGTTGGTGGGCCAGGCAGCTGCTCTTGGGACAGGATCCCATGTTCACCTCTACTGATCAAAAGAGTGCAGTAGAAAACTTTTCTGAAGTGGTCAGCACAGCTAACTTCTACCAGTGACAATGTGGGGACAGGGACCTTTATAGACAAGCAGAAAAGGGTTCATTACTTTGTGGGAATGAGAGTGGCAGATTATTGAAACTCGAGAACTGGTACATGCTCTTTCCCCTGTATACCCATAAGAACGGCCATACTGGGTCAGATCAATGGTCCATCCAGCCCAGTATCATGTCTTCCGACAGTGGCCAATGCCAGGTCCCTCAGAGGGAATGAACAGAACAAGTGTAGCAAACACATGTACAATGTACAAAGTATACACGTATAATTAACCCACTTTTTACTTTTCAGTGGATTAAGATTTGAAATGTGCCCTAAAGGAGTTGAAGCATACAGCCTTTCAAAAAAAATCAACAAATAATTGAAAACAATCCTAACAGGGTTGCCAACTTTCTAAAAACACAAAACCGAACACCCTTGCCCTGCCCCTCCCCTTCTCTGAGGCCCCGCCCCTGCCCCACCCCTTCTCTGAAGCTCTGCTCCCGCTCGCTCCATCCCCCTTCCACCGTTGCTTGCTTTCCTCCACCTTCACTCTCTTTCACCAGGCTGGGGCAGGGCGTTGGGGTACGGGAGGGGGGTGAGGACTCCAGCTGGGAGTGTGAGCTCTGGGGTGGGGCCGGGATGAGGGGCTTGGGGTACGGGAGAGCGCTCCGGGCTGGGGAAAGGGATTGGGGTATGGGCTCTGGGATGGGGGTGTGGGCTCTGGGTGGGGCCAGCAATTCATAGATTCATAGATTCTAGGACTGGAAGGGACCTCGAGAGGTCATCGAGTCCAGTCCCCTGCCCGCATGGCAGGACCAAATACTGTCTAGACCATCCCTGATAGACATTTATCTAACCTACTCTTAAATGTCTCCAGAGATGGAGATTCCACAACCTCCCTAGGCAATTTATTCCAGTGTTTAACCACCCTGACAGTTAGGAACTTTTTCCTAATGTCCAACCTAGACCTCCCTTGCTGCAGTTTAAGCCCATTGCTTCTTGTTCTATCCTTCGAGGCTAAGGTGAACAAGTTGTCTCCCTCCTCCTTATGACACCCTTTTAGATACCTGAAAACTGCTATCATATCCCCTCTCAGTCTTCTCTTTTCCAAACTAAACAAACCCAATGCTTTCAGCCTTCCTTCATAGGTCATGTTCTCAAGACCTTTAATCATTCTTGTTGCTCTTCTCTGGACCCTTTCCAATTTCTCTACATCTTTCTTGAAATGCGGTGCCCAGAACTGGACACAATACTCCAGCTGAGGCCTAACCAGAGCAGAGTAGAGTGGAAGAATGACTTCTCGTGTCTTGCTCATAACACACCTGTTAATACATCCCAGAATCATGTTTGCTTTTTTTGCAACAGCATCACACTGTTGACTCATATTTAGCTTGTGGTCCACTATAACCCCCAGATCCCTTTCTGCCGTACTCCTTCCTAGACAGTCTCTTCCCATTCTGTATGTGTGAAACTGATTTTTTCTTCCTAAGTGGAGCACTTTGCATTTGTCTTTGTTAAACTTCATCCTGTTTAACTCAGACCATTTCTCCAATTTGTCCAGATCATTTTGAATTATGACCCTGTCCTCCAAAGCAGTTGCAATCCCTCCCAGTTTGGTATCATCCGCAAACTTAATAAGCGTACTTTCTATGCCAATATCTAAGTCGTTAATGAAGATATTGAACAGAGCCGGTCCCAAAACAGACCCCTGCGGAACCCCACTTGTTATGCCTTTCCAGCAGGATTGGGAACCATTAATAACAACTCTCTGAGTACAGTTATCCAGCCAGTTATGCACCCACCTTATAGTAGCTCCATCTAAATTGTATTTGCCTAGTTTATTGATAAGAATATCATGCGAAACCGTATCAAATGCCTTACTAAAGTCTAGGTATACCACATCCACAGCTTCTCCTTTATCCACAAGACTCGTTATCCTATCAAAGAAAGCTATCAGATTGGTTTGACATGATTTGTTCTTTACAAATCCATGCTGGCTGTTCCCTATCACCTTACCACCTTCCAAGCGTTTGCAGATGATTTCCTTAATTACTTGCTCCACTATCTTCCCTGGCACAGAAGTTAAACTAACTGGTCTATAGTTTCCTGGGTTGTTTTTATTTCCCTTTTTATAGATGGGCACTATATTTGCCCTTTTCCAGTCTTCTGGAATCTCTCCCGCCTCCCATGATTTTCCAAAGATAATAGCTAGCCATTTCTCTGCCATTTCCAAGTTTCCTGTTACTGTTTCTCCCTCTTCACTAAGCAGTGGGCCTACCCTGTCTTTGGTCTTCCTCTTGCTTCTAATATATTGCTAAAAAGTCTTCTTGTTCTCCTTTATTCCCGTAGCTAGTTTGAGCTCATTTTGTGCCTTTGCCTTTCTAATCTTGCCCCTGCATTCCTGTGTTGTTTGTCTATATTCATCCTTTGTAATCTGTCCTAGTTTCCATTTTTTATATGACTCCTTTTTATTTTTTAGATCATGCAAGATCTCGTGGTTAAGCCAAGGTGGTCTTTTGCCACATTTTCTAGCTTTCCTAACCAGCAGAATAGCTTGTTTTTGGGCCCTTAATAGTGTCCCTTTGAAAAACCTCCAACTCTCCTCAGTTGTTTTTCCCCTCAGTCTTGATTCCCATGGGACCTTACCTATCAGCTCTCTGAGCTTACCAAAATCCGCCTTCCTGAAATCCATTGTCTCTATTTTGCTGTTCTCCCTTCTACCCTTCCTTAGAATTGCAAACTCCATGATTTCATGATCACTTTCACCCAAGCTGCCTTCTACTTTCAAATTCTCAACGAGTTCCTCCCTATTTGTTAAAATCAAGTCTAGAACAGCTTCCCCCCTAGTAGCTTTTTCAACCTTCTGAAATAAAAAGTTGTCTGCAATGCAGTCCAAGAATTTGTTGGATAGTCTGTGCCCCGCTGTGTTATTTTCCCAACATATATCTGGATAGTTGAAGTCCCCCATCACCACCAAATCTTGGGCTTTGGATGATTTTGTTAGTTGTTTAAAAAAAGCCTCATCCACCTCTTCCACCTGGTTAGGTGGCCTGTAGTAGACTCCTAGCATGACATCACCCTTGTTTTTTACCCCTTTTAGCCTAACCCAGAGACTCTCAACACTTCCATCTCCTATGTCCATCTCTACCTCAGTCCAAGTGTGTACATTTTTAATATATAAGGCAACACCTCCTCCCTTTTTCCCCTGCCTATCCTTCCTGAGCAAGCTATATCCATCCACACCAACATTCCAATCATGTGTATTATCCCACCAAGTTTCAGTGATGCCAACAATGTCATAGTTGTATTTATTTATTAGCACTTCCAGTTCTTCCTGCTTATTACCCATACTTCTGGCATTTGTATATAGGCATCTAAGGCTACGTCTTCACTACCAGCCGATCCGGCGGGTAGCAATCGGTCTATCGGGGATCGACTTACCGCGTCTAGTGAAGATGCGATAAAATCGATCCCTGATGGCTCTACCGTCGACTCTGGAAATCCACCGCGGCAAGAGGCGGTAGCGGAGTCGACGGCGGCGTGGCAGCGGTCGACTTGCCGCCGTCCTCACAGCCAGGTAAGTCGACCTAAAATACGCCACTTCAGCTACGCTATTCACGTAGCTGAAGTTGCGTGTCTTAGGTCGACCCCCCGCTGTAGTGTAGACCTAGCCTAAGATACTGGTTTGATCTTTCCTCCCAGTTTTGTCCTGACTCTCCTTTCTCTCTGCCAATATAGCCCACACTCCCTCTCGTTTCCAACCCATCTCCCAGGTCTCCATGTTCCCCACTTACCTGCTGGGGTAACAATGAGGGGTTTGGGGTGTAGGAGGGGGCTCCGGGCTGAGGCCGAGGGGTTTGGAGTGCAGGAGGGGGTGCAGGCTCTGGGGAGGGGCCAGGGATGAGGGGTTTGGGGTGAAGGAGGGGCTCCGGGCTGGGGCAGAGGGTTGCGGTGTTGGGGGGGGATGCGGGCTCCGGGAGGGAGTTTGGGTGCAGGAGGGGACTCCGGGCTGGGGCAGGGGGTTGGGGTGCAGGAGGGGGCTCAGGACCAGGGTTGGGGTGTAGGGTCCCAGCGGCACTTACTGCAGCTCCCAGGAAGCGGCTGCTAGATTCCTGCAGCTCCAAGGCGCATGGGCAGCCAGGGAGGCTCCGCATGGTGCTCTCATGTCCACAGGCACCACCCTCGCAGCTCCCATTGGTCACGGTTCCAGGCCAATGGGAGCTGGGAGCCAGCACTCGGGGTGGGGCCAGCTCTCGGAGCCTTCCTTGCCACCCATGCGCCTAGGGGCCGCAAGGACCTGACGGCTGCTTTCGGGAGCTGCGCGGAGCTAGGGCAGGCAGTGAGCCTGCCTTAGTCCCGGGCCCCCGTTGCACTGCCAACTGGACTTTTAATGGCCCGGTCGGCGGTGCCAACCAGAGCTGCCAGGGTCCCTTTTTGACCAAGCGATCTGATCGAAAACCGAACGCCTGACAACTCTACTAAGGGCTGGTCTACACCCAGCCGCTAGTTCGGCGGCTGGGGATCGAAGTTCCGGGTTCGACTTATCGCGTCTGGTCTGGACGCGATAAGTCGAACCAGGAAGTGCTCGCCGTCGACTGCGGTACTCCAGCTCAGCGAGAGGAGTACCGCGGAGTCGACGGGGAGCCTGCCTGCCGCGTGTGGACCGCGTCTGAACCGCGGTAAGTTCGAACTAAGGTATGTCGAATTCAGCTACGTTATTAACGTAGCTGAATTTGCGTACCTTAGTTCGAATTGGGGGGTTAGTGTAGACCAGGCCTAACAGTATTAAAATATCTCAGTGAAATATTTCCTGAAAACATTCTGTTTTTATCCATTCTGAAACACAAGGCCCTGAGCACTGTTTCCTAAAATTAAATACTGATGGGAAAGCTAATAATTGAAGAGGCAGTGTTTTTTAAATTAATGCTATTATTCCACTTTCCTGCCAAGCTACTCTGGAAGGACTTAGGTGTTTATCCTCAATATTTTTTCCAATCCATCCAGGAGTTTGAGTCAAATCTGTTGTCTAAAATAATCTAATTATCACAGTCTTGCTCCTAAAAGGATTTAGAGGGTCTGTTTATTTGCAGAAATTGTCCACATACCAAGCTTCTGTCATGTTTATTGCAATATTATGAGTAAATAGGAAAAGCTCATGGTCTGAATTTCACCTTACTCAGTGGGAACCTTTCACTAACACACAAGAATTTGTTAGCACTCGTTCAGGATATGACATGTAGTACGCTGAGAGCAGCTGTAGTTTAATGGTTTAATTGAAAGAACTGAAGCAGAGGTCATACTGCAATGGCTGTGGTTTTCCTAATACTGCAGTATGGATTAAAAATAGAATTTGACTTGTAAAGAAAGCTACGATAATTAGAACTTTAAGAGGGGCTGACCATGACAGTAAAAGTATGTTATGGTTGCGACTAAGGATAATAATTGGAACACAAAAATTAGAAACGCAAATCATAGTAAACAATGCTTTTTATAATAATACCTTAATACTTTGCATTCATATATTGTGATCCCAATACAACCCAGCTCTTAGCTCTTAAGTGTCATAGGCCTGGTCTACACTACGGGATTAATTCGGATTTAGCAGCGTTAATTCGAATTAACCCTTCACCCGTCCACACAACAGAGCCATTTAGTTCGAATTAAAGGGCGCTTTAAATCGATTTCTGTACTCCACCTCGACGAGCGGAGTAGTGCCAAAATCGATTTTGTTAATTCGAATTAGGGTTAGTGTGGCCGCCACCACCGAATTAATGTGGTTAAAATTAATGGGGTAGTGTGGCCGCACACCACCGAATTAATGTGGTTAAAAACCGAATTAATGTGCTTGGTGTGGCCGCGCACAATCGAATTTATACAACCTGTTTCCCAAATTCGAATTATCTAAATTCGGATTAATCCCGTAGTGTAGACATACCCATAAAGTGGGAAATTCAGCTGAGGTTAATTCCCATATGAGACCAACAATGCAAATACTTTGTTTAGAGTTCCACATACAAGTCCTAATTCTTTGCCCTGTAGTAACAGACTCATTTGAGAACCATTACTTTTGAGGCAGTGTCAAAGTTAGGTTTTGTTTTCTCTTCCTTCTCCTTAACAAGTGAAAAGAACTGGGATAGATCATGATCAAGGTCCTGATTGAAAGTCCTGTGAAGTCATTGGGGGTCCCTTCATGGATTTAATTGGGCTTTGGGTCAGGCCCTGACTGAGAAAAAATTTAAGTAAACTATGTATTTAAATATAGTAAACTCCAGTTCAAAACAATTAGTACTTTGTATTAATTTAAAAACCACTAAAATACTAGGTGATGGATTTAAATGTGAGTGTTAGCCTACAGCACTAAGGCGTAGATCCTTAAAGGTATTTAGGTGCTTAGCTCCCATTGACTTCAGTAGGAGTTAAGTGCTTGAATATCTTTGAAGATCTAGGCCTAAGTCACTAGTAGAACTTTCCCCTAAAGGAGTTCCTATGACTCTTATGGGGTTCGCTACCCCCTGCTATTTTAAGAGCTCTCTAGTTAAATATAACCTCTTCCAAATGGCCAGCCTTTGTGAACAGCCATATTTTCACCTGAAGAAGAGCTCAGTGTAAGTTCAAAAGCTCGTCTCTTTCATCAACAGAAATTGATCGAATAAAAGCCATTTCCTCATCCACTTTGTCTTGCTAATATTTTGAAACATCAGTTTTTAAAATGTAATAAATTTAAAGCAGTATTCCAGTCAAACAAGGGAGTTTTGTGTGAGTGAGAAACAAACTTTAGAAATATAACATTTAGGATAAGAATCAAAATGTATAAAAGCATTATGCACAAACAACACCAATAGCACATGGAAAAATGTTTTTTGCTTGTGATAGTTCCAGTAAATATACTAAAGATAGTAAGATGAATGAAGTGTTGTTCTGGCAATCTGACTGGCTAATGTAATTTTCCTGAATATAATTAATTCTGAAATGCACTAAATATAACAATTATAACTGCATCTCCAATAAAAATCCACATGACAGTGTTTTTTCCATCTGCAGTTTATAACAACAATAACAATCTTGGCACAAGACAATTTGTTTGGATTAATGATCAAGTAGGGTTAATGATCCTTGGTTGTGCCTTGGGCCTTCAGTTCCTCCCAGCCAGTCATTAATCCCCAGGAAATTTCCTACACCTTGATTGTTATTGTTTATATAATTCATTAAAAAAAACCCCTCAGGAATTATAAAGTGTGTAAAAGTAGTAGTTCACAAAGTGACTGTCTATTAAAGGCAGAGTTTGCAAAGTTCAAGAAATTAGAAACACAAATCACAGTAAATATACGTTTTGTAATAATAGTAATACCTTAATATTTTCATTCATATATTGTGTCACTTTCCATCTGAGACTATCAGTGCACTTGCTGAAGAGCTTCATTATATATAAAACTGACTCTGGCTCTTGCTGTCTAATTTGTATATTTCTAAAGCATTTACTACCTTTGTATTTAAATGCCAAAGATAATACTCGATATGTATATAGTTCTTCAAAGTAATGTAAAGCTGTTGGGCTGGATTCTCCTCTCAGAACAATGGAATTATATTGGTGTAAACGTAGAGTAAGTGAATTCAGATTTGTCCCCAATAATTAACCTGCCCAATTTGCCTGTGAAACAGGAAGCTAAAATTACAACCTCTATTTTACAGATGGTGAAATTCAAGCAGAGAAGGAATCTGATTTGCCCATGGTCTTCTAACTAGTCAGAGGCAGAGCAGGGATTAGAACTCTTTAACAGATTCTGAGCTTAATGATTCACTCCATCCTGTCAAACCATTCTTTGGATTTTTCTCACTGAATGTCTTGGGCAGGGCTAAATTTTGATGTTTTTGTTTTTCTCTGACTTACGGAGGTTCAAAATAAATCAATTTAGGACCGTGTCCTATGACTGGTAAGAAGTCACAGAAAGAGTCTCCTTCCTCTAACACTGAACAAGTAACTTCATTAGAAGAAGGAAAATGGCATTATTCCTAATTTTTTTTCTCACTGCTTTGCTGTAGAGCTTCTGCCTCAAACCTTCTCAAGGCCCCCTCCTGGCTAGCATCTGTTTATAGTTGTAAACAAACAGGACACATATGCTCACACACAGCACAGAATGAAGAGGAACAGGGCAAGTCTTGTACAGCCAGGGCCGGCTCCAGTATTGCTGCCGCCCCAAGCAAAAAAAAAAAAAAAAAAAAAACCGCCCTCGCAAGCGCCCCCGGCGGGGGCAATGGGGGGAAAAAAAAAAGCCACGGTCAGCGGCGGCAGTTCGGCGGCAGGTCCTTCGCTCATAGAGGGAGTGAGGGACCTGCCGCCCCCGAATTGCCGCAGGTGCCGCCCCTCTCCCTTGGCCGCCCCAAGCACCTGCTTGTTAAACTGGTGCCTGGAGCCGGCCCTGTGTACAGCTGTATCCTGCTGGGAATGACAACGGCACCAGGATTCCTCTCTCATCACACCATTTTTTCTCCTTGGCTTCCACTATCTTTTGCAACTGCAGGGGAGAGATTTGGTAGGGCTGAAAGAAGACCCTACTACCATTCCTACGATGAAGAGGAGGAGGGGATTTTTGCCAGGTAAACTGTCTCCTGTTAACTGAAACTTTGTAGCGAATAGGACTCAAATGCATATAGAATGGTATACACTTTATAATGAAAACGTGTCAGATCCAAATGTGTCAGATCTTAATCTAGTCTTAGATTTCCTTGAAGGCCAATTTCTTCCCCTGGCTGCATGCTGTTGTGTTTTTCACTGTATGGGTTTGTCATTCTACTCAACACTGGACACAACTCAAAACACAGTTTCATAAGCAGTTTAGGCAAGTACATATGCTCAGTTTACTGGAGCAATTGTTACCAGAATATCAGGCAACTATGCAAAGCATTAGTAATATAAAGCTCTGCCATGCAGTGGTGAAGCTATAACCCTGCATTTGAACAGGCTAACAAATACAGTACACCATACATTGGTAAGATAACTTGACTGAAGTCAATGGGAGCCTCATGTATGCATCTGAATAATAGAAATGTTGGGCCCAAATCTGCCGTCAGCTATTCCACTGAAAATCCATAGTAATATGTAAAAGCAGAACTGACACTATGGAAATTAGAGATACGAAAGCTGCCCAAGCAGATTTTAATTTGTCAAAAGTATCATGGACAACTTCCTTAATGAGAAGGAACCACAATGTGAATGTTAATACTTGTACACTTAACACTTAGTCCCTACTGATATCTTCATAAAGAAGTTCATTAAAGAGACTGAGGGCTCATTTAATCTGGAATTGCACATTTTCAGGGGAAGCCTCTTCCATTTTTGATGACCTTCCTAGATCCTTCAGGGTTCCATCCTTCGCTGATTAGTCCTTGCTTTGTGGATACCAGCTTTCTGGCCAAGGAAGACTGGATGAGGGGGCTTGAAAATGGTGAGTGCTGTTTCTGAATCAAGCAGAAAGCTTACTGATGAAGGATGGGAGGCACCTCCTCCCACAAGTGGTTGAGTTCAGTGTCTCCCCAGCATTCTCAGGGCCAGCTGGCTTGGGGAGCAAAACCCAGAGTTAAAAATAAAACAGCCACTAAATGCCGTGTTTTTCTTTTTTCCTGGACTTGACCCAACATTTTTTGGTGTAATTTCTGGCTCACTACAGCTTCAGTCTGGGCGAGCAAAGGGGTAGTTGCCCCCAAGAGAATCAAAAGCAGCAGAAATGCAGTTACATTGTAAGGACTGTTATTATGGTGGAAACACTGATCATTACTGGGAAGCGGGAGGGGAGTCATCTGTCTTCTTCATATGCTACATATCATTTTACATATGGTTTTCTGGCTAAATGCTTTTCCTTTGAATTATTCATTTGTAACATAAATTGGGTGAATGCTTTGCAAATTATCCCAGTTGCAGGGATTTCTGAAAGGCAAAATTTCAATATTTTAATGAAATATTTTAGCTTTTCAGTATATTTTAACATGCCATGGTGTTTTTAAGGGAAACCACAAGGTCATAACCAGAAAACACAAAGGTAAGAGTAGGTTATTGTTTCTGTCATTCCATAACATAATCTGAGGGCCCCTTTATACTCCTGATCTCATTTCATTTTAATAAGTGAAGAGTTTAATGGCCACACGACCTTGTGACAAATATGGCAGTTTCCTGCAATATTTTTGGGAGGTATTACGCTATTAAATGCCAAAGATAATACTTGATATGTCCAAAGAGGCCCCAATCCTTCCTGGGAAGGGCTGGAAGGACTGACACTTGCCAGATTCCAAATAAGTGTTTAGCATGCGTGTAAGTTCTTTTATTCTTTTTAATATGTTTTCTCTGTAATGTTTTCACCTTAAGAATAAATGTGCTTGCTTATAAAGAACTATGGGGTAACTTGGCTGCTGGCAATTACGTTGTTCATAGCCTTCAAAGAATAAGCAACGTTCAGATGCTGGCCTGCTTAGGCAGTCTGACTAGGAATATCAGTGTAGACAGGGAACAGTGCATCCTGGAAAAACACCAGTCCATAGGGTTACCAGGTGTCCAGTTTTCAACTGGAACACTCGGTCGAAAAGGGACCCTAGCGCCTCCGGTCAGCACCGCTGACTGGGCCGCTAAAAGTCCAGTCGGTGGCGCAGGCAGGCTCCCTACCTGGCTCCATGCAGCTCCCGGGAAACTGCTGGCATGTCCAGCTCCTAGGCATAGGGGTGGCCATGGGGGCGCTGCACGCTGCCCCTGCCCGAGAGCCGGCTCCGCAGCTCCCATTGGGTGGGAACTGTGGCCAATGGGAGTTGTTGGGGCAGCACCTGTGGGTGGAGGCAGCGCGCAGATCCACCTGGCTGTGCCTCTGCGTCGGAGCTGGACATGCCAGCAGCTTCTGAGGAGGCGCCTGAGGTAAGCGCCACCTGGAGCCCGCACCCCCTCTCGTGCCCTAACCCCCTGCCCAAGCCCCCTCCCACACCCAAATGCCCTCAGCCCCAACCCAGAGCCCCTTCCTGCACCTGAAACCACTCATCCCCGGTCCCACCCCAGAGCCTGCACCCCCAGCTGGAGCCCTCACCCCCTCCCACACCTCAGTCCCCTGCTCCAGCTCAGTGAAAATGAGCTAGTGAGCAAGGGAGGGAGGGAGGGGGGATGGAGTTAGCAGGGGGCAGGCCTCAAAGAAGGGGCAGGGCAGGCGCGGGGCCTTGGGGAAGGGGCAGGGCAGCGGGTGGGGCAAGGGTGTTCAGTTTTCTGCTATTAGAAAGTTGGCAACCCTACCATTTAGAAGGGACAGAGACATGGGTCTCTGCCCAAGAGAGGCAATGGCTGAGGAGTCGGGAGCCTAGAGTGGGTATGCTTGCTGGACCACAGAGGGGGTATATGGGTGCAGTTGCCCTGAACTGTGACAGACCTATCTTTAGTATTCCTCTGTGACAATCAGGGTCCAGACACCTCAAGGGGGAACAGTGGGTCTGAACCTCAAAAAATAAGCAATTGAATCAACTGGTTGTATACAATGCTGTTGTGTTTAAAAATATGTCAAGTAAGATCTTTAATGAAAGCTTATAATGTTCTGAACTTGTTGATCATTATGAGATGTGTACACACTGTGGTTATGAATCTATGTATGTATGTATATAGAATACTATGCTCATGGCCTGTACTACAATTTCAAATACACCTCACAGCAGGGAGGGCCTCCTCCCAAACCAGGTGTTTGCACAAAACCAGATGCAAGAAACGATCCCTGGTACATCTCAGGAAAAGACAAATGATGGACCATTACAGGTAAGGGGCAAACACTGAGATGCCCTGACTACCAAGTTGAGAGGGAATTTCTTCCACCAGGAATCACCGCTGTCTGAGAGGAAGGGGGTAAAAAATCCTGCAAACCCTGTGAGAAGGGCAGAGATTAAATGAAAGTTATCCAAACTGAGGGACACTTTCAAAGGCAGGGGGCTTTCTGTGAATGCTGGATCCGCCCTGAGGGCTAGGGGGCATGCTGGGAAACTGTTCAAAGGCAATAGGTAACTTGTATGAGAAAAGGGAATTTATCTAACATAGAAGTGCAAAGCCTGAAGTTGCATCTTTGTATTTGTTTTCTGTGTAACTTGTATGTGTTTGCTTTTTCTTACTATTTCATCTTTGATTTTTATAATATAATAATATATGGAGATATACCTATCTCATAGAGCTGGAGGGGACCTTGAAAGGTCATTGAGTCTAGCCTCCTGCCTTCACTAGCAGGACCAAGTACTGATTTTGCCCCAGATTCCCTAAGTGGCCCCCTCAGGGATTGAACTCACAACCCTGGGTTTAGGAGGCCAATGCTCAAACCACTGAGCTATCCCTCCCCCACTTTCCATTGTCTATTAAATCTTTTTGTTTGTTTTTACCCCAAGCAGGTCTCTGTTGTGTAAATTGTGTGGACTGTGTGTGCCAAAGTGAACTGATAACTGGGGGGCTGGTTTCATGCCTTTGGAGTAACTAGGCTGCTGGAAAAAGCAACTGCGGGTCCTGTGGCACCTTTAAGACTTACAGAAGTATTGGAGCATAAGCTTTCGTGGGTGCATGCCCACTTCATCAGACCAATGATGCTCCAATACTTCTGTTAGTCTTAAAGGTGCCACAGGACCCTCTGTTGCTTTTTACAGATTCAGACTAACACGGCTACCCCTCTGATACTAGGCTGCTGGAAGTCAGGGTGAGACCTTTATGCTTGTGGGGTGGCTACTGGTGTCAGGACTATGAGCCATAGCAGCATAGCGTGACAGCACCCAAAGTTACAAGGGTGACAGAACCCCTGACTGATCTGGGATATCCCCAAAACATCACATCATCCTAATGTCACAGGGCCCTGGTCCATGGCTGGGACTTCTAGGCACCACCTTTATACAAATAATAAATACTAATAACTGAATCAAGCTAAACTCAAGCCATGTGTGGCTTGAGATCACGTCTATTCTCTTTTCAGTTCTGTTACAAAACCCAGTGCTTCAGTTGAACATCTGCTACTATTCAGTCATTGGTTAATGCCTGTTGTCTTGAAAAGACTTGTAGAAATGGAGAATTGTTTAACTAAATAGATACCTTTATGTACAGAAAGTTGGCTTTACCTCAGATTTATTTCCATTTTTATGTGGCAGGCAAAGAAATATGGTATGTTAACTAAGGGACAGATTTTAAAAGGTATTCAGGTGCCTAAAGATGCAGATAAGTGCCTCGTGAGATTTTCAGAAGTGTCTAAAATCCCATTTAAATCAATGGCAATCAACTGAAATCAGTAGGAGTTGCACACCTGAAAAATTATTCCTTTATTTATTATTCATTAATTTATATATAATTTTATATTCAGCGCAGAGTTAGGTGCGGAGAGTTTGAATGGTGTGCATAAAATAACACACTGAATGAGAATGATAAGATGACAGGGGTATTGGAGCAATTTGTATAGTGGGGGTGCTGAGATACATTAAACCAAACTGTAAACCCTGTATATGCTAGAAACCACTTCAAGCCAGTGGGGTGGCTAGTTCCAGCACCTAATATAAAAAGAAACAGTACATTCAATGTTCACTAAATGAGACAAGTTCTGTGGGAAAATGGTGTGTGATTATGGTGACCGTATTTCCCAAAGGGAAAATGGGACACTGCACAGGGCTGGCCTGAGCCCTCCCCGCCCCTAAGCACAGGGCTGGCCTGAGCTGCTCGCCCGAGTCCCTCCGCACCCCCCAGCCCCTATGAGGCTGGGGTTGCTGGAACCGTGTCTGCCCTCCCCCCACACGCTAGGCTGGGGTCGCTGGAAACCTGCATGCCCCCGCACAAGCCCTTCCCCCCTGCAAAGGGGTGGCATCTCCACTCATTCCCCCACACATTCCTCTGCACTGCATGCCGCTTTTTTGACAAAAGTTGGCATTTGTCCCGTTTGCTCTTGCCAACTGATCAAGTTGGTGGGGAAGGATTCTTCTATCACATGCATTATGACAGACAGCTATAGGTCTGCTTTCCGAGGATCCCCTCATAAGGCCATTATGGGGGCATGCTGGAAGCAGGGCTGGGGCCAGGAAGGGCATGTTAAGGATGGGACCACAACACAGGAGATTCAGAGCAGTGCAGAAGCCCAAAAGATCATAAGTCCATTGAAAGGCCATTAGGCACTTTTGAAAATTTGATGTGCAGTCAAGTTTCTTGTCTGAACTTCAGTCTTTGTTACATATCCAGGACTAAATGAATGCATTTTAAAATTTAAATGTCTTATTGAACAAAATTCTGTGTTGAGAAGTAAATTTTTAACTCCTACAGCTAACACACGGGTGGGCAAACTATGGCCCGTGGGCCGGCCCTCAAGCTCCTGCTGGGAAGCGCGGTCTGGGGCTTGCTGTGCTCCAGCGTTCCAGCCAGGGAGCAGGGTCAGGGGCCGCTCCATGCGGCTCCCGGAAGCAGCAGCATGGACCCCCTCCAGCTCCTACGCACTCCAATGGCTCCACTCCAATGGACCCCTCTGGCGCTCCAATGGGAGCTGCAGGGGCGGTGCCTGCGGATGGGGCAGCTTGCAGAGCTGCCTGGCCATGCCTCCGCGTAGGAGCCGGAGAAGGGACATGCCACTGCTTCCAGGAGCCACTTGAGGTAACGCCGCTCGGAACCTGCACCCCGAGCCTCTCCCCTCACCCCAACCCCTTGCCCTAGCCCTGATTTCCCTCCCACCCTCCAAACCCCTCTATCCCAGCCTGGAGCACTCTCCTGCACCCCACCCCCCTCATCCCCAGCCCCACCCCAGAGCCTGCACCCCCAGCCAGAGCCTGCACCCCTTCCCACACCCCAACCCCCTGCCCCAGCCCTGATCCCCCTCCCACCCTCCGAACCCCTCGGTCCCAGCCCAGAGCACCCTCCTACACCACAGACCCCACTCCCCTATCCCACCCTGGAGCCCCATCCTGCACCCTGAACTCCTCATTTCTGGCCCCACCCCAGAACCTGCACCCCTAACCAGAGGCCTCATCCCCTCCTGCACCCCAACCCCAATTTTGTGAGCATTCATGCCCGCTTTACAATTTGTATTCCCAGATATGACCCTCATGCAAAAAAGTTTGCCCACCCCTGAGCTAACATAACCAGTTCTAAAATAAACTGATACACAGTAATTTCCTCCCAAAATAACATTATATTATTTAGAGCTTATCTATTTAATATAAATCTGAGTAGACTTCATAGTTTAATATGGTCACACACTATTGACAACATAACCACTAGCTAAATGCACAGTGCTCATTAAACAAAAACAATTAGCTCTTCTGCTGGCCTATTCACATCGCATTTACTGTTGATAAAAAATTTCTTTCTTTATGAAGGAAAATTTTGAAAACCTGTTTTTTTGTTTCCCTAGCTTTGCCCACATTCTTCTTACATTAGAAAAGCTTGAACAAATTGAAATGCCTAATTCACAGTACAGTTTGTACTATAAACATGCTACAGTTGTCAACATACACTACAGAAACACTCCGGGGTAAGAAATAGATGGAATTGAATGCACATTAACCCATGTTGCTAAGCTGCTTGCAGGAGGAAAGCTATTTTTAAAAACATCCAGCCAAGCCATGGTAGGATTCTGAAAGCCTATATTTGGAGTAATTATGTTTTATCTTGGCTAATTACAGTCGTCATGTTATATAATTAAATATATTATTCAGTGATTTCCCTTTGTGTAATAAAGAACTCCAGATGGTGACCATCAGCCATTTCATAGTGGTGTAGTGCAGCAGCCCAGCAATTAAGAGCATCTAGGGAAATGTTTTTTTTAAAGTGCTGGCTAGTTTTATGGTGTGGTTCATTTAAGGAAATAAATAAACTACAGTAATTCTTCACATTTTTTATTCCACAAAAGTTCTATAAAATTCTGGTTATATCCAAGCTCTTTTATAAAATCATTTAAAATGTTGGCAAAGCAAGTCTGTTATCAAAACAAATTCCTATTCCATATGATTCATGATATAAAATGCGGTTATACTAATATTGTCTATAGGGTTTAAAATATATACTCTATAAAAAGTTAAATCTATATAAAAGTCAATATACTTTAGGACATTTTTGTCTAAATTACTTAGATTCCATTGGATAGATTTATAATACAATCAAGGAAACAAAAGTTATTATTCCAATTTCACCTTTCCCCAGTGATATGTACCTTAAAATGGTTCCAAGCGTAGCCTAATGTCAAAACTAATTTAATCACACAAAAGCAGAATTAGCACAATTGCAGAGATTTGATATAATCCAGGCACTCTCAGGAAAGAGAAAAGCTAAACTGTGGTTTGAATTTTGATTAGGGGAAAATATTCCTCAAAAATGAGCTAAGAAGCCTCCAAAATTTTCTTTTATGAAAAATTGTTTCATTATCTTTCCCTTTTGGTGCCCGGAAACCCCATTGCATAGTGGGTGGATTAGAAATACGAACACAGAGCCAGATTCTTATACCCATATCAAGTTAGCTCCCAACCCTGCAAATGTTTATGCTTATGAGTAACTTCATGCATGCAGGTAGTCACGTAGTTAAGCTGGGACTACTTGTGGAATAAGGATATTCTAAATCTAAAGACTGGAGAATCTTCCCCATGATAAGAACAGGAGTACTTGTGGCACCTTAGAGACTAACAAATTTATTAGAGCATAAGCTTTCGTGGGCTACAGCCCACTTCTTTGGATGATTCTCTTATTTACATCCATGTAAATCAGGATTAATTTCTCTGAAATCAATGGATTTATTCCAGTGTAAAACCCATGAGAGATCATAATGAGATCATACTATGGAGGTGCCGGTCCAGACATAAGATGGTATTCTAATAGGACATACATCTCTTTTTTTCTCTACTTGTCTGTAGGTGGTTTCAGTGTGAAATTTCAGTGTTAGTTTTTATGTCCTTTGAATTTTCTGTGTAGATTTTTTTTTGTTTTAGTGTAATAAATTTGGAATAGGAAGTGTTTGAAATTGGTTCTAGCTGAAATTTGTTAGGGTTCTTCAGATTTTATGTTTAAATTTACAAAAAAAATTGGCTGAGAGGTGACTCTTAAGGTGATCTGCAACCATGGGTAGTTTTTGAACAGAAATATTTAGGATTAAAGGTCATAAAATCTCCTGTAAACACAAAAAATTGCTCTTTTTCAATGTATCCACCACGTATGATTGTTTCAGTGGAACTGAAGCCACAGATTATCCTTAGTTAAGATGGCTGCCACTTCCCTGCAGTCTGGTCAGGCAGAAGTTTAGGTAAAGATGATCACCATCTCACATTGTCCCCAAAGGATTGAACCTAGCTTGCCCTCTCGGAGCATGTTAGCTGTCAGGAGACGAACAGACATACTGTGAGGACTCGGTGAACATGATGGGACAAAGAGGGCAGGAGAATCTCAGTGGAATTGAGGAAAACTGGTGCTTGCGTGTGTGTGCGCGCATACACATATGGATGCACCTGCACACTTGCAAGGGAATGTGGAGAACAGGGAGGGAAACTGTAGGGAGGGAGGTTAAAAGAAAATAGGGGGTTCAGAAGGGAGCCTGAGCAGGTTATGTGGAGCATGGGGGAAGGTGGTTGTTCAGCCTCCCTTTCAACCGATGGAATTTCTGTGTTGGATGTGGAAGGGGTAAGAGTGAGTTAACAACTGGCACCAGTGGATGCAGCAGGTATTAGGGAGAGTGGTTCCTGATTTTAAAGGAAAAACTGCTAGTTCATGAGAGACGGCTGTAGATGGCATGATACTCTCTTGCATGAATCTTTTGTAAAACATGAGATTTGGCAGGATTATAATAAATTAATGGATGATTGCTCTAGTCTAGTCTGTTTTGTATTCTACCCTGAGTCATCCATTTAAGTATTGGTGAGGTTTGTTAAGGTCAAACTTCCTTCTAGTATTGAATTGCATTGGTCTCCCGCTATTCTCTATTCCCATTTAAAAAGTAATGGACAATTCATGAATGGATCCTTTTTCCAAAAAGACATTTGAAACAGAATTCCAAATACATATTTGGGCATATTTAGCAACCGGGTAGGGTTTCATCCTCCTTTTATGTGTTACAATTGCAACTGGAAAAGTATGATGGTAAAGGTGGTACCAGAGAAACAGAACTGAGCTTCTGTTTGCCTAGCAGAAAAAATGTAATGACTAAACATATTATAGAGTTAGTTATAGCCTTACTCCATTACAAGCAATTTAGAGTCCCTTCAGTGCACAGTCCTAGGGAGCACAACTGACCCTTGAGGATATAAATTAATGTTTGCAATCTTGGAAAAACATGGCCATTTAGAATTACTACTCTATTAAAAGGTGGTTTTTGAGCAATGTTATTTTTTCCCCCTTGGTGAAAGCTGGAAATAGAACAGGAAAGTAACCACACTTCGTGAAGTGAAATTGTATACAAACATTCAACATAAATAACAGAGTCTAATTACAGATTTGAAGTGGAGAGGTGGATTAGATAACACAGTCATGAAAGTAAATGTAGGGCAGATGAAGGCATCTAAAAGTGCCTGTTCTCACTGGATGTTGATGTTTAGCTTCAAATTTTACAGTATTTCTGAAGATCTAAATCTCAGAATAGCTTTCTAGCTGTACTTCCCTTCTCACGCTATTTAGGCCAAGGATCCCCCTAGAAGACTTCTAAAGAGGGCTTACCTGAAGGGGTCTCTGGGGTTATGTCTACACTGCAATTAAACACCAGTGGCTGGCCCGTGTTAGCTGACTCGGGCTTGCAGGGCTCAGACTGCGAGGCTGTAAAACTGAGGTGTAGACACTGGCTTGGGCTGGAGCTCAGGCCCCATTGAGGGTCCCAGAGCTCAGGCTCCAGCCCAAGCCCTGAACATCTAAACTGCAATTTTACAGCCCCACAGCCCAAGCCCTGTGAGCCTGAGTCAGTTGACATGGGCCAGCCGAGGGTGTTTAATTGCAGTGTAGACATAACCTGATATTGCAAGACCCACCTTCCTGTTAATTACCACTAGCAACAACATTTCATTATCCAGCCAGTAGGAGGTGTTCTTGTAACAGCAAAAAGCTGTAGGCATTGTCAAACTTGCCAGCTGGAACAGAAAACTATTCTGCCACTCATGTAGCCCAATGTCTTGTATTTCAAAAATAACAAGCACAAAAAAATTGCACAGTCTAATTGTTTTTATCAGCAACACCAGCTTTAATTCAGTGCAAGTATTATAGCCATCTAATTTTCAAACTTGCTCAGCTATTTCCTGGAGCAGCTGCAATTCAAACATTTCTAAGTTAGTTAGATGTTGAATCCTAATGTTGAGAGGATTGACAAATAGTTTTGGGGTGTTTTTTCAGTGTGGGGTGCTGAAGGAATGAAGGCAGAACTTAATATATTTAACATTGCAATTGCCACTTAAAAAATGAATTAATTATTGACTGAATCTTTACTTCCAGAATTTGAATATTTTTATCTTGACTCCTCTTGATGTCTCTTAGTGTTAGACATTGTATGCCAGCATAACACATTTTAGTCTGCTTATGGAACCGCTTAGCTCTTTAGTAGATTTTCCTTTAAATAATCCACGGTGGTTTTGTTTGTTTCTCGAGAATTTAACCCCAAGTCTTTTCTTTTTTTTATCTTGGTATTCACAAAAGTCCATCATTTAGGGTCTGGTCATGCTCCCATTGAAATAAATGACAAACTCCCACTAACTTTAATGGGAATTGGAGGGGGGTCCTTAATTAGTAAGTTTGGTTCTTTTATGAATGATGTAACTGAGAAATACAAATGGAAAAAGTTGCTTTTAGGAATAAAGAAATATCACATTATGTTTGTGCCTCTTTCTGTTCCCCCACTTTATCTGTCTTCTCCATTTAGACTGTAAGCTATTGCAGGCAGGGATGGTCTCTTGTGGGTATGGTGCCTAAACAATGGGGCCCCAATCTTGGTTGGGATTTTTAGGCACTACTATCATACAAATAACTAATAATAAGCAGTAATTAAAATCCCATAACATTTCAGTCCTTGCATACTGGCTCTGCCATCTTTATCAAATGTTTAAGAAGCTTTACAAATCTGCACAATGAACATTAGCTACAAACAACAGAATTTTAGCTGTATTGAATATATTAAAAATGTGGTGCTAGATTCTTTGGTCTGTCTAACCTGTGCCTCATAGAAGATGTAGTGGGGTCATTAAATATGCTTTCTACTTCTCAATTCTATTCTTCACAGCTGCATTACACCAATACATCTGCTCTGTGTCCACCTGGAGGTGTGGCCTAATTACAAAATGGTCTTGTCATCTCATCTGAATGTTGGCAGCTCGGAATATATATCTCTAAGTGGCTCATATCTTGGTTGCAACAGTTCTACTCCCTCTCCGCCATGGGGTCCCAGACAGGGCCGGCTCCAGCATTTCTGCCGCCCCAAGCAAAAAAAAAAAAAAAAAAAAAAGCCGCGCTCGGCGGCGGCAGTTCAGCGGCAGGTCCTTCGCTCCTAGAGGGAGTGAGGGACCTGCCGCCCCCGAATTGCCACAGGTGCCGCCCCTCTCCCTTGGCCGCCCCAAGCACCTGCTTGTTAAGCTGGTGCCTGGAGCCAGCCCTGGTCCCAGAGCACAGGCTCCAGACTGAGCCCAAACGTCCACACCACAATTAAACAGCCCCTTAGCTTGAGCCCTGTGAGCCCGAGTCAGCTAACAGGGACCAGCTGTGGGTTTTTAATTGCAGTGTAAACATACCCTGTGTCGGCTTGCTCCTATACAAGAAACCAAAATGCTATACTTGAGTAACACAATGGGACTTCTTTCTGATTAATAACTTTACCAGTCAGATACTTTCGAACAACTTAGGAGAAAATCCTGAAAATATTTGCATATCACCCGTTAAAATTCTCATTCAAAATCTTAGGCCTTTCATCATAATTGGGACATTAGAGATTTCAAGGCATCACTCCTTGCAGTAAAAAAATAAGTTACAATGTGAAAGGCACACTGAGCTCAAGACTATCTCTCTGGATACATTTAGTATGTTAAATACACTACTAAAACACTGCTTAGAGAGGTTGAAAATTTTTGGGAACACATCTGTTTGGGAACACATGTCATTGCTCAAATCCTGGCATTCACATTCCAAACTGTGCTTATATAATAAAGTCAAAGATTCATCTAGTCAGTTTGTACAATGTAATATTTGGCCTTATAGCCAATGTAGCTTTAGATAAAGACATCGGGTGAAATCCTGGCCCCACTGAAATCAATAGCAAAATTCCCATTTATTTCAGTGGGCCATGACTTCATCCACAGGGAATATGTGTTGAGGGTCATTGTTGACAATCCATAGAGCCATATGCCCAGTGTTCAGTGGTAGTGAAAAGGACAAACAAGTCTTGTTTTTATACAAGTGAGAAGCCCCACATATATATGTGGATAAGGAATAGACATATGTGGGGCTTCTCTAATCACTTTTTGAATGTATTATGTTACATTGGCCACCACATTACAAAATTAATACTGATTTTTTTTCAGTAAGAGCTATGAAGAAGAATTAGTCAGAGTTAGTCTACTGTCATACAGTGAGAACAGCTGAAAAGTATTGTATATAAAACATTGGAAATTCCTCACTGGGGGAAGAATTATTGAATTATACATTTCCTTGATGTCCTGCAGTGCTGAGCAAAGCTTCAGAAACCATCAGAGGGGCACATAGGCTAGTGCCAAAGATCCTAAAAATAAAAAGTAAAAACTGGCTGATGCCAAAAAGCTCTTTGAGACAGTAAACCATATTTTGTGTTTGAGTGTCAATAGGAAATATATCCGGGGAAATATCTCATGCTCTGAACAAATCAAATGTGCCGACAGGATCTGGGTTTGGCAACAGGATATGAGTGACAATTAAATAAACTCCCAGGAATCTCCTCTCTCCCTTCTGACTTGTGTCTGCCACAGGCCCAGCAGACAGCAATTTCTTCACTGTAGTGTGAGGGATATGTGTGTGTTTTTGGAGGATGGGAGGAAGGCATACATTGTAGAGGCAGCAGCTCCCTTTACAATAAATATGGCAGCTGCTTTGGGTGGGATAAACTGCCCCTGTCTCCTCTTTGTTTTGGCTTTCTGTTAATCAAAATTCAATACTGAAATGGGACATGGAGATTGCTCTGACAGGGACCTTTAGGTACTACTGTAATAATAGTAGTAAGCTAGCCAGTTTCATTTTCTGAGTGCCCTTTTCTGACTTCAAAGACTAATCTTGGTAATGTTTGAACAGACATTTCAGCCAAAGTAGTGGAAGATGGATGACATCTAGCAGTGGCTAGATGTGTGGTTCTGTTTAACTTCATGAACTCCTGAAATTCTGATTAAGTAAACTGTGGAACATCATTGATTATCTGTTCTGGGAAAACCAGGTTTTGCAAACAACAGTACTTCAGTGATATATGCTGGTATTGCAGATGTCTTGCAAAATAGTTTCAGCCATTTGGAATAGGCTTAGGTCACAAGGTACATTTGGAAGTCATAGAAGGTCACTATCTCAGCTACTTTACCATCCTGAGTTGAAACGAAGGCACAGTTCTCTTTGAGGTAGCTGGCTGGGCACTTTCATCTTGTTGGCTGATATCAAGTCATAGGCCTATGTGAAGTTACTAACTAA
This sequence comes from Terrapene triunguis, assembly GCF_002925995.2. NCBI lineage: Eukaryota > Metazoa > Chordata > Testudines > Emydidae > Terrapene > Terrapene triunguis. The sequence continues at coordinate 28,127 of NW_020664383.1, forward strand.
ATATCTCTGCCTTGCTGGGAGAATGCCAGGTTATAGGCCTCTTAGAAGTTCCTGGCTCTACACCACCAACTTGCTGAGCTGACATTGAGGCCTCTGGGAGGTTTCCAGGCTCAGTAGACACAACTTCTTGGATTGGAAGTAGGTGTCTGTGAGTATACTAGTTCAGAAGTGCTAGCTTGCTGGGCTGAAGCCAAAGCACAGGCCGTTGAGTGTTTACACTGCTCAACTCTGCTATCTGCCTTGACTGATTTCAAGGGACAGGTTTTTGTGAGTTCACTGACTCACCATATCTAATTTGCTGGGCAGTGGGGAAAGATCGCTGTAAGGTTACTGGTTTAGCACTAGTGGTAAAAAGAGATCAAAATAGAAGGGGGAACTCACAGTTCTGGTGCTTTTCTGTCATTATGAGTGTTCACATCCTGTGGCGATATGACATTGCATCATCTTGTGTGATGGGATATGGCATGGGGAAGAGATTGGGGACAAGGAAATAAACATACCCGAAATGAGTGCATGTTCCCAGGAAGACACATAGCCAGCAAACAAGTACTGTTCTAGAAAAGAGACAGGGGATTTCCAACATGAACAATTCTTCTCCCAACAGGTGTTGGTGCTGCTCAACCTACTGGCACAAAGGCTTGGCACTGCATAACAACCCAGCCAGGTACAACACTCCCCTGAGCTAAGGAAGTACTGTTATCTACATTTTAGAGATGGGGGACTGAGAGACACAGAAACTAAAGCAACTTGCTCAAGGTCACACAGATAGTCTTCTGGCAGAGCAGGGAATCAGTTCCCCCAAATCCCAAGTTAGTGTTCTAACCACTGGTCTATCCTTCCCTCCTAAATGTTAACCAATACTTTACAAAGTCTGGGCCTATTAAGCTTCAGAACTATGTCTGAACTTCTAGCCACCTCCAGACTCTACTTAAAATTTAAGATCAACCTTCACCTCCACCTCAAAGTTCCTCAGTATCTGGGGACTTACACCACCAGTTCTGCCATATCTCTCTCAAATCCCATGTCATCCATCTTGATCCATATTCAGGAGGACGTTTACTACAGTTCTCCAAAGGGACAGACTTCTAACAGTATACTTTAGTAAAGAAGAAAAAGGAAATTCTGGAATGTGGGGCTATCTCCTAACTTCTGCTATGCACCTCTCTAACCATTATGCAAGCGTATATCTTCTCTATCACTGAGAATCACTTTTCTGTACCTCACAATTCCAGTCAAAGCTACTTCAAAACATAAGCCTGCAACTTCAGAAATATAATTTGTTCTAGTTAACGGTTTTGAGAAAAAAACCAGTAACTTTTCAGTTGTTCAACACCATATCTGAGACCATTGGGCACATAAATAATAATTGAGCACTGCTCTAGTTCTTTAAGAAATTAAGCTTTTCAGCCTCTCTTTTGCTGTTTAGGTCTTTAGGGAAAATAAAGTGTGTGACAGTAAAAAAGCATGTGACTTAAAACTTGTTGAAACCTTCTGGTTCCAGTGGTTAGGACACAGCTCTTGGCTCTCAGAAGATGAGGTTTATGGAAGAGAAGATGATAAGTAACATATGATCATGTAAGAAGAACATTTTTAAAATGTTAACCTTTTCTTAAGATATTAATGGATGAATTTGCAATTGATTCTCGAGACCTAAAACAATTTACAGCTGTAACTTTTCCTAGGAACATATATCTGCTATGCTAAATCTGTGAAGGCCTGTATGATACAATTTTATATTTTCACTTAGGTTTTAGTGAACCTAAACTAGTTTTTAAACTTTTAAACTAGTTTTATCCTCTTATTCCATTGTACTTAACGATTCCCATTTATGGGTTTTATAGTACATGATACTTCTGTGTGTGAAGAAGCTACAGTAAAAATTCAGTATCTTGCCTATCTTTACTGTGCCATGAGGTTTAACAGTTTCACTGTGATACATATGGAAAGATTATAGTAGAATGTCATCCTTCTGATCACATAACAATAAATCAGGAAAATATTGGAAATTACAGTTTACATGCTTATTAGGCAGTAAAGGACCCAGTACATTAGGACCCAAACGTTTCAATTCGGGTGCCTACATTTAGGCATCTAAATAAAAGCAGCCTGACGTTTCACACTGAGTACCCACAGTCAAGTGAAGCTGCAGGTACTAAAATCGGCCATTTTTTTGGTGTCTAAATATGAATGTAGATGCCTACTATAACTTTAGGCACCTTGGTAATCGGTAGCGTAATTTAGTTAGCAAGTTATCTTCACAGTGTTTTGAGTAATACCTATGCCTACCCATAGAATGGAGACGTGCCTTACAGATGACTGGATGGGATGTTTGTTCAGCTTTTCCATATTGAATATGTTTAAAAGAAAGTGTGCCTGGATTTGATCTACCTTTCATATTTTAACACTCCTGTGCTGGATAAAGATTCCTGAATTTCTTGTAAATTGAGTGAGTGATAGTTAGATTACACTAAGTACATGATCCCGACTTGGCTCTGGCATCTTGTTAGGTTTTAAGTTAAAGCTCTGAATACTGTACACTTGCAAAGGAGCCACTTGAGAGAGCCATACAATTACCAGCACAGAGAGTCAAACCACTTCAGAAAAGCCTAACTGAAGAGGTCAGCAGCAGGTAAACTATATACTGAGGACTGAATTCCCAACCTCTGTCAGAATTGGTGGCCACTGCCAGTTTGAATTACATTGTGCTAGGAACTCACACCACTGTATGAATCATTACTGAATCTGCCTGAGAAATGTCTGTAAACTTCACTTACTTATTCCAGACTGTATTTTACCCTATATATTTCATCTCATATTATTTACAGTGCTTTGCTTTGTTTTCCTACCTCATTTAGTGAATGCAAAGCTAATTTGGCTTCTTCTTCTTGAGACTTTAAAAAAGTCTCATCCTTTTTGCAGAAGAGGCATAAGAGTGATTTAATTTGAAGAACCAGTTCAGTACTTCTGTTATTTTTGCAGGAAGCTTAAAGACCAAGTAGTGCAAATTCACCTAGAACAATTTTTGTTTGGTCTAAATTAAACTTTCCCATTTTAATATCATAATTATGGAATGTACCAAATAATCTATTATTTAGTTGGGAATAATCTTTCCAATGCTGCAGAATAGTTTATAGCAGCTGTGCTTAAGATGGCTAGGTGTCTTTTGTGTATGTGTGTTTTTTTATTTACTTATTGATATAAGCATTAATAAAGACAAACTGGTGATTTTAAAGGGTGTACACTTCAAAAAATAAGACTGCAAACACTAATGAACATATGAAGGCCTGCTAATGAGATTTCGGAATATATAACAGCTGGGTCAAGGTTTTCAAAGTGAGTAGTAATGTTGAGTACCTCAGTTCTTGCATACACCAACCTAAGACACTTTAAATGCGGAAAAGTTTTAGAAAAGTGCAGAGCACACAGCTCAAAATAAGGCATCTCACATTGGTCACCCAAAAATTGACATCAGCATACCCTGAGTAAGTTACCCAAGGTCACCTGTGAAGCCTGTGGCTAAGCAGGGGATCTGAACCTGTGTGTCTCATATCACATAATAGCATCCTAACCACCAATCCATCCTTCCTGTCTAAATTGCTGAACTTCTGCCTAGCCCCAAACCCTCCTATTCCTTCTCAGTATATGTACTTGGCCCAGGGTATGTACTGCTCATTTTTGTTTATTTACATTTTTACAATGGACAAGTCAAATTTCATATATAAAGATTCTGCTGGCTTTGGTTAGCTTCTCCCACTGTGTTTTTTAACAGTAGGGAAAATGTATTTTATTCATCCTCTTACAATTTCAAGTCAACTGAAGGGATTTTCCTCAGTGTGAAAAAACAATCATTTCTGGGCACCGATCAAGCATGTAGAAGTTCAGCTCATAAAGTGGGTGTTTTGGAAAGTTTTGTATTTCTGAAACAAGTGCTGATTGTATTGTAATGGTCTATACTAGCAACTGATACAATATCATTAACTTTTATAAGGGATTTCTTGTTATTCATAGAATATCAGGGTTGGACGGGACCTTGGGAGGTCATTTAATCTAACCCCCTGCTCAAAGCAGGGCCAATCCCCAACAGGTCCCCTTCAAAGATTGAACTCACAACCCTGGGTTTAGTAGATCAATGCTCAAACCACTGAGCTATCCCTTCCCCCACCAAGGTCTTTTCCTCCCATTTTAGCTACAAGATGGATTCAAGCATCTTTAAATTCGTGAGCAACTTTGAACTAATCAGGACACCACAATCTAGCAGATGGCAGGTAGGGTTCCTTCAATCATCTTCTCTGGGAAGTACTACCAGCTGGACTGCTTGTTATGCAAGTTGTTGCTACAGTGAGTGCAATAACATGGACTGTTTCTAGGTAAAGCAAAACAACCATTAAGAGACTTCTTGGAAGTATAGACATAGAGGAAACTGCAGTTTCATTTTCAATTATACATATTTGAATAGTACACAAAGTATAAAAACCAAGTATTAAAAATTCTTATGAAATCTTCTATTCTAATTAAATTTGTGCAAACCACTTCAGAAGATTTTTTTAATATAATTTAGATGAAAACTGGCTGACTTCAGCTCTTCTCACTTTACATAAAATGATTTTCCTGCCATCTGAAGTTAGGGTGACCAGATGTCCTGATTTTATAGGGACAGTCCCGATTTTTGGGTCTTTTTCTTATATAGACTCCTATTACCCTCCACCCCCGTCCCGATTTTTCACACTTGCTGTCTGGTCACTCTATCTGAAGTACATCTATTGTTAGGGGAAGAGGTGTTTGCAAAAGTTCCATTTTGGGGCACATAACGTAATCAGTGAGGATGATCATCTCCTTACCTTAAAGGAAAACTTTCTAGGACAATTATGCAGTACAAAGTGGTGTTCCAATCCCGCATCTGGTACTCTGAAGCTATCCATTCATATCAATGACTTAAAAATAGCTACCCTACTGGCATGAACACTTTACTCCTTGTAGGGACAAAAATGGATCCCTGGCTGCCAAGACAAAAACTGCATGGATATTCCCCTTTGAATTAATGAAATGGGGTATGAGGAAAGCTTGATGGCTCTGTGTTAAGTCCCATGTTTACATTGATATTTTATTTTAAACACAAAGGGCTGAGTTTTCAAACTTGATCACCCAAAATAAATGCCTAAATTCTACATTTGATGCTCAAAAAATACATAAAGTGGGATATGACATATTTTACCATATTAGTGCTGATGCACATTAATCTTCTACCTGAGAAGCCCAACCTTAAAGACGGTTCTCTATCGCTTTATTTGTTAATGGGCTCATTCAGCCAGTTCATGAAGGTGCATATATTCTATTCTCTTTCCATTCTAGTGGTACTTTGTGATTTTGGTAGAAGAAAGAATGTGAGTCTGCCCTTTCTTGTGTTCTAAAATATCTTCTCTGTAACAGCCTGTTGCATTTGCGCTTATTAATGATGGCCTGGATATTGATGGGAAAGCCATGCCAACAAACTTCCATAGCAGATTATTTTTAAATTAAAAATTAGTAATACAAAATGTGGTGTTTGAGTCTCTAGTCAGCTGCTTCTTAGATGGGGTGAGTTCTGCTAGATGACAAGGCTCAGGATTCCAGTTCTAACAAGTAGTTTCCTATTTGAACTATCATACCACTCTGTCCTTTATAAAGAAGTCGTCCCTTCATATCTTAATATGGCACAGCGGCCTGCACAAGTGTGATACCATACCTCCCCAAATGTCTTGCATTTCAGGAATGCTTGAACAGCTGAAGTAACATGAATAATATGAAGAATGTACCAGCAAGACATTCATGTTCCTAATAAAACAATTCAGTAAAGTTAGTAGTTACACTTATATTTTATAGTGGGTGTATTAATTTTAATGTCTTTTTTATTAACAGTTTATGCAAATCATGCCCATTAATATAAAGATTTGTTGGCCCCTCAAGCTTTTGGCACATTACCAGTATGAACCACTGTATCCCCTGAGTCTAGCTCACAGAATAGTCTTTGTTTGCACTTTCCCCTGGGTCCTCTTCACATGATTCACTCCTTTAATGGACCTCACGTTCCACCCTCCCTCTCACTCCCCACAAAAGACATCCATCATTGAGCAGATCATCATGAACGGAGAATAGCCAATGTGGTCTTTGTTCTTAGATGGATGTTTGGCAAATAAGTGGATAATTTAAAACATAAATGTTCATGCATAATAGCCAAGTTTGTGGCTCAAATGAATGTATACCAGATTTTCCAAAGTACGTTTCCCTTCCTTGGTCTCTCGTACATTTTCCCTCCCTTCATTCCACTGCTGAGTTTTATGAGGCATTATCTCTTGAACATCTACATCCTTCAGAACCATGCAGCAACCTTAGTACGTTCCCTCCAGGGAGCTTGGGTACAAACTCTGGTTGGCAGCCTGTGCTGAAGCTCATGCCATCACATCTACATTGCTATTGTTACCCGTGGTGGCTAGGTTAAAGCTAGCATGGATTAGTGTGACCAGATGTCCTGATTTCATAGGGACAGTCCCCATATTTGAGGCTTTTTCTTATATAGGCATCTATTGTCCCCCACTCCCTGTCCTGATTTTTCACACTTGATATCTGGTCACCCTAGCATGGATATGCCTATTTGTGCTACAACCACACCCTCCTTTGCAATGTAGACATATCTGTAAGGTATGTCTACAATGCAGCCAGGAAGTGTGACACAGCGCCTGTAGGCATACCTTAGCTAGCTTTGATCTAGATACCTTGAGTAATAATAGCACTGTAGCCGTGGCAGCAGGGGTGGCAGCGTAGGGTAGCCTCCTGAGTACAACCCCCTCAAGTTGGGCCCTGGGTACATACTCAAGTGGCTAATTAGATCAAAGCTAGCTGAGTTATACCTATATGAGCTGCAATCACCCCCCCTGATTGTAGTGTAGACAAACCCATAGTAATGTCTTCAAGACCTGTAGGCCATGTTACATGTAACAGGATTTTGATGCTATATTCTGCATCATTCCCTTTTTTTGGAGGTTGAAAGTGATTTTTCTTATCTGGGCATGTGAACATTCATCCTGTGTCCTGCACTTAAGCTCATATACAGTTGTAGTAGCGCCAGCAAGAGAGAGTATGGAGGCATCTGGGGAATCAGCCTTGGGAACATTTACTAGACTGTATAAATTGATCAGAATATTTGATGTGAATTTTGTGCTCTTAAAAGTGACTAATAGTACCGGTCAGAGCCAGAAAAGAGCCAGGTGTAGTGCATGCAGGCATTGTGCAAGTTTCCCCATGTATCTATGTCAATCTACTTTAATCCTGATCTATAACACCTTCTCTGACCTCATCCTAAACCTTTTCTGAGTACAACCTGCCAATCATGTTAAATTGGATGGTACTTTTGTAAAAATGACCTCTGGGGAGTTGGAGGACATCGTTAAACTTATTTTAACCTGAAAACTAAGCAGGCTTTAAACTCTGGTATCTAGGAGTGGTAATAGGCAGACAGACAACCGGCAGAAATTCTGTTTTTACCTTACCCATCTCTCCTATCAAAATTTCCATTTAGGGTGAGCAAAGTGGGAGAAAGTTCAGATTTTCTCTGAAATTGGGTACGGATTAGAACTTGACATGGTGGAAGTGCTTTATTGCTAATTACCACTTCACAGAGCAGCACAACTACGGACAGTAAATGATTGCAAAATGAAGCAATTAGCTGTGTTGTAAAAATGTTAAATTCACATCTCATGTCAGATTTCCAAACAAAAGTGTTGGAAGTGGGATGCTATTTTGATTTTGAACACCTGCAGCCAAAGGGAGATTTATTTCTACACCATGTTCCCAGACTAAATCTACACATATATTCTGCTCAGTTTCTTCATACTGTTAACTGTTTACAGCCAGGCTAGAACTTCTGATCATGAACGGAGCACTTAGCAGAATGGGGCCCTGATCCATGACTAGGGCTCCTCGGTGCTACTGCAATACAAATAATAAATGATAGGCCAGATCCCTTACCCCCACTCCAATTGATTTGTGCTGCTCCAGCAGAATTATTTTATTTTATTTGGAGGGAAGCAGAGGCATTCTTGATGGCCACTTGGATCTTCCTCAGCTTTTCTTTTTCTTTTTTTTTTAAGTTCTTCTCCCACAAAGGTCTCATGTTGCAATTACCCTCCGTCTGGTGGGGAAGTGCTGGACGGCGCTTCCTGGAGAGTCCCTTAGTTCTATTTCTTGAGTTATCCATGAGAAGTTGCTCAAGTGTGCTGTGCTTTCATATTTTCCTCTCCAAGTCTGAGAACCCGAGGAGCCAGACACACGGCCTTTGTGCCACAAACATCCCAAGTTGACTGAAGGTTAAAGTACCAAGCTTCACACCTTAACTTGGCCATTCCTCCCCGTTCCCGCCACCAGTTTTGCTGGATGGGTGGTGAAGCAGTGGATCAACCTTGCTGCATTAAACAGCAGCCCTCCCCATCTACTTACAGAAATTCATATACTTTTTATTTCATTTATTCTCCTCCCCCATCCCAATCTGAGTCATCCCCAACAACAGAGAAGTACACTACAAATCCATATTTGATTTTTGCTGTATGTATATGGACCCTTACATAATTTTCTGCAGTGCTACTCAGCCTGCGTGTTATATGTTCAACACGTTAAACACCAGAATAGTTGCTCTATAAAAACCACTGTCTTGCTCAATAAGCTCCAAGGGGGAAAAGGTCAGGAACTTAAAAAAATATTTGAAATAATTATTTACAGGTTTTAAGTAAATCAGCTGGTTTTTCCCTTTGATTAAGGGCCCCAGATGGACAGCTTTAAAAGATGGATTTTTGTAAATGATGTTCTGAATTTGTTGATTTAAACTTTTATTGCACTTATCATAGACTCTAAATCTGTAATATGCTTAAAAGTTTAACAAAACACAATAAACTTACCTTAAAAACAAAACTGCTGAAACCCTTATGCCCTGGCATAAGATCTTTCATTGCATGGGCCTCATTACAAAACATAGTTGCATAGCCTGTCGACCATTAAATACTCCTGTAAGACCTCCAGCACAGTCTCCCCATGTTTTACTCAACCCCACTGCCCCAGTCCTCACTGAGTTTCCATAGCTATTTTAGGCTATGCGATATAGTAGAGAAAACGGCAGTAATTTTTTTTGCTAGGCAACATTATTTTTAAAAAATCAGCAACCATGTAAAGATTAGCCAGCGCGGTTAAGCACCCAAGATTTTTCCTTCTTTTCTTAGCCAATGAGAAAACAGATATGGATTGTTTTGGACCGTCATCTATGCTTCCTTGAGCTGTTTTTAATTGTTTCTGACTCTTTCTTTGGGCTAGATCTTCGTCTTACATAAGTTGTCATAGTTCAATTGAAGTCAATGGATGTGGAGTTGGGACCAAAAAAAATTGGACACCCAAAATTGCACCCACTGCTTTTGGGGGCCATTTTGAAAGCATGGCCTGTAATAATCAGCAGATATCTGCATAATATCTTTCCTGGCTACATTTACCATAAATCAGAGGTGATGTGACGTTTTGATCTTCTAGGTAGCGGCTCTGCAGAATCTCAGAGCACTAGCAGATCAGCAATACCTTGCAATGCTGCAATATAATTTGCAGAAGGGATATTAGTGGCATCCACCAAATTTTGAGATTACATGGAATAAGTTAACTAATTTATAGAGGGACCAGAGGGTCTGATATTGGGGAACTAAGCCTACAATTTCTAGGTTATAGGTTAAAGTATACTTAGCTAGACTGGTAATGATCAAGAATTATTACCATCTAGTGGTGCTTTAATGCTTATGTGAAAGGAATTGGTAGTCTCAGCCCAGTGTCTAGCTGACAAGCATTTGCATCAGAAACTCACCATCATGATTACTATACTAGTTGGCAGTTTCTGAATAGACAGAGTGAAATACCATGTCACTACTGAAAGTAGCACCTTCTTCAGGTCAGGACTGGGGTGTTGTGAGGTAGTTTGCACTGCTATTACCTATGATCTACCAGTTCTGTGGTTAAATGGAGAGCTTCATTCTGCAGAGTTTTCAAGCTGACATCTGTCAGTATGATTGATCTCAAAGAGAGCTGTGGTTGAGTGACATAAGCACGAACTAGGTGCCAGGCACACCAGCATGCTCATCTTGGCTTTTACACTTACTTCCACTCTGGGTTTGCCTTAGGCCAGGGGTTCTCAAACTTCATTGCATCGCGACCCCCTTCTGACAACAAAAATTACTTCACGACCCAGGAGTGGGGACCGAAGCCTGAGCCCACCCAAACCCCACTGCCCTGGATTGGGGTGGGGGGCCAAAGCTGAAGCTCAAGGGCTTCAGCCGCAGGCAGGGGGCCTGCAACCTGAGTCCTGCAACCCAGAGCTGAAGCCCTCGGGCTTTGGCTTTGGCCCTGGGTAGTGGGGCTCGAGCTTCAGCCCTGGACCCCAGCAAGTCTAAGCCAGCCCTGGCGACACCATTCAAAGGGGGTCGTGACCCTCTTTGAGGCCCCAAGCCACAGTTTGAGAACTGCTGCCTTCGACAAATCATAGAGCTTCTCTATGACTCAATATTCCCATCAGTAAAATGGGAATAATACTTTGGTACGGTATCTGCCCCACAGGGATTCATGACTTAATGTCTGTAAAAATACTTGGAAGAAGAAAAGCATTATGTATCTAGCATTTTACACTAGTTATTGAATTAATTAAAAATAACAAAGTATGTCCTATCCCTTCTGGATTCACATATACTAACCATTTTTTAAACTGGCTTTTTCATTTAAAATTATATTAAAGCAATTATTGTTCAAAATCCATAATAGTTAATACCCTACCTTTGAAAATAAGTTTCAAAAAGATATATTCTACTTACAAACTTCCAGGTAGTTCTTTAGATGACTGGATAGGAAAAGGCAAAGTATAGTCCTTAATTAACAGATGCAATGTAATATTTATTGAATCGTGGAGTTAATTGGCAGAGCTATAGAATTCCAGAAATAACTCGATGTTTGGATTCTTACCAAAATACGTCACTAAGTTGTCCTGTCTCAGAAATCAGCAGGAAGAATGCTTTTGTTTATACAACATATACTCCGATTAATCCAAAGAAATATAAATAAAACTGATTTGAGTTTTTGCTAAGAGAAAACTCCCCCCATTCCGCCTGAGACATTAAAATCCAAATTATGGCCATTTCAGTGCAAATGCACCAACAGGTGAGAAGGTGAAGGCATAGGACCCTGCATCAACTAGTGCTGCTAATTCCAGAGGGGGCCTGACCCCACCTCCAGTGCGGGGATAGAACACTAGCCACATTTTTGGGGGGCATTTCTCACCACATTAGATGTATTATACCTGAGTCCAGACACCACTGCTGCAGTAAAGTGATTATAATAGGGTTAACTGGGTTATCCAGAGTATTATGGCATGGAGCCATGCTCTACTGCTTCCTTATTTCCATCCTGGTTTAGTCAGTGGAAATTCCCTCCCCACCCCCCCTTCTTGTGATGCAGTTAAATAAAGCAGCAAGTTTCCAGCCTGCAATCTAGTGAGTAAACTCCATTGTTGTTGCACTGAGCAGTCCCCTTAGAAAAACTGCTGAGGAAATGTGTTCCCTACCAGACAGAGCTTAGCCTCCTAAAATACTTCATTTTTTAATCTGTTTTCTTCCTCTTCTACATCATAATTTGCAAAATAGGTCAAATTAAGGCCTAAATGTCTTGAAGTGTCCTTCAAATATTCATCATATTTTACTATGATAGAGTGGCAATAAGCAAGCAAAACACAAAGGCAGTAACTTCCTCATCTGTAGCACCTCTTTGGCATAGTGGAGGCACTGTCCATTTAGACGACCTTCCTCCTCTACCCCCACAATATGCTGTTCTGGTGCTGATCCTTTACATTTAATAAAGCCAAGAAGTTGTAACCATTGTTAACTGACAGTATCTTTCTCTCTTTCACCTGATAAGTATTTGTTACATTCTCCTCCAATTTTCTCTTATTGCTGCAGAGATGGCGTATTCTGTCTGCTTAAAAAAAATTAGTTACAATGTATTAGTTAAGACTGTGCTCTCCCTCCCGACCATTGCCCTCAGAGGACTTTCCCCTTTCCCTCCATCATGTTCCTTGGATTCTCCCTGTCCTTACTTCTACCTCTTTTCACATGTCTCGCCTCCCCTTTTATCTCCTGGTTTAGCTTCATACCATCTGCCCTCTTTATTCATCCAAAAGAGGTGGGGGTAAGGAACTTTTTGAATAGCAAGTATTACTGTTAATTGAAAATTTGTTATTCAGATTTTAAACATATCATTTTATATTCCTCAGCCTCTGCAGTTCTTAATTCTCAAAGGTTTATAATTGTTTATAAATATTTTTTTCTTTGACCATACTGTTTGACTGTCGTTTCTTCTGTTAAATACTGCACTCATATTTGTTCCTTTCACTGACCTCCCACCGTCTCTTTGAAAAACTTTTCTTTCCTGTTATCTTTTGGACATTGGCAGAACTAAAGCTGGGGTTTTCAAAGGATTTGAAGAGAGCTTGAATTAGGTGCCCAAATTTAAGCTCTTTTAAACTCCTTTGAAAAATCCCAACTATATCTTTATTTTGTTTATGCAAATCTCTCTGTCTGGAAGGCAATCATTACCATTTTCAGATGTTTATTGATGCCAAGTACTGCTTGTGGAAAAAGTGCATCTATATTTATAAGGCCCAGCCCAGGAAAACATTTAAGCATATGCTTAAGTCCATGCCTATTTCAGAAAGCACTTAAAACAATGTTTGAAGTTAAGGGCATAACGGAATTGAATCAGGACGTAATTGGAGAGATATTTGTCCCTTGTCTTTGACATAAAGCATTTGAGAAACTGATAATTGTTGATCGGTTATCTCTGTTTTGCTCTAACAATTTTGCTATGTTATTGGAAAGGTTTGTATTGTTTGAACTTGAAAAAAGTTTTGTCTTTTAAGATCCTCATATAAAAAGAGACATTGTCGGTATTATACTAGAAAAAATACATTTAATAAATACAAAATACATTCTTTTAAATACATTTAAAAGAACATGTTGAGAAAATATAAAGTCCTCCTGTGTGGGCTTTATGGAGTGGAGTATTTTGCCCTATTGTTGTTAATTGCTTTGTGATAGTCCCTAGAGGCCCTGTGACACTTTCTCCAGTGAGGGGGAAAGACTTGCTGATGCTTAACTGTGTGTCAGCTCCCTGACAACACCAGTCTATTAGCCACCCAATCTCCTCCGGGCTATGCCAGCCCTCACTTTGCTTTGCAGGTTAACAATAGGTGCACCCTAATCCCTGAGCCCCTTTGTAACATTCCCCAGTGATATCCAGCCCCTGTCACTGGCTACTCATGGAAATACCAGACAGTGAGCACTCCAGTTTGTTTGAATGAGTTGAGGATCAGTGCCTATATAAACATCACAGCACTGAGATATATTTATAGTGAAAACAATCATAAGTTTATGATCAAAGGTTATGATTTAAGTCAGGGGATAGTGAGTAAGGGTAATGGAAACAGAAAAGTTACTTGTAAAACAAAATCATAACACACTTTCTAGAGATTTAACTTAACAGGTTAACCTTCTCTCTAAATAAGATCATCTCACTCCTAATGTCCTTTACAGAGCTTCCAATCAGAGCAAGTTGGAATCTGGTTTTCACTAATGTAATCACACTGCCTGATTACTTCCTCAGGTGCAGGATAAAGGAGTGCCATTTTGCTGAAGTCATTGTTTGTCTCCAGAGTCAAAATGACTTCCCGGGGTTTATTCCCTGATGTGCTGACTCCATGTTGACTTCACATCATCATGTTGACTTTTTATGCAAACAGGGCTTCCATGGTGCTGACTTGCATCACTTAATTTACATGTGAACCAAGGCAGACAGGTGAATATACATCCTTTGTCTGGCAGAAACCTCTTTGTCAACGCTGACTTGATTTAGACTTTTAGGAACATATTTTAAATATACATACAGCTAATAATTACTAAAATGTTTTGAGAGCCATTTTTCACAAAAACAAAACAATCCCTCAGCAAATAACCCCACAATATGTGTATTTTTATGTTATTTTTATAGTTTTTCATACCTTATTTTAATACAGCATTGCAGTCCGGGCTACAGGAGTGTGAACTATAAAGTGCTCTGTGTCCCAAGTGAAAAAAACCCTGGCACATAAAATCTTTTAACTAGAAAGACAGTACAAAAACTGGCCAGGCTGGTTAAAAACCAGCCAGGTGGCAACACCAACAACTCCTTCCTACACCCTCACCCAATAAAACAACTTCTTCGTTTTAAAAAATCCAGAATGTGGATATCCTAGATAACTTGCAAGTAACCTGGTACATAAGAAACATCTTAATAGTTCGCCTCTACCCAAAAAAGCAGAGGTAAGCTTTGCATTTTTTATTCGCCAATAATTGGGAAAATACTGACCTTAACCACTTCATTTAAGTCTCTTGGAATGATGACTCTCAAATACTTAAAACCATTTTTTGACCATGAATATGTCATTAAAAATTCATGTAATTAGATAGTGAGAAGCAGACTAACAAGGAGTGCCTCTGATTTTGATCATTTCAGGTCCCGATCCAGCAAAGCGCATGTGGAGTCCCACTGACTTCAATAGATCTCCTCACAAGCACATGCCTAACTTTAAACATGTGAGTAGATCCATGGAAGTCAGTAGGACTGATGTGCTTAAGTACTTTGCTGGATTTGGCTTCTCCTGGACTTGATCTTGGAAGGTGCCGAGCACCTCTTGTGAGACGATAAGCATAACTGTTCAGCATTTGGACTTGCTGAACTCAACTGCTCAACACAGCCATAGGATACTGAGCAAGAGTTGTTGCTTATTGCTGTACCCAAAGTGGGGTTTTTGGTGTCTGGCAGTGGGGATGGTGAGGAGTCAGGTACTTGTGTATGATTTTAGAGAAGGAAAGACTATCTTTAGCAGCTGTCTTGACCTTAGAAAGCTATGGCAGGTCATTAAGAATTGTTTAAAATCAGCAAACCTGAGGCTAACCACAATACATGTCACAATAGCTACCTAAGCTTCACTCTTGTTACTGCAGACATTTCTCTTAGTGAATATGCATACACTCATAGACTGAGCTACAGCAAATAATGAGGGCATTCCTTACTATACTGTCTGAATTGCATTATGTCCCCAGTAAAACCAAATGAAAGACTCCTAATGGAAACACTTGATACTGTGCTACTATAATAAAGTTACAATCCTAAGTACTGTAAGTCCTTGCTTAACATTGTAGTTATGTTCCTGAAAAATGCTACTTTAAGCAAAACGATGTTAAGCAATTTCCCCATAAGAATTAACGTAAATTTTTTTCACCTGACAAAAGACTATATTTTATATATATATACACAGTATAAGTTTTAAACAAACAATTTAATACTGGTACACAGCAATGATGATTGTGAAGCTTGGTTGAGGTGGTGAAGTCAGAGGGTGGGATATTTTCCCAGGGAATGCCTTACTGCTAAATGATGAACTAGCAATCGGCTGAGCCCTCAAGGCTCACACTCTACAAGGCAGCATGAATGGAGGGATGGGAGACAGCATGGCAGAGAGATACTGAGACACACACTGTGTGAGAGAGAGAGACATGCATTGCCCCTTTAAGCATGCTGACCCCACTCTAAGTACACTGCCTTTTTAAGTAGATCGGCAAGTTGAGACAGCAGCTGCTGCCAGCAAGCTCTTGCCGTCCTGAGCCCTGTCGTGTCCGTCCCCCACACCCACTTTGTGGAGATGGAGGGCAGGAGTGTGAGGAGGGGGACACTTTGACATTAGCACTACTTTCCTCCCCCCACCCCTCCGCACAGCAAGCAGGAGGCTCCCGGGAGCAGCTCCAAGGCAGAGGGCAGGAGCAGCACATGGCAGTGGGGGGAGGGAGAAGCTGAACTGCCTGGCAATTGTTAGCCTGCTGGGCGGCTGCCACACAGGGAACTTAGGGGAGTGGGGAGCTGATAGGGGGCTGCCGGTCCCCCCTGCTTCCAAGCCCCCACCACTAGCTCCAACGGGCTGCTCTTTCTGCAAGCAGTGGACCAAGCAGGCAGCTGCCAAACGACGTTATAAGGGAGCACTGCACAACTTTAAACGAGCATGTTCTCTAATTGATCAGCAACGTAACAATGAAACAACATTTACCGGGATGACTTTAAGTGAGGAGTTACTTTATGGAAATGTGTCCTAATCAATAACAATTTACATTTGCAATTGTAGCAGTGAAAGCACCACACACATTAATAAAAACTAAATATTTGCAAGTTTTGCACCAGAAATTAAATCCCTGAGAGGATACCATCATTTTATTAAATAGCTGCATACCTCAGTAAAATACCTCAGCGAAGTTCAGTGAAGTATTTAATCAATACTAACTGTAACTAGTATGTTGACTGGTGATTTATGTACAAATTATTAAATCAAGAATCAATAAGAGTGAAATATGAATTGCATCAATGCCAACAGCTATTGACTGTATGGGAAGGAATGAGGAAATTAAAAAGAAATCTACCTGCAAAAATGACTTATAGAAAAAAGTATTCTCCCTCTTTGTAAAGTATAAGAGATGCCAAAGGTCTCTTTCATGAAATTCTTCGATAGGGTTATGGACTGTGACAATTGTGCAGATCTTTAAAATGGATTAGCCCAATAATAGGTCATAATGAAAAAAAGAAAAAAGTACTGGTACAAACCCCATTAGGTTGCGAAAAGACAAGACATTTTCCCCCTTATATTTGGCAGATCTTGATAATACGATCACTCCTTTGTCTTGTGTGCACTGAAATATAAAATCTGCAATGAAATATAAAATGTTAACATCTGAAGTACTGTACCTAGGTTCCAGAACTAAAACCTGATTGAGTTCAACAGGGGATAGTCCACTTCTCTTAGAGCTATAGTTTTAGGTGGTTTGCAGACTTTCAGCAGGCATCAGTTTACTTTTGTTTCCTCTTGAAGCTTTTCTTCACGACCATAAGGGCTAAAGACTTTTTAAAATAAAAACTTGGATTTCAAAGCACAAGAAAGCAGCCTCAAAAATAAGGATTGACTCAATGAGCTAGACTGCTGCATGTTGATTTATAAGAATGTAAATTGTTTAGTGAATTATAATTTCCACCAGTAATCAGAGAAATGTCCTGACAATTGAACAATTTAGTCATAATTTAAAGTGATCATGAAATGATAGTGTTCATGATTCTAAGTAATGGTTGGAGGGAAAACAGCAGAATAAAGACAATGGGTTTCAAGAAGGCAGACTTTAGCAAACTCAGGGAGTTGGTAGGTAAAATCCCATGGGAAGCAAGCCTAAGGGGGAATCACAGTTTGAGAAAGTTGGTAGTTTTTCAGACATTGTTAAAGGCAAACTATCCCAATGAATAGGGAAAACAGGAAGTATAGTAAGAGACCACGGTGGATTAACCAGAAGATCTTCAATGATCTGAAACTCAAAAAAGAGTCCTACAAAAAGTGGAAACTAGGTCAAATTATGAAGGATGAAATTAAAAAAAACACACAAGCATGTAGGGACAAAATTAGAAAGGCCAAGGCACAAAATGAGATTAATCTAACTAGAGACATAAAGGTAACAAGAAAAAACATTCTACAAATACATTAGAAGTAAGAGGAAGACTAAGGACAGAGTAGGCCCTGAATGAGGGGGGAAAGACAACAGAAAATGGGAAATGATGGAAGTGCTAAATGCCTTTTTTGTTTCAGTTTTCACCAAAAATATTAGTAGCGAATGGACATCTGACATAGTGAATGCCAGTGAAAATGAGATAGGATTAGAGGATAAAATAGGGAAAGAACAAGTTAAAAATTACTTAGACAAGTTAGATGTCTTGTCGTCAGCTGGACCTGATGAAATACATCCTAGAATACTCAAGGAGCTGACTAAGGAGATGTCTGAACCATTAGTGATTATCTTCGAAAACTCATGGAAGACAGGAGTGATTTCAGAGGACTGGAAAAGGGCAAATATAGTGCCCATCTATAAGAAGAGGAATAAGGACAACCTAGAGAATTACAGACCAGACGGCTTAACTTCAGGACACAGAAAAAGAATGGAGTAAATAATCAAGCAATTAATTTGCAAACACTTAGAAGATAATAAGGTGATAAGTAACAGTCAACTATGGATTTATCAAGAAAAAATCATGTCAAACAAACCTAATAGCTTTATTTGACAGGGTAACAAGCCTTGTGGATGGGGGGAAGTGGTAGATGTGGCATTTCTTGACTCTGGTAAGGCTTTTGATACCTTCCCACATGACCTTCTCATAAACAAACTAGGGAAATACAACCTAGATGGAGCTACTATAAAGTGGGTGTATAACTGGTTGGAAAACTGTTCCCAGAGAGTAGTTATCAGTGGGTCACAGTCAAGCTGTAAGGGCATATCGAGTGGATCCCACAGGGATCAGTCCCAGGTCCGGTTCTGTTCAATATCTTCATCAATGATTTATATAATAGCAGAGAGAATACACTTATAAAATTTGCAGATGATACCAAGCTGGGAGGGGTTGCAAGTGCTTTGGAGGCTAGGATTAAAATTCAAAATGATCTGGACAAACTGGAGAAATGGTCTGAAGTAAATAGAATGAAATTCAATAAGGACAAATATAAAGCACCCCACTTAGGAAGGAAAAATCTATTGCACACAAAAAATGAGAAATGACTGCATAGGAAGGAGTACTGCAGAAAGGGATCTGAGGGTCATAGTGGACCACAAGCTAAATATGAGTCAACAGCATAACACTGTTACAAAAAAAAAAAAAAGCAAACATCATTCTGGGATGTATTAGCAGGAGTGTTGTAAGCAAGACGCGAGAAGCAATTCTTCCACTCTACTCTATGCTGATAAGGCCTCAGCTGGAGTATTGTGTTCAGTTCTGGGTGCCACATTTCAGGAAAGATGTAGACAAATTGGAGAAAGTCCAGAGGAGAGCAATAAAAATGATTAAAGGTCTAGAAAACATGACATGAAAAAACTGGGTTTGTTTAGTTTGGAGATGAGAAGACCAAAGGGGACATGGTAACAGTTTTCAAGTAAGTAAAAGATTGTGACAAGGAGGAGGGTGGAAAATTGTTCTCCTTAACCTTTGAGGACAGGACAAGAAGTAATGGGCTTAAATTGCAGCAAGGACGGTTTAGGTTGGACATTAGGAAAAACTTCCTGTCCGGGTGGTTAAGCCCTGGAATAAATTGCCCAGGGAGGTTGTGGAATCTCCATCATTGGAGATTTTTAAGAGCAGGTTAGACAAACACCTGTCAAGGATGGTCTATAATACTTAGTCCTGCCTTGAGTTCAAGGGACTGGTCTAGATTACTACTGAGGTCCCTTCCAGTCCTACACTTCTATGAATCTATGATACATGGCACCACAGTCCAGACTAGGGTGTGTGTGAATTTTAGAGCACTCTAATGTGTGGTGCTCTAACTACCCCATGTAGACATTGCTGCTGAGAACTAAAAGGTACCTAGTTCACGTTGGTGTACTCCGGTTTCAAACATGACTACATTAACACACACTAGGTTTGTGCCAGCAGGGTCTACATAGGGCAGTTAGAGCACAACATGTTAGAGGGCTCTACAGTTCACATCCTTATAGTCTGGACTGCAGTGCTGTGTGGATAAGCCCATAGTTTCATCAGAAAATTTCTGATCTGCTCTAATTATGATAGATATGTGCATTAGACTCATGGTTTTCTGATAGACCTATGGTTATGGTGACTGCTCCTCAGATGGGCCTTTTCACATTCCTCTCCCCAGATGGCAATGAAATCTTCAGCACAGGTCCAGGTGAAAGTAGCAGGCATGGCTGCTGAATAATCATGTTTTGAATCCACATGTGTGAACACCCCCCTGAGCTGGAATTGCAAAGGGTCCCACCTGGCTCTGTACCATTATTTAAATGGGGAGGTGACATCCTGTCAGCATGATCCTGCAGCAGTAAATGGCAGACAGGTAAACAAAGAGGCTGACCCAGGTAGCCAGTAGGAGGACTGCTAGATGCACAGCAGTTGTTTTGGGATGGGGATGCACCCACATCTACTTTGCTGTGAGTAAACTCATGCCACATCTCAGTAAATATGCTTCCAACGTGGGTTGGATAACTTGGCTTAAAACACCAGATGAGTTGCAACAAAAAAAATATGGAAGCAAGTCACTGTAACGTGAAATAGCTCAAGTTAACCTTCAACAACTTTGACAAGCTCCAAGAGATAAAGTGAGCATGACAGAGGTGTGGAAACAGGCTGGCGCTAGGGCACAGGTGCATCACTGCAATCCATTGAATGTAAATGTGTGTAGCAGCCATTATTGAGATGTTCAGTTATGCCTACTGCCAACCAGGATAAGTGATGTTTTAGAGTATCCTTTAATCTAGTAGAAAGCAAGACTTAAGATAATCTTGAGGGCCAGCGACTGACCGAAATGCATTTGACTGTTCCCGGGAAACAATGTGTCTCGTAGGCATCTGTCTAATAAATCCCAGTGTATGTTGAGATCAGTGTTCCAGCCTGTTGGTCCACCGTCCATCAATGCCTACTCCCTCAGCTGACTTCATTTTATTAGACTCTGATCAACAAAGTACCATGTTCAGTAGCTCTGCCAGTGGTTCAGCACTGGTCTCACAACCCTCATTCCCACTGCTCTTGGTTTCAGCTCTAGAACTGGAAGTGAAGAAGAAAACCATATGCAGGTAAAACTACAGAGGAAGTTTAGGAAGGCAGAATGTCATTACTCAAAGCTGGAATTTGGCCAGGACGCTAGGCCTTATAGCAAGGAGGCATGGCCTCCCTCAGAAAGTGATAGGGAGGGACCACAACATGCCCCCTGGTGGGCTGAACCAGGAGAGCCACGTCTGCCCCGCCAGAAGTGGAAGGGCAAGTACAAAAGGCGGGCCCTGCAGTTCAGTTGAGGGGGAGCCCCCACAGGAGACGGATGCATCCCGCCTGCTGCTGGACCCTGCAGAGGAGCTGCCGGGGTGGCCGCCTGAGGACTGGCTGGATCTCCCTGGGCTGCCGGCCAATCGAGACACCGAGTTGCTGCTGCGGCTGCCACCTGCAGACTGGCCAGAACCCCCACCCTGAGATGACAGACGCAGGTACACCCGAGGGGGAGAGTAGGAAGCAGCCCAGAGAAACCAGACCACAGTCTGGTTGGGAGCTGGCCTGATACAAGGTCAGTGTGTTGCGGGAGGATCCCTGCTAACCCAGTGGTGGACCACTCCACCACTGTTAGGGCCCTGGGCTGGGGCACGGTGGAGTTGGGCAGGCCCGCATCCCCCCTGCCATCCCACTCCTGGGGTGGCAGTACTCCCCCTCATTAGGCCAGGAGGCCTGTGCTCCTCAGGCACTCCTACCTGAGCCCCATAGACTGTGCTTGGTGCTCAACCCTGCCTGAGCCCCTAGACTCTCTTGGTGCTCACCCTTACCTGAACCTCTAGAATGTATTGGTGCTCTCCCTTACCTGGGGCTCATAGACTGCCTACCCACTCTGCCTTGATTGCAGGCCAGAGCCCATGCATTGCTTTGCTGCTCCATCGTGACTGGGCCTGAGGCTCATAGACTGCTCCGCTGCTGTACCCTGGTTGCAGGCCAGAGTCTACTAAATGTTTGCTGCCCTGCCCTGACCGAGGGCCCAGGGCTCATAGACTGCCTTACTGTTCTGCCCGGCCAGAGGACTGGAGTACTAGGTGTAGCTAATTCCCCCCTTTGAGCTCACCGTTACAGATATGCGACAGCGAGGAGGCGTGGCCTCCCTCAGAGTCTGATAGGGCCACACAGCCTACAGCTTCAACAGACCTTCTATTGAAAAAAATGCCACGGGACTCCTTAGTGACCTGAAGTGGTCAGGAACTTGGTTTAGCATCTCATCCATTGACTCAGACCAGTTGATTCATCAACAACACACTTAGGCTCCCATCTAAGTACTGACTAGGTCTGACCCTGCATAGTTTGTACAAGATCAAAACCTGATTTGGTATGGCTAGAACAGATCAGTAACACTCTTCATTAGTTTACTGGCGTCTACTTGAATTGGGAATTATGCCCAGCAATATCAAGACACTAGAACTATTTGTTCAAATTGGCTAAGATTTTTGTCCTTTTAACCATTAATCACTAAATTGTGCAAAATAAAGAGTGGAGGCAAGAGAGGAGACCAGCATTTAGAGACAGACATAATAAATAGTTTACCAAGAATATTAAATAAAATCATGAGTATTAGGCCATTGGTTATTTATCTTTATCACACACCAGCAAAGAGCAGCCTAAAGCAAATTTGCTGACAAGATTTGTATGCCATCAGTAAAACATTTTATAGGACTACCACAATAGTCAAGGTATTCATCATCATCATTGTCATGTTCCCATTATGCCTCTGGTGTTTAGGGCAACAACAAAGTTCCTCCAAGTCTTTCTGGCAAGTCTTTCAATGGTTCCTCAGCTGTGCCCCAGGTTTTTCAGCTCAGCTTCCACAGCTCTTTGCCATGTTGTTTTCGGGTGGCCTCCATTTCGCTTGCCTTCAGGTGTCCATCTTATTGCTATTCTAGTGATGGAATCAGTTTCCATCTGAAACACATGGCCAATCCATCTCCAATGCCTCCTGGCAGTGAAAATGCTCATATCTTCTTGGCTGCACTGTGTGAATAGAGCTTGGTTTGAGATTGTTCTGGGTCAAAAGATATGGAGGATTTTTCTGAGGCAAGCTGTATGGAATGAAGACAGTTTAGACATGTCATACTTTTTCATTCCCCAGAATTCTGCACTATAAAGTAGTGTTGAAAGTACACAGCTCTGATAAATTTTGAGTTTGGTTTTGGTGTTGTATTTTGATGATTTCCAGACTGTATTTAAGCTCCTGAAGGTGTTCCTGGCTTTATTGATTCTGGTCCGGATGTCCTAGCTTGTTCCATCATTCTGGCTGATGGTGCTGCCCACATATCTGAATGTTCTACATTGATGAGAACATGATTCTCTATCCGTACTGGTGATGGTGAGGCAATGTTAAAGGTCATGATATCTGTCTTATTGCGGTTGATTTTCAGTCCAATTTGCTGGTTGAATGTATTGAGTCGAGTTGTTTTTTCTTGTATATGGTATTGGGTATGTGATAGGAGAGCGAGATCATCTGCAAAGTCCAGGTCTTCAAGGGATGAGAAGGGTGTCCATTTAATGCCTCTTGGTATGTCTTATGTTGTACGCCACATTACACAGACATGACACAGCCCTGCTCCTGTTTTGACTTCAAAACTGAGCTCACTGTGATCAACACTGCATGTAAAGTTGGAACAGACGCTTTTGATGAGGTTGATTATACGGAGAAGGATTCCATATGCCTGCAGAATACGCCATAGTCTGGTCCTGTGAATGCTATCAAAAGCCTTCTCAAAGTCTATGAAGTTTATGTAGCTTTGCCGTTGCAATTCTAAGCATTGTTCTATTATGTTTCATAAAGTGAAGATCTGGTCTGTGCATCCACACCCTTTCCAAAAACCAGCTTGCTCTTTTCTGAGAACGCTATCAATTGCCTCTGATATACGTTGGACTATGATCTTACCTTGCATTGCACAGATAAAAGTGTGATACCACACCAGTTATTACAATCACTGAGATTTCCTTTCTTTGGTATCTTCACTATAACCCCATTGGTCCACTCATCTGGCACTTTTTTCCTTTCCCAGACTGATGTAAACTGAGGGACCAGGATAGATGGTGCTATCTCAGGATTTGCCCTGAACAATTCTGCATTCAAGCTGGAGCATTCCCATTTTTTAAGGATTTGATGGCTTGAATGATCTCCTCCTTAGTTGGGGTGTCTGTGTTGATATCAAGATCTTCTTCTGCCTCCTGGATGTTTGCTTCTTCTTTAGGTGGCTCCCTGTTTAGTAATTCTCAGTAGGTGGCTTGTTTGTCCCTGTTGGTGTCTGCCGTTTACCATTGATAAGCTGCGTCATTTCGTAGACGTTTCCTTGTACACCACGAGCAGTTGCATCCTCTGCTTGTGTTGCCAGTTCAGCAATATAATGTCATTTGTCTGCTCTCACAAAGTGTTTGACCTCCGGATGTGCCTTGCTATACTGCTCATGGTATTTGTCCTTTAGCTTCTGGGATTTTGTGTCTAAAACTTTTTTCTTCAGGGCTTGTCTAGTTTCTATGGCGTTCCATGTGCTGGGTGTAATCCACTCCTTCCTTCTCGTCTGCCTGTAGCCTAGATGGGCTTCACTGCTGTTTATAAATTGTTACTTTGTCCCACTTCTTGTTGATCTCCTCATCTGCATTCCCCTCCTCTTCATTTAACTGCAGAACGAAGGCTTTCTGTATTTCAGGGGACTTTAGCTTGTCACCGTCATAACATCTATATCCCTTGTTTGGTGGACCCAAAGTCAAGGTATTATGCTAAGAATAATAATGGCAGATGTAGTGCAGTACCAAATGGAATCTGTGTCAGTTAAAAGACAAGCGTAGATATGGGGATAGAAAAGATAACAAATTTGCATCAAGAATATTTTAAAAGCCAATTCAAATATTTTCTCTTTGGAGATAGCATGATTTGGCAGTTCATTTTGCAAATGTTACTTAACTCAAACAAAAATGTTTTTATTGAAGTTGTTTAAAAAAATGCTTTTGCTGCTTGGTTGCTCAAGGCAAGACTGCGATATGCCTTTTATTGCTGAAGTCTGTTTAAATTTATCTTCTGACAAAGTACAAGGGCTTTGATTAAAGTACAAAAAAACCCTGAATTTCTTCTGGTTGCCTCCAATGATTACGTTTCCTTCCTCTCAAAAGACTTTTGATTAAATGTGGCCAAAATGATTTCAGGAGTCGCTTAGATTAAAGGCTATCGTGGGAGGTGTAGCAATAGTTAAGGTAGGAATTCCCAAACAAGATACTTGGAAGGAATCCCACCACCACACATCCTATGTCACCATTATACGATGTGATGTCCTTGTGGAAAATACCAAAGTATGATATGTTTGGTAATATCATTGTGTAACTGGCCAATCAGTATTTTTGAATGGAACTCCAACTGTTTATCATTCGATGTGATAGATGATATGATGTATTCTGTGTATTGAATTATTGTTTAATGAGAATTATCACTACCTCATTACCAGTGTTCCCTCTAATTTTTTATGTCCATGTGTGGAATGAATTTTGTTTTGTGCACCAATATAGCGGTGATGTGTGAAACAGAGGGTTGGGTGGAGGGGGTGAGGGCTCTGGCTAGGGGTGAAGGCTCTGGGATGGGGCTGGGGATGAGGGGTTTGGGGCGCGGGAGGGGGCTCAGGGCTGGGGCAGAGGGTTTGGGTGCAGGAGGTGTGGACTCTGGGGTGGGGCGGGGATGAGGGGTTTGGGGTGCAGGCTGCCCCGGGGTTGCTGTGGGGAGAGAGGACTGCCCCCAGCCCTCTCTCACCACAGCAGCTCGGGGCCGGGGGAGAGGCCACAGCAAGTCCGGGGAAGGTCCATCCTGGGGCTAGCGGGGAGAGATGCCTCTCCTCACTGCGGCAGGTCTGTGCTGGGGGAGAGGCATCTCTCCCTGCCGCAGCTCTGAGCCCCTGCGTGGCGCTTAATAGGCAGCTGCATGGTTGCGTGGCCACGCCGCTTAGAGGGAACTTAGCTCATTACAGAGTATTATTGTTGGTTTGGTATTACAATAACACCAAAGCCTCCAGTTCCGATTATAGTCCTGCTGTGATACCTGCTTTACAAACACAGGTAGACAGATGCCTTTGCCACCCTCAAGCACTTATAACTTAAAGACAAGATACAATAAATGAGCATGTGTTTTACTTTTATATGGATTCGTTCATCAAAATTATTTTAAGAATTTATGGCCTAAGGATTGCTTGCAAAGTATTCAATGCAACTGTTGCTGTAATATTCCCCATTAAAAATTCACTGTTTGCACCTTGTGACTGGTCACCTAAATTATGATGACTGTTAATAATATTTTATATCGTGGTAGTATATAGAGGTCCTAACTTGGGACTGGGCTTCATTGTGTGGCAAAGAGCAAAATCATATGGTATTGTTTCTGCTTGCTGACTGGATGACTTCCAAATCCATAAAGTCCTTTCAAAATGATTGTACGAAGGCTACCATCATAAATTCTAGTGCAAATAATTACTTAAACAAGTATTTGTGATAATCTCTCTTTCTGCAAAAAAAAACTACTGAAAACAAAAATGTGCTTATTCGAATGATATGAACAAAAAAGTTTACAAAATACAAATGAAGTGACTTTGTATTGTCGTGTAAACCAATATTTGTGCTTAGTGTTTTTTCCTCCCTTCATTATTCAAAGTATTCAATCTCTAATCAACAATAAGTTTTAAAACAGCATCACAAGAATCCTCCAGACTTTGGGCCTGATTCACCACTGTAACTCCAATCTTACGCCACTGTAATTTCATTGACATCAACAGTGTTATGGTAGTATACTGGAGTAACACAGGGTATGTCTCCACTGCAATTGAAGGTGTGATTTGCCACTCAGGTAGGTATACCCATGCTAGCTTTAATTTAGCACACTAAAAATATCAGTGAAGACATGGCGGTACAGGCTTTAGTGCAGGCTATGCAAGCCTGCCTGGGGCCCATGGGTATGTATTTGCCTTGCTAGCCCATGCTGAAGCCCATGTGCTGTGGCTTCACTGCTGTTTTTAGTATGCTAACTAGATTAAAGCTAGCGGGGGTATGGCTACCCGTGCTACAATCACACCTTCGATTACATTGTAGACATACCCACGATGGTGAACTGCCTGTAGAATAGTCCATTTGGAGGAGCAGGCTCTTTGATAGATTGAGAGTTGTGGGGAAAATTAAAAATAAATGTATAAACAATTAAAAACAACTTTTAAATGTACCCATTAGTATCTGCTAAGACTTTTCCACTCCTTTTGCTGTAAACTAGTACTGTTTTCCTGGTTGGCCTTTCCCTCCTGGGGACTGCTACTGAGATTTGGTCTACATTTGAAAGTTATATCGACATAACTACATTAGTCGGGGGTGTGAAACAATACATTCTTTATGGATATAGCTATGCTGACATAACCCCCAGTGTAGATGCAGCTGTCAGCAGAAGAGTGCTTCCATCAATTTAGCTGATATTGGTCAGTGAGGTGATGAGAAACCCATTCTGTCAGTGTACACTGTGTCTACACTAGGAAGCTATGCTGACATAGTATAGCCTCCATAGTGTAGATATGCCCTCAGGCAATGTGCACAAGTCAAATAAATGACACACACACACACACACACACACACACACACACACACACTCACTCACTCACTCACTGGTATTGAAACAATTTTTATAGTGGAGGAGCTGAAAACTATTGAACAAAACTGTACACCGTGTATACGATGGAAACCACTTTAAGCCAGGGGCTGCTACAGCACCCCTAGTTCCAACACCCCTGCACACACACAGAGCACAACAATCCAAAACATTCTAATGATGCCTCTATTACATCTACCACTGCCAATTAGGTCTCCCTTCAGTCTATTATTGCCTCCTTCATCTGTTATTTTGTTTAGATGAGCTACTGTTCTGTTAACTCAGCCTGTCAGAAAAGAAGATTCCAGCCACACAATAGCAGTGTGAATTTACAGTGCAGCCTAGATAGGATTAATTAAACACTAACATGCTCAAGCAGCTTCTTTTTGTCTTTTCTCTTTTTGTACTTTTGAAAAAGGCAACCAGAAAATTAAATGCAAACAAAAGTACACACTGAGACAACATTCAAATGAGGTTGTGTTCTAAGTGACCGTGTAAAGATGGCACGGTGGGATTGCATGTCTGTGTTTCAATACATTTCTGGGAAATTTTGATCAGTTTTCAAATAAATAAATGCTTTGTCCAACTGCCAGCTCTGCAGACTTCTCCGATTCTCTTGAAAGTCAAGCTGCATTCTCCTTGGCTTTTACACTCTCACCCATAATAACCCGCGAGCCAAATTCTGTCCTGTGTTATGTTTGTTCAAGAAAAAAAGTGGGGTCCAGCTGTTCCTGTGACTGATTGATCAAATGATTATAAAAACCAACCAGTGGCTCAGTTGAGGAGAGGAATTGTGGGTAGCTGTGGCTGGTGAAAGAGAGAGAGAGAGAGAGACACAGACAGACAGACAGACATATAGTGAGAGCAAGGGCACGTCTGCACTGGCAACGTTAAAGCGCTTTAACGTGGCTTGTGTAGTTGTGGCATAGTGCTGGGAGGGAGCTCTCCCAGCGTTCTAAAAAAACCACCTCCACGAGGGGAATAGCTCCCAGCGCTGGTGCACTGTCTATACTGTTACGTTACAGCGCTGAAACTTGCAGCGCTCAGGGGGGTGTTTTTTCACACCCCTGAGCGAGAAAGTTGCAGCGCTGTAAAGTGTAGACAAGAGTGAGTGAGTGAGAGTGTGTGAGCTGGCTCTGGCAGCTAGCTTTGGTCAGGGGAATAGTTTTGTTTGAGTGTTACCTGGTGAGTTTTATGTTTGAAGAATATAACTGTGCTCTGAAGGAAGGGTCTGAACAGCCTTTGGGTGGGGGTGTTAGTCCTTCCTGGGCTGGGGGAGATAGGGCAGCAGCTTATGCACATTGTCTTCAGACTCTGCCCTCAATTATTCCTTTACACTAATTGTTCTCAGTGAGATGATACAGGTGTAATTGAGCAAAGAATATGGCCCTGGATTGGGAATACAGTTAATAAATCTATTGGTGGGAGCCAGAATAGAATCTAGCTCACTCTTTCATAACAGAAATGGCTCTGCACTGATGGTCAATTTTAAAAATGTAAGCTTTTCTCTATATTTTATTCTAAGTAAGAAGATATGTCTGAATATAAGCACTTGCAATCTGAGGAGTAAGAAAAGGCTCAATTTTTATATAGTCCTGTTTCAGAGTGGAAACAGTATTTACATATTTAGGGCCACGTTTCTATCCATCAGTCGCCACTTGCACATGTATGAAGGTGCATGTTCATATGCACTTTACATGCACCCTTGAATAATTCTAATGTGCAAGCATTAGCTTTTGCAGCTGCAAACACCAATATTTGTATAAGTAGATACCAAGGGCTGGAAGAAGGTAGGATGGTCCTGTGGTTAAAGGGCTAACATGAGATTCAGGAGACCTGGATTTAATGCCCTACTCTGCCATAGCCTGATTTTGGGCAAGTCTCTTCATCTCTCTGGGTCCCACTCATCCATCTGTACAATGGGATATTACTACCTTCCTGCTTCACTGTGGAAGGTGGGGATGTATAATATAGATTAGACTTATTGGACTTTGTAGTATTACAATAATTGGAGTTGGTAACCTCTTCAGACTCTCCATATAATAGCGAATAACCATCATTCTGCTGAATTTCCAGCAGGGAGATATTACAAGTATGATGAATAGCATCTCATAAATTACTACCACGTAGCTGTTAGTTCTGCAAGTGTTCCTTAAGGTCAGCTTTATCATTAGTTATTTTTTAAGGTAGAGGATGACAATACGTTAGAACGCTGATTATTTGAAGCCCCTTTGTTCAGTAGATTGCTTGTTTTTTTTTTTTTTCACCTACCCAATATAATTCCAAGAGTGAGGGAGGGTTACCATTTTAAATGATACCATTCCTGAGCACACTGGCTCTTGGAAAAAAATCACTAGAGTGACTAAGCTGTATTGATCAGTATTGTTGGCAGATGCTGTGGTAAACATCCTAGGAGACACGTTGCCTCCTATGTAGTATAGAAAGTAATTCTGAGGTGAGGAAGAAGATAACTTTCCTATAGTGTATGAAGTAATTTGGGATAGATGGGGTGTTTGGAGGTGCAGTAGTACAGGTGGAGTACTTCATACCTGGTCCATCTGGTCTCCAATCATTTTGTAGGTGTTTTGTGCGGGGTGTGGAGTGCAGCAGCAGCAGCTGTCAGCTGTCGTGGTTTGCAAAGTCAGGCAGAATGCTTTTAAGAACACCGTATGGAGCATTTTTAGGAAGTGTATAGGACTGTCCTTAGTGCCTGTTATAGCACTAGTCAGAGCACAGGGGAGGAGGACTATGGCAACACCCCACCATCTGCCCTGCTAACATTCCTCTGAACTTTGCACTCAGTGTTTCCAAGCACAAAGATTCTGACTTAGTCCGGTCACCTTTAACTTAGAGACTGAAACCTCCTGAAATAACCAAATCTTTTTTGTTGGTTTAGTTTCTTTTAAATTCCTGTAATGGATTGTTGTGGGGGAGAAAGAGCTTGAGTGTCAGATCAATCATACACTCAAGATTCAGATTACTGTGGTGGGCTGAGTGGCAATGCAGAGACATGGAGAGCATGTGACAGAGAAACATGGTGTGGTAAAAGTCAACAAGGTCAGGAGTTGGTGGAGCCCTCTGAAGCAGAGACAGGAAGGAAAGGGAATGAATGCTGGAGCAGAGAATCAGAGGGAGAGGGAGGAATCCTGAAAGAGAGATCTGGAAGCAGTGTTAACAACAGAAAAGGACAGAGCCTGTCAACAAAGAGAGAAAAAGGCTTGGCAGGTGGGACTGG
Organism: Terrapene triunguis; assembly: GCF_002925995.2. Lineage (NCBI taxonomy): Eukaryota > Metazoa > Chordata > Testudines > Emydidae > Terrapene > Terrapene triunguis. The sequence goes on from NW_020664383.1 coordinate 58,681, forward strand.
GTGGCAGTGGGTAGCAAACTTTGCTTTTAACAGGGAGAGGGGGCCTTCAGGAGCCAGCTGACAGGGACAGAAGCCTGAGAGCAAAGAAAGAGGGAGAAGAGACTAGGAATGGAGGGAGGGAAAACAAGATGGGACTCATGAAATCTGCGAGAGCGTGAGAGACAGAAGGCTATAGAGCAGCATCAAGGCATTCAACCCTTGAGATCCATCCAGCCAAAAGGATTGATGAATTAGAAAGAAAAAAAAAGGAATGTCCCAAGCTGTAAAAGAACGATGTGGTTAGGGTATTGAATTATAAACCAAGTTCTTCAAGTTCTAAACAACTCTGAAATAACATAAGACACACATATTTCTCCTGGTTTTCCAAACCCTCCTTTTGAGTACACACAGTTATCTTATTTTAAATGACAAATAGGGCAGCTTCTTATTTCTCTTGAGGTAACACAAGGACAGCAGTTACTAATTAGAAACCCCATTAGAATGTCACTGTTTTCCATGTACTTTAAAAAGCGCTAAAATGTAAATCTGGGGACTACAGTACTGTCTGGTTATGAGTATAAAACATAGAGTCTGATCAGAGATTTTTGGCTTGATATAGCTCCCACTGAAGTCATTAGGGGATTTGCCGTTGACATCACTGGGAACAGAGTCGGGCCCATTATGGGAAATACATTAGTAATAATACATTTTATTTATTTAGCCCTCACTGTACTCACCATAGGCCTTCTGGGCACTTCATGTAAACACATACAAAACAATAAAACCACAGATTAAAATCACTCCGATTCCTACAGGATTAGAACAGACAAACAATGAAAATCAAAGTATGCCTATATAAGGGCCATTTCTTATGAAATTATGCTAACTGTGTCAGCATGTAGTTTATGGCAGGTCATCATGTACTTGATCTACATAGAATTGTTACGGGCTGATCCGTGAAACCATTGCCTGTTTAGAATTTTGTTAGCATGCAAATAAGCACAAAAATGGATATTGATAAAAGAGAATATTTTTAGGCTTGCAAATCAGCCAGAATCAGCCAAATTCTTGGCCCTCAGTACGTGCCGCTGAGTAGTGTCAGATGCTCACACGTACACAAATTGACATTTACAAGGCATGCTGCGCACAGTGCCAAGTTCAAAAATAAATCGCCTCTTTTGATAGGTTCACCAGAGCCTTTTAACTACACCAGAGCCTCCTAAGATTCATGTATTGTTTGCTACTGGAGGAACTGGAATGCTCCTGGACACAGAATGAAAATACAGTCTGTGCGGCATAAGGAAAATGACATAAACTGAAGTACAATAATTGTGAAGTTGCAGCTTCATGGGGTTACATTTTCAACATGGTGTGTGTGTGGGCGGGAGGGGGATGGGAAGGGGGCGGGAGATTAGGCACTCTGCTCCTATTATTGTTAATGGAAGCTGCATAATTAACTCCATCTGTATTCTGCTGAAAATCTACTCCAGTAAATACAAATATCTCCGACAGGGGGACAGAGACAGAATAACTCAGCCTCTGAGGGACAGATCCTTCCTCTGGAGCTCTACTTGTGGATATTTCCTCCATGAGAGGATTTCTGCTCCACGGCTCTGGCCTCTTGTGGCTCTCCCAAAATTCCAAGGTTTGGGGCACCAATTCTGCAGGGGCAAAGCCCGATCCTAACTCTCCCACGGGACAATTTAGATTAATCTCTGCAAGGCAGAAAGACAGCATTAGCACTCTATACATATGTGTCTATTACAAGGACATAGGATCTGCCACACTTGATCAGGTGATTAGTCGACCTAGTCCAATATTCTGCCTTTGAGACTGGCCAGTACAGTGCCTGATTGTTAAAAGGAAATTGAAAAAATCCCAGTAACTCACTTAGATAATTGTGTAATGCTATACATTGACGAGATGGGGGAAATTCTGAACCCACTGACAATTAGTTTACTCCCTGAAGCATGTGAAATGATTACCCCTATCATAGTGTGTTTACAAAACTGTGGGAGTCACTGTTGGCCAAACAGAAACTTGTCAAGATATATATTTTCAGTCTCTTAGATTGTTTAGCCACCTAGATGAGGAACAAATGATTTTGTGGGTTCAGAGCCGGTTAGTACTGTGTTTTCGCAAATAACTTCTATACAAGTTTTGGTTTATAAAAATGTCTGATCTAGATATATAATAGATCAGAAAACCTGGAAATTCTAAAATGAAGCTCAGCCATATGAAGGCACAATGTTTATCAAACAAACTAAAGAAGAAAAGTTACCTATTTAAATGGCCTGGTTTCAGAAATCCTTGAAAAGGATTGGATGAGACTGGGGAAGCAGGAGCTAATTAGGTTTTTTTTTTTGAGAGAGGTCTTAATTCCATTTCAATCTCATGTAAACCACAGAAACTTCAAAAATGTATTATAAATTATCTTCTAACAGCTTCAGGTAGGTGTCCTCACTGTCTAAATTGGTACTGGTTATATAAGTTCACTTGTGAATATTTGCCACTGCATTGTATTATTCTACTCATATCATGCCCTATTGCATAAAAAGTAGAGCATCCTGAATTGTTAAAAGGGTAAAGATGTGGCAATGTCACCAACATATCAGACAAGTATAAAGAAATACAACAAAAAGTGAAATGAATGAATGCTTGCTAGGTGCCCTACCTCCACTTGTATCTCAGACTTGATTGATTAAGTTTCTTGATTAATTTCAGGTGCTTACTTCTGCAGCCGCCCCTCTGACATTGGGTCCTAAACCAACACATTAGTCCAGCGTGTGGACAAAGATGTGAAATCTGAGCTCCTATAACACTGATGTTTAGAGAAGTGTAATGGGACTCTGAAACTTGCTCAGGGGAGTTTTAGTCAGCAAGTAGCCCACACACCTATTTTAAAAGGGGATAATGCTTATATTGGCCTTCATTGATTTTCAAGCACTGCTGCCCACCAGACTAGTTAGAGCATAAATTTATTAAAAAATAATAATTCAGAGCTATTATTCTTGCTTAGGTGATGAAAATAATATTCACTGGAGCAGACTTTGAAATGTATGGAGCTGGCGCTTTCAATTTCTTGTCGTTATCATAATTGATTATATATTTAACTTTAACCTGATCTCTGCTTCAAAAACAATGGCTCTGACAATTGTAGCTTGAATGGCTGCTCTCATGTTAAGCAAAAATACAGGTTGGAGACCTTAGGAAACAGTAGTTGATTAATGCTTGCGGGTTTTCTAGTGACAATGATTAATGATAAGCTGATGTGGTTCAGAATCAATTGATACTCTGAGTCTGAGTTGTGTGCAAGGAGTGGTTGTGTAACTGCAAATGTGTGTGCCAGCTGCGGTTTGTGGAGCCATGTGGCCATGAGGTTTTATTATTGTTTGTTTCTAACTTTTTTACGGATGTTAGTGACCATGAAATGTGTAGAACTGATATGCCTGGAGACTGAATCCTCCTGATCTGTGCAGGCAGTGGTATGTATTGCAAAATTGCCTACACAGCCAAAAACAAGAATAGACTAATTTTCCAGTTTTCCGATGATGCTTATATTTGGGGGCCTATTATCAAGATGATATTTGGATTTCTAAATAGGAAATAAGAATGGGATCTGCCTCTCTCCCACCCCTCAAGGGAAGTCAGTTTTAGATACTGAGGGAAACCAAGAGGAGCCAATGAAGTTTCCAGATGAAATTACTTCCTGCGAAGATTACCATGTGAAATTCCTGATGCAGAGCTGGGGGTACTGCCACAGAGAACAGACTGTCCTTTGCTCCACCATCCTGGCCTCTCACTCAAATATCAGGAAGTTCTCTCCTCATGGAGCCCAAATTCAGGGACATTCTTGTGCGGCCAGGGAGGAAAAATGGTGATACAGAGTGATACTTTTCCCCCATCCACTCTTTTCCCTGTGGAAATTCGGAGACATATGTGGAGAGCTCTCTCCAAGCATGGATCAGTGGGGGATGATTTGCATCATGGTAGCCAAGATTTCCGCAACCTTGGATAAGTCCATCTGACTGCATAGATTCCATTACAGAGAAAGTGACTGATGCACTCGCTCCTAAAATCACAGTAATCTCTTATGCTGTTAGGAGTTTATCTAAACATTTTTGACAGCTGTAAGGCTAGAATGAAACACCTTGAGAACACTGGATTGAGGGTGGATGGTAATATAACTCCCTGGATTTACCAGATGCAGGAAATGGAAAAAGTAGCCTTTCTGAAGGACAAACCAGAAAATCTGATGAAAATCCTCTGCACCATAGGAGTCCTTGAGGGAGTGGAGAGCACAAAATAGCTTTTGACTTCATGCTCATTGCTTGCTTGACTCACACCTTTCTGAAGTAGCTGTATCCAGGCCAATGAAGATTTGATTGTGGCAATCTGTTAAGATCCAGCAGAGTCTGCAGGGCATCTGGACAGGAAGATGACACTGTCTCAGGCATCTGCAATAACTCGAGAAATCAGGGCATATGACTTACTGTGATGTAATGTGTGGTGCTCAAGACTTCTGAAGCCAAACATACCACCTCTGCCAGTGATAGAGCAGGAAAACACCTGGCACACAAACAACCCTAAATATATGAGAAACACAGCTTCCTTGTAAATGTGTGATTATATAGCGGAAAGCAGACTCCCTCCTCCACCTGCTCTGTCATGGCTAACTGAAGCCTTTTAAAACCAAAATCTTAGCTAATGGGTTAATAAAAGTAATTTTCTTTCTCTCTCTTTCTCTGGTCTGGGAGGACCCGATTGGCTTCATGCCATAGCAGTATTCTTTCTCTCTTTTCTTGTCATCTCCTTCATGCAAGCTCTCATGTGGATTCATTCTGCCAGGAAAATTTGGGTTATTTCTCTTGATGCTGAAAAAGTCTTGGACTATGTAGAGTGGGTTCACATGGCTACAGTTCTGAGGCTATGTAGCTGCGGAGAACACTTTTGTTCAGCTTTCTATATAATTCTCCAAAGTGGAGGGTGCCCTTGGCTAAAATGCTTCAGCCCTTTCCCCCTTGCCAGAGTCTGTAGACAAGTATACTTTTTTAGGTTTCAATTCTGCATTGGGCTCTGCTGGTGGGGACCCCTTCACCTATGCAGAGTCTCCATGTCTACACTGTAGGTGCTACAGTGGCACAGCTATGGTAGTGTACCATAGCATAGGCACTTGCACAGTGATAGAAGAGGTTTTTCCCATCGTTGTAGGAATTCCACCTCCCTGAGTGATGCTAGATAGGTCGACAGAAGCATTGTTCCCTCCACTGTGTCTACATCAGCATGGTCTACATTTCAAATTTAGGTCAGCTTAGCTACGGTGCTCAGGGTTGTGAGTTTTTCACACCCTTGAGTGCTGTAACTAGGTTAATCTAACTTTTAAGTGTAGTCCAGGCCTAACCACTGAAATTGGTGCAAACCCTCATGGAAACAGAGGCCCGTGCTAGCAGAGCTGATGCAGGATTTGGGGCCTTTGTCTAGTAATTTTTGCCCTGATGTTGGAACCCCTAGCCATGCAACTATGCACAAGTGCAAGTGTAAAGGCATTCATATTGGAGAAAAATAGGTAATCTCATTTCTGAGAGAGACCTCTTACTCTGTGTAATTTAACCAGCTTTTTCACTCCCAATAACTGAAAAATATATTTTTTAAAGAGCATCTTTTACTGGATAAAAGTTCTGGGACATTAACTACCAATTCTTTCCTGTGCCACTGAAACTGTCATCATATAATTCCTTCTCAGATTTCACTAGAGGGCTTTGTGCAGTTGGGAATATCACACTACACAATTTGGCATGAATGTCAGTCACTGATGAAGAACAGCACAGCTGGAATAGCAGGGAACAGCACATTAGCAGAGCTGTGTGGGGTAGATTCTGCCATAATTACCTGGGGTGGAACAAATTTTGCTCTATATTACCCTCTTGCAATTTCAGGTGAAGTCAGTGGAGTTACATAGGCACTGTGGCCACATTGTGCCCTCAGCAATATTTATTGTTAGGCAGTGCACTTACTCCCTCACTTTTCATGAGCTCTAAGCTCACTCACATTTGAAAACTGAATTAAATAGAAAGAAAATGGATACAATTTAAATCTTTTATTTCTGTTATTTATAGAGAGTTTCATTCACTCCAGTGCAGAGGGTAAACTAAAAGGCCTGTGCCACACTTAAATTCCAATTTATGCCTGCAGGGGAAGGCTATGTAGATACACTGGGTCAAACAAGAAAGCTAAGTGGAATATGTTATATGTTGGCTATTAGGTGCAGATCCTGCATACACTATATGTACACGTGTAAGTGTTTGAAGGAGCAGTGACTGCAAGCTGTTCAGAGCAGGGAGGACACGTTTTCCACTTTTTGGGGCATTCTGAGGGAAATTCACTGCTGAGTGGAGGGCCCAGCCCAACTTGTCATTATTGACCATGTGTTGTTAAGGTAACTTAGGCCTGGTCTACACTGGGGTGGGGGAGGGAATTGATCTAAGTTACGCAACTTCAGCTACGTGAATAACGTAGCTGAAGTTGACGTACTTAGATCGACTGCCGCTCCCCCTGCCTGCGCCTGTTGACTCTGCCTGCGCCTCTTGCTGAGCTGGCGTACAGGAGTCGACGGGAGAGCGCTCGGGGATCGATTTATCGCATCTAAACTAGACGCGATAAATCGATCCCCGCTGGATCAATCGCTGCCTGCTGATCTGGCCGGTAGTGAAGACATACCCTTAGACTCCCTTTGCACCCACTGTCTTGACTGCATTCCCTCACAGTCATCCCCATCACTTCTTCCCTGCCCTGGTCCCTTCCCAGCCCCCAGTCCATGTGGTTTGACTTTAGTGGCTTAAAATGAGAAAAGGAAGAAGACAATCTGCGAGGCTGTACTAACTGTCACTGGAGGATAGCTTGCTGCTGAGGCTGGAGAAGTAACTCTATGTTACCAAGTCTTGAGGTTTTATTGTGAGTCTCGTGATATTGGGTGTTTTCTGTAAAGCCCCGGCTCCCTGAGTCATGGGATTATATAAGAATTTAAACTTTCATTTGAAAAAAATAAGTTACTAATCCTCCTGGTTGTGAAGAAAAGGTTGAAAACTTGAACCCTACAGACTTAAAAACTAGAAGGCAAATTAAATAGCCCTGAATTTATTATTTTTTTAAATCTCATGATTTTTAAGCCAATCTCATGACTTTTTTGTGGGGGAGGGAGTGTGACTCATCATTTTTGAATACTTGTTTGGCAATACTGAAGGTTTCTATGGCCTTCGCACACACAGGATAATATTCACTGCCTCCTGGTGCCCACCGTCGCTCCCAGTGTTGAAAACTCTTGTGATTTAGTCTCACAACATTTGGTGTTTTATTTTTTAAAGTCCCAGATCTTGGAGTCAAGATATTGAGTGAGAATCTCAGCTTTCAGTGAAGAAGAAAGCTTGAAAACAAGAAGTAAATGCACCCCTAAGAATCAGAAATCAGAAGGCAAATAAAAAGAACCCACAAATTCAATATTAAAAAAACCAAAACCTCATGATTTTTAAGCCAATCTCATGATTTTGGGGGGGCTGACTCATGAGTTTTTGCATGCTTGAGGTTGGCACTACTGCACCCCCATATGACAAAGAGCTAAAAAATTGCAGCGCATGTAACAAGCCCATACAAAACCAAAACCAGAAATGAAGGCAATTTTACATGTAAATTGCATGCTTGCTACTTGTGACAGATTGGGATTGCTGCATGTTGCCCTGGGGAAAAGAGAGCTGTATCTTACCGTGCCTTAACTACTAACACATTAATTTCCCACAACTAAATCTTTAAACGTTCTGTACAGACCACAAGATGTCAGTCTGGCTACATGAAAATCCTACCGCAGTCCTATGCACTGATTAGTTCAGTATGATTTTAACTCTAACATCTATAGTAATAGAAGTTCTTCATGTACAGCTGTTATTTCTCCTGAACCTTTTTTCCACATCATGATAAATTCCCTTTCTATTTGCAGGAGGGCCAAATAAAGCAGATACAAAGCTGATGCTATAAAAATTTCAAATATCTCTCTTTTTAAAAATGGTGTTTAATACTGATGTGCCCTTGATCTTTATGTTTTTGGCTAGCTAATGGGCTAGAGCTTTCAGGGCCTGGTATTGGTGGTTGTGATTACCTATCTTATTACATGCTGTTTCCCTGTGCATTGAGACCATTGTCCACCAGACAAATTATTGCTCACTTTTTTTCTCATAGTGCTGTTGTGTCATGTTGCTGCATACTACAGTTTAAAGGCCACTGCATTTCAGTGCTGGGTGACGTAGTTCCTGCACGCGCATGCTTGTGTGTGCGCACAGTTCCTGGGCTCAGGCACACACACAGACATTGGATAGTGCTCTGAGATCTTTGGATGAAAGTTGCTATCACAATGTAATTTTACTATTATGTTTGCATTGTCATTAGTATCCAGTGTACAGTAACTTTGTAGATGGACCTAATATCCTGCTGAGTTACTGCTTTGAGAATATGAATGGAAAGGAATGGATGCTTTTTAAGGCCTCCTTCCTTTTTTATTAAAAAAATACATAAAAATTACTACATTAATTGTCTCAAATACTGTATTTTATAATAGTGATATTGCAGCCCTTTGGATGAGGACTGTAGAGTATGTCAGTATTTGCATGAAGGATTACTTTGGATGAAACAATACATAGGGTGCAAGAAATTATTTCATACCGCTCACTGCTGTAAGTGGGAAATTGCCGAATGCGTAACGGCTGACACGCTGCATGCCAGCAATGGAGAGACTGGATGCACAGAACTGTCAGGCCTTCTGTTAGGCACTCAGCAAAATCTGACTTAGAGCGGTGAGTACTGCTGACTAGTCTACGCCACAGTCTGAGAATTCTACGGAACCAGTCACCATGTGGATTAACTGGTCAGCTCAAGACCATGCTAGGAAGGATCATACGCCTCCTTTTATTTCTCCCTTTCAGAAAAGGTATGAATTCCAGGGTAGAAGTATGGGTCTGACCCTCAGCTGGGGTAAGTGGCTGTAGCTCCATTGAAGCCACTTATTCCAGCTGAGGATGTGGCTCCATGTCTCAGTGAATATTCTGGCATTTACCTTGCCACTTTTAATGCACTTGTATTCTTCCCATTTCACCTTTTCCCCCGTATCTCTTTTCTCTTAATTCAGCACTTTCTTTCTGACTGGGAATAAGATAACTGTGCCACTTTGGAGTTTGGCCCATGAGATGCTTGATTCTATCTTTGCAAGCACCATGCTAATTCTTAGACATGCATCTGCTCTACAAAATTTGGGGACAATAGGTTCAATGACATCGTAAAAGAGACTAATGGTAGCATGGCAGTTTTATATAAACATTGTAGTACAATATAATTTTAGCAGATTTGTTTCTGTACCCTACAAAAAGCTTGTGAACCTAAGAACAAACATTAGAACTTTTTCTTTAAACAAATAGGAAATCAGCAACTCCTTTGTAACGAAGTATTGGATACTTAAAGTACATATCTAGAATTCCAGACAGCTATTGGGTATAAGAGAGAACAGAAGAACTTGTTCATCTTTCTCTAGCTCTAAATTTTAGGGGATATATTATGTTAAACTTAAGTTCAGGGCTGGCTCCAGGTTTTTTGCCGCCCCAAGCCAAAAAAAAAAAAAAAAAAAAACCCAGGGTTTTCCCAAACAAAAAAAAAAAAAAAAAAAAAAAAAAAGCCGGAGTTCTGCCAAAGCAAAAAAAAAGTGCCAGAGTGCTGCCCCTTGAAAAGTTCTGCCCCAAAGCACATGCTTGGGACGCTGGTGCCTAATGCCGGCCCTGCTTAAGTTTTACTGCTGTAACTATGGTGACATACAGAGAACCAGCACTCTAAGAGCCATATATATAATAATTTTTTTTTTAAACTACCTCTATAACATTTCCCCCCATTTCTATGTTAAAAAACCTAAAATACCACAATACCAGGGCACAGGGTTCAAGGTTTCAACTCGATCAGCAGATACAATAGAGAATAGAAATAAAAATGAGAAGAAAACAGAATGGAAAGGAGAATATTTTGGTTTTGTAATATACTCAAATTTTGTTTAAAATATTTGATAGCCGTCTACCTTGTTGGCAACGCTGCTAGGTTTAATATCTTTGCTAGAATAGTATACATCCAAAAAACCTTACATACTACTGTGAAAGTACAGTAGATGGCAGTAGAGGACTGCAAATAGCTAGTTTTTAGTGAGACGTGAAAGCTATTTCATCATAGAAATTGCACCACTTTTGATACAATGTATTTTTTGGTAGTTATGTAAGTTACTGGAAAGTTAACTTTTTATTATTATTAATTATTATTATTATTATTATTGAATATGATAAAACATTAAGACTTTGACTGGTTTTGTACATTCACTGCATTGCTTGTGCTGGAGTGGAACCCACCTTCAGAAGTCATCTCCACATTAAGTTTTTTAGGCAAAAATACTGATTTATACTAGCTCATAATATTTAGTCTTGTGTCGAGATTTAAACCACTATTTTCTTTTTAAACTAACTCTGTAACATCACACTTTCAGGTTTTTGAAGATTTTTATTTACTTTATTTTATTTTTTGGGCAAAGCCAATATGATTTCTTTAATAGACCACAAAGGGAGACCTTTTTAGTGGCACAAAGGGCATCTTGTTGCCCCATTCCCTAAAACTCCTCAAGATGTTCCACATCTAGTTCTAGCCTTACAAGAGCTAACTTAGGGGAAATCTAGGCCCCAATCCTACAAACACTTACATACCTTAGTCCCACTCCATAGTATTGCTCAAATGCATCAATATTTGCGGAATGGGTGCCCAGGATGCAATTAAAAAAAAACAAAGTCCCTATAAATAATAAAATTAAGCTACTAATATTTTTGCCACATGGAATGAATCTAATTAGAGATTGTTGTAGGTCTGACAAATATGAAGGAAAAAGAGTATATCAGACAATGGTTTTATCCCTAACAGAAAGACTACCTCTAGGAGGAAGGGAGAAATCTTACCATTCATTTTTTGAAAAACAGCTGCTACTTGGGTTAGTACTGGAAAGTCTTATTTTTTTTTCCATCCGTGTGTGAGGTAGACATAGGTAATATACTAAAAGTATTAGGAATAGCTTATTGCCTATGCTTGAATTTTGCAGGCAAAGAAAAAAAGATAAAGTACCTTACTGGAGTATATTTCCACCCCACACACTTTCAATGATGTTGCATCATGAATAATTGGTGCTCTCAGTTTCCTGAGGTGTTTATTGAGAATACTTATGAAAAACAGAAAATGCAGTATGCAGCGCCAAATATGCCTCCAAGAAACCACAGAGTTTGTGATTGTAAATGGTGCTCACAAAAGAGTCACTTTTGCCATGTTGAAAAGATTTTTCTGAAGTAGAAGCCTGCATTGCGTGGTTTGGAAAAAGGCACTCCTGAGGTTAACTAGAGATTAGTAGACTTCTGCATCTTAGGACAGTAGCCTGAGACTTGGGAGACCTGGATTCAATCGCCTGCTCTACTACAGGCTTCCTGCGTGACTGACCCTGGGCCAGTCAGTTTGGCTTAGTTCCACAAAGGAACTTCAGCTTTGTAATGCCTAGGCTCCCAATACAATGAGTGGGGAAAGACGTGTCTAAGAATGAGATCCACAAAAGCCAGCATGCTAGGGAGGAAGCTGCCTAAGCTAGCCAGTGGGAGATGCTGTAGGGAGGTGCTTATCTTTGTGATGGCTGACAGTCAGGAACCCCTCTTCTAGAGTCAGGCAGCTTTGGTGCCTAAGCTGTTTCTTGCAAGAAGGAGTTTGGCAGGTGCATAACTTCACACAAAATGGCTAGAGGAAGAGATGGCTCCCTTATAACTATTAAAGCACTGGTTAGAGCACTCATCCAGTATGCAGGAGACCCAAGATGAACTTCCCCCTCTGCATGAAGGAGAAAAAGGATATGAACAGGGGCTCTCCTACTTCTCAGGTGAATGCCCTAATAACTGATCTGTGGGATAGTCTTATGTGGGGCTTACTCAGGCTCTTCTGCTGAAGATGTTCTACTTTGGGTAACTACTTAAAGAGTCATTGGAACAGCAAGACTGGAATGCGAGTCTCCCATCTCTGTGCCCTAATCAATAGGCTACAGAGTCATTCTCATTCTTTCAGTCTGGCTCAGGGACTATTTAAGCTGCCTCCTCCTTCTCCGAAGTCCCTTTGTGGATCCAGCCTAAGATCCTATTGTAATGGTAATGGAGGCTATATGAACACCAGATACGTATTAAATCAGCTATGTCTAAATTAAGTATATATATTTATTTATCTTATTATATAAGGGATTATGTGATTATCTGTATATACTGAGATATAGTTAGCTTTTATGTTTGGAGCATGTCTATTAAACACAAATTAATGACTTCATCTTAAGCTCGTCTGACCTGTGTGTTAGGTAACTACAGTAATTAGTATCTGTGCAGACTTACTTAATTATGAAAATGCAACTATTAAAAATTACTTCTGTATTTTTAAGTGCCTATTTGTGAAAGGATCCAGATTGGTGTTCCTGAGTGTGAAATCTATTGGTCCATAAAACAGGTACAGCCTGGGCAACAGTGGTACAGACTTCTCACATTGCCTCATCAATGTGCCATCACCTTGTATTTGAGATACCACTGCTAGGGATGCCTAGCCAGTCCTTGGCTGTGGCCACTAATTTGCTAAACATAGGTTACCATAGATGACTTCTGGTGAGTACTGACCAGTCCTGGATTCAAAGCTATAATTTAGGGAGTTAAAAAGGTCATATTTGCATTCCCAATCTTCAGAGCTATCCAATCCCAATCCCTCCCATTCGTAGCTTTACTAATGAGATAATGACCAATACAGTTTTGAATCTCTGCATTGTGCCAGTTTTCCCCTGTGCAGAAAGGCCATTTTTAAATTTTACCTGTACAGTAGTGGTCTTTCTTCCCGGTTTTTCCAGTTTGGTTTTTCCATGTATGCTTGCAGACGTACAGAAAGTAAACAGAACTTTTCCTTCAAGAAACACCTTAGGAAAGTGTGGTTGGGAATATATAGGTGGTCTTTGTGAAGAGGAGAGTTTGCAGTAAAAATATACAGTGGGAATTAGGAAAAATCATTTTCTATGTAAAACATACATACTAGATTAAGGAAATACACAGGTAAAATATAAGCAGGTTATCTGTGTGATAATGCATGCTCAGAAAAGTACTCAGTGGGACCATTTACAAATCTCATACACCAACAGTTGTCATGAGCAACATGACAAACTGGTTGCAATTATCAACTGAAGCTGGAAAGAAACTTAAAAATATGCTCCGATCATTTGGTATAAAGTGGTCTTATCGTCTCTCTGCCTGAACAGCTGCAAACTGAACAATTTTCCATTTCCACCCATCTTCTTAGAAAACTTTATATTTCAAAACTGCACCTCATTAGAACAGCTCACCTACTCTTTGGAGGGGCACTTACATAATATCTTTTGCATGATTTGACTAGTGGATTGTTTGCTTTTCTCCATACACAGTTTTGCTCTCTTGTGCCAGAAAGCTGCTTTATTTTCTATGATCAGTGTGACAACAAAATTATTTTTTATTGTGCAAACAGTTCAATGGCTACTTCCCTGAGATTCTGTAATAAATAACAAGTGATTCCGCAGAGCAGTATTCCCCTTTAGTATCGCTTCAGCAGCTTTATAGGAATCAAAGTGATTAATTATAGCAATTTATGTCTCTGTAAATGGGCACAGAACCCTCATTCACCTTGGGTTTTTTGTAGGGGAGTTTTTTAATATTTTTATAACGCCCAGATTTAGCTGCCCTACTAAAATATTCAGATAAAAATTCTTATTGACCTGTTCTAGTGGACCAACTAGATTTTGGAACAGAAAAATAAATCTATTGGTTTACTCAGCCCTGATGCTACTTGTGGGGAGTTAAGGTCAATCTGCCTGTAACTACCTTATGAAGAGCTGAACTTGGGTGTAATTGTCTTCCCCAGATGGCATATTAGTAAAAGAGCACCTGAATTTAATAAAGGTTACCTAAATTGTGGTGGTGGTGGGGGGGGGGGGGGGAAGGGGAACTACCAAAGGAGACAGGAAGCCCCTGTGGACAGGAGTTCCCAAGAAGGCTGAGAAGGGAGCCTAGAGGGTGAACTCTCTGGGGAACCCACCAGAATGGGGAACCTATAAGAGGTGCTTGTAAGAGAGGGGAGCTTGTGGATGGCTGCAGTTGGTAGTCACCCAAGAGGGTGACTCAGACAGGGGGCCTCCCAGAGACTGGCTAGAAGATAGGCCTGGCAAGGGTCATCCAATGTCTGTGGAGTAGAGCTGCAGTGGATGGACCTCCCCTGGCTCCAGAGAAGGAACTTACTCTGGCAGAGATAGGGCCAGAGACTAGCACTAAGAAAACCTCTCTGAAAGAGCCTACGTAAAAGTGAGCACTGGACTCAGGAGTGGGACAGATGGATTTTGTCAATCCAGAGACATAAAGGATGTTGCTGTGGAGGCAGCCACTCTTCCTTCCATGTGGGGAAAGAGGTGATTAGAATGGACTGACATCTTTAAGTAAAAAAAAAAAAATCCCCCCTAAAGATAAATGGCTTTGGTTTGGAAATGAAAATTTTCATGGAAAATATTTTTCTTTCTTTCCTGTTTTTTGACCAAAAACACAAAGCAAAAACATTTTTAGTTTTTGAAAACTGGATAATTTCTGAATGAGACTTTTCCCCCTCATTTCTTTTCTAAAATTTTTCCATGGAAAATATTTGCTATTTTCCCTACCAGTTCTAGGGGAGCACGGTGTCTGTAGCGGAGTCCTCTCAGTGTGCATAGTCTGTATAGTCTGTAGAGATGTCTCTCCCCCTTTCCGTCCAACCCCACTGTTTGGGGGCATCTGCTGACTTTTGAGTGCTGACCTGTGCAGTGGTCACATGCATGAGGATAGCACTTGTATTTAATAGGTTAATACTTTCCCTTATGGCTTACACAAAGCCCAAGCTAAAATAAAATGGCAAAAATCACTTAATGACACCCTTTTTCTGTCTAATACAATATTAATCATCTAAAGTAAATAGTTATTTGAAACCAGCCAAGAAAAATGTTGATGCCAAAGGAAATCCCATCTTAATTGCTTAAAACTCTGAACAAGGCAGACCACCAACTCACAATATGTAGGCAGGAAAGATTATGTGGGTTTGATTTGCTCATCTAAGTATTTGTATTTCAGTCTAGTGTATGCAAGCAAAATCATCAAAGTTTATTATTATACAACATGGGTCGGCAACGTTTGGCACGCGACTCGCCAGCACATCCCTCGCCCGCGCTGCTTCCCGCCGCCCCCATTGGCCCGGGACGGCGAACCGCGGCCAGTGGGGGCCACGATCGGCCGAACCTGCTGTGTCAGTAGGTAAATAAACTGGCCCGGCCCACTAGGGTGCCTACCCTGGCGAGCCGTGTGCCAAACGTTGCCGACCCCTGTTATACAAAAAGAGAAGTTTAGTCTGACTTACATTATCTGGGCAAGATCCTCAACTAGTGTAAATCAAGGTAACTTCATTGACTTCAATAGAGCTATGCTGATTTAAACTAGCTGAAAATCAAGTGTTCTGTTTTGTTTTAAACTCTGCTAGTAGAATGCTGCAGGTGCATGAAGAACAAGCAGAACATCTTGTTTGTAGATGTGAAAATTAACAGTTTCATTTTTTTATCCCCTTTCTCACACCCTAAAATTCCTCTCAATCATCAGTGTTTTCTTTTGGATTGGCATTCAGATGACTGACTATCTTGGCAGAAGCAGTGTTGTGAAACCAGTGTAAATTTAGCTTTTGTTACTGTATTCTTAGCCCCAGAGAGAGTTAAGTCATGGGTGTTTAGCAGTCTGGGCAAGAAAGCTATGATTGCAGACATCTGTGTTCAGCATTCTGTAGCTTCTAAAGTAAGCAAAAAATCCATAATCATTTCCCTGCATCATAACTGGACTAGCTTTTCAGTGGAGTGCTACAAACATAGGATCGAGCCCTGCTCACTAATGCTTACAAAACTACTCCCATAGTAGGCACATTACAATGATACAATAGCTTCTGGGAATTTTTTTGTTTTGTTGAAAGTCAGAGTACATTAGTAAAGGCAGAGGACCAAATTCACTGCTGGTGTTAACTGGTGCAACTCCATATAATAGAACTGCATATGCTTCAACTAGTGCAGGTCAGCACAAGTCTAAGCATTAGTAAAATCCTACTTAATCCTCCAGAATAGTGTTTAAATGGCACTTAAGTGTTTCGGTGTATAGACCTTGTTCTGACCCTCTGCACAGAAGTGAATTTCACCCATGATGTATATGGCCTGACCAACTATATAGATATCAATTATTTTTAAAATAATGTTAGGGATGGGTCCTGTTAATGGCTCATCCATTTTGGTGGCACCTATTATTTTCCCAATCCCTTGCAAGAACCTCACTGAAGGATGAGTACAGCTTATCTAAATACACTTGTTAGAAATCATTCACATTGCCCTGGAAATGTGCAGATATGAAGCTCGTCAGAGTTTGCATTTCTTCTTACTGTGACATATTTCGCTGAGCCAGACTGCGCCTAGCAAGTCAATGAGGCAAAGACAGTGCAAGGATCCCCCTCATGTATGTCCTTGTGTAGCAGACCAAGAGTGTCTGCCCGGGGAGCTGGGGTTACTCTTTCCATGTTCGCTCTGGGGAAGAGTGAGGGCCACCCATACTCACCGAGCAAGCCCAGTGCACCGGAGTTAGCATGCTGAGCACCGGAAGGGCTTGTGGCAGCAATTGTGCTTCTCTTACACTGACCCCAGCACAGGGGTGAACTTTGTCCACCACACAAGAAATGGTTGCCTCCACTTTGAACAGGCAATCCAATTTTTGTAAAATCCCATTCAAGGGCAGGGACTGTCCTTTGTTAAAGTTTGTACAGCACCAAGCACAAAGAGGCCCAAACTGGCTGTCGCCTTTAGGCACAACTCCAATATTTATAATGTTACTTTTGCAACTTTCATTCTAATTTATAAAGGGCCTCCCTGAGAGGCAGAAGGCCAAATTTATGCTTGTATTGAACTCAGTGGAATTACATTAGGAAGGAGTTTGTCTCTGACAACTGTAACGTAAGCATTTGTTAATGATACAAGCACTGCAATACAACAGAGCGGAGTTTTGCCTTTATAGAACAGGATACTCATTTTCTTGGAGGCAATGTCTTGCTTTCAGCAAGGCCAAATACTGCTGACAGGTCCAGAAGCTGCAATTGTTGGAGCAATTCATACATAGAATGGATAAAGATGAGCAGGAAGCAAGCTATCTACGTATCAGACCAATCCACAGGGAATTGAAAAGAAGCTCTTTGAAAGCCTGGCTATTTCATAAAAGCATGTATTTTGTTTCTGATACAAAATAATGTGTTTGTGATCCATTGTGTCATCACCCAGTGACATATTACATCAGTGCATGATAGACAAACTTTTTAAAGAGAAAATGTACTACCTTTATATTGGCTTCAGGCCATCAGCTGTTATCTCAGTCCAGCTGAGCTACTAGATGTAGAGAAGTGAATAGGTTACTGTGTGTAGTATCCAAAAAACAAGCAGTAGTTTCTTTTTGAGTACTGTTTATGTATGTGTGTTTTTATTTAAATAGTCAATATGTTCCAGTGCACCATAGTTACAATTCTCATTCTGTTATATTATGTATTTAAAATATCTATTTCTGTGTCTTTGGGTAACTCACAAGAGTGTAAAGAATGTTGTGTTTTGTTTAGAACAGAGAGCTGATGATTAAAGATTGAAAAAATTGAGTTTGTTTAGTCTGGAGAGAAGAAGACTAAGGGGGGCCATGATTAACAGTTTTCAAATATGTAAAAGGTTACAAATAGGAGGGTGAAAAATTGTTCTCCTTAACCTCTGAGGATAGGACAAGAAGCAATGGGCTTAAATTGCAGCAAGAGAGGTTTAGGTTGGACATTAGGAAAAACTTCCTAACTGTCAGGGGGTTAAACATTGGAACAAATTGCCCAGGGAGGCTGTGGAATTTCCATCACTGAAGATTTTTAAGACTAGGTTAGACAAACACGTGTTAGGAATGGTCTAGATAACACTTAGTCCTGCCATGAGTGCAGGGGACTGGACTAGATGACCTCTCGAGGCCCCTTCCAGTCCTACGATTCTCTATGTGTGTGTTCAGAACCTAAGGTCTACAAACTCCAGTGTGTATTAGGATCACTGACTCTGGGTCTACTGAGTAAATTATAAGTAGAACAGTCTACATAAACCGAACTTCACATCACTTTTTATACTAAGAAGATACTGCACATAAATATTCCATTCAGCTGTCACTCACTACATCTTACAAATGTGCCCGATGCTTCATGGAAAGCTTGCATTTTGCTGTCCTCCCTCATTATTTCCAGAAAATTTATAAAACAAAGTATTTTATGGTTGAACAACAGCTGAGTCCTTTGAGAAAGGCCCCCAAGAGATCAGCTTCCATGCTGCAGTTAATGTGAAGAATGCAGTTATGTTCACATGCAACTGGAAATAATGCAGTTGCATAAATGTTTAACTGTGGTTTTGGAACTGTGCTATTTTTAAAAATACAGCATCTCCCATGTCAAACCGTGTAGCTTCTGTCAACCGGTGGCTAACGGCTCGGTGCAAGGATAGGTAGGATTTGGATGGGGTGTCATATGGCAGGCTGCCACCTCCAGTGCGGTGCAGAGCCAAGCTCCACAATGTTGTGTAGATGGCAGCACACAGGGGGAGGGAGTGGTGAGACTTAGGATAGGCTGAAGGTGGAATGGGGGATCCATCTTTGCATGAGCTCTCTAGCCATCCACCCTGAAGTGAGGGTACGTAGAGCTACTCTGTGGAATGGCTCCTCAGTCACTCTGCCCTCACAAAGTATGATTCCTTCCTTTGTTGCTCCACACATCTGCCCAGTGCCCACACTAGCTACCCAAGCTGGTTGCTGACATGAGGTTTTGACCCCTAGAGAGCAGTCATGGGCTTCAGCAGAACCATTTAATCTGAGTCACTCCTTTGAACAGAGGTGCAGGAATTGACTTTTTGAGAATGTGACAAGCCCTTCAATACTGTAAATTCTAAGTATCCCTCTAGCAACATTGTTCAGAATTATCGTTTGAGGATACACCTCTACCCCAATATAACGCTGTCCTCGGGAGCCAAAAAATGTTACCGTGTTATAGGTGAAACTGCGTTATATCGAACTTGCTTTGATCCACCGGAGTGCGCAGCCCTGCCCCCCCAGAGTGCTGCTTTACCGCGTTATATCCAAATTCGTGTTATATCTGGTCGCATTATATCAGGGTAGAGGTGTATTTATAATTGCCCCCAGCCTTGAAAAACACTCCAGACTTAATTTGATACTGTGTGGTGACACCCTGAGAGACTTGTGTTACAGCAATTGGGTGACATCTGATCCTTAAAAGTATTGCCCCCACAATTCTTTTTGAAAGCAGCTCCTGTAGCAAAGCACAGTAGACTAACAAAAAATGGCAGTCTGTATGTGGTTTAAATATTGCTGTGAATAGCATAATGGTCAGAGTGGATTAGCAAGTGGAGAAAAGAATCCCATGTTGCCTGAAAGATAAAATGGTGGTTGATGTTATTTAGTCCTTGTTTCTGGAGTTATATGGTTAGTATGTTTATGTACCATTCTAGTAATTTGCTTTGTAAAGCTGTTCTGTGTGTAAGTGTCTCCTTTATTTCTCTCTCCCTTTTCCCTATCTCTTCATGTTAACGGCAAAATAAGAATATTTTAAGCAATATAAAAATGGAATTATATGCCCTCTTCCATTAAATGAAACCTGGAACAAGGTTTCTCACAATCCCAACACTTGAGCTTGGTTCAACCAACGGTTTGCAGAGGCTATGAAAGTTTTGATGAACCCAGGTTACACTGTAAACCAAGCAAATTTTGAGTGAATCAGAGCTGATTTATCCTTTCTGATAGAAAGCTATGCAGAAACCTGGTCATTCCGTTTTTATCCAAACCTAGACATAGTTGATGATTTTGGCTGATCTGCACTTGAAGATTTTTGGGATTCATTTGAACCCCAAACCAAAGCTGAGGGAATGTGAACCACTGTGTGAAGCAAACCCGCCACTGGACTAGGTCTGCTTGCTCAGCTACACTCTGCCAAGGGAGCCTGGCATGTTGTAGGAGCATATCCCTGGGCAGGGACCCGCAGGCACAGGTATTTCACTCCTACTGCTAGACTGGCGAGTGAGCCTGTGAAACAGCACCAGTCAGCTAGCATTCCTCCTATTGCTTCTTGGTGTTACAGCCTGCCCCGGATCATGTCTCAGTTCCTGCCCTAGCCTTGTTCCAGTCCACTTCAGTCTTGTCCATGCTGTGTTCCTGACCTGCTCCTGACTCCCAGGCCCTTGGATTGACTCCAGTCCAGCTTCAAACTTATGCTTGCTTCTGGACCCTATGATCCTGATGTGGCTTGTCTATGGACTCTGATCCCAGTTCTAACCCACGGCCTGTCCCCAGACCCTGGTTTGAGCACTGGCCTCGGCTCAGTCCTGACTCTGTGTGTGGCTTTGAGCCTTGATATCTGTTCTTGACCATCTCCAGTCACCAGGCCCGACTGCTTAGAACCGAGAGCCTGGTCCACTGCAGGCCATAACCAAAGTTCATATTATATTGCTGTTCAATTAAACCGTTCAGGTTCACACACATCTTTAGTTCTGTCACAGTTATGGGGCTAGCTACTTCTCTGTCCTCCTTCTGAGTGCACCGTGTCAGGTAATGTGCCACTTGCCCTTATGTGTCTTGGGGTGGATCCCAGTGATTCTTTCAGTCTTAGACCTGGGCCTGGTTACACTGCCCTCTATGTACCAACTGCATATCACCCTGCAGCTCTGACTGGGTTTCAAGCATCTGCATTTCCTCCCTTGTGGAAGCTGGTACCAGTGATATAGTGATCAAGAGCCTTCTTAAGACAAAGTATTTTTATTTATCAATTGGAACAAAGCATTAGAGAGGGGGAAAGGAATATATTTAGTCCAAGCTGGCTTTTCACTACAAGTTAAGTTAGGCTTTCCTCTTACATTACAGGATCAAAATAGAACCAACTTACATTTTCCTAGCAAGCCCAGATTCTCCTGTGACCCACCCTGGCCACCACTCACTCAACATGAGCTGCTATTCCTCCTCCTCCTCCTTTTTGCTAGGTGGTTGAGGGTGCTGAAACTGCCTGATCCCAGAAGTCAAGCACATAAATCACATTTTGGGATAGAGACTGAAATGTGCATCAGACCCTCACCTCCACCTACTGAGGTGCTCAGAGCAGTGTACAAGACACTAAAATACATTCATAGAGCACTTTTGACCTGTACCATTGAGAAATCTGCAGGAGTTACTTGTAAAAGTCTGCTTGCGATCCCATCGTGGGACATATCTATGGCTATCTGCCATGGGTCAGCTCCTCTACACCACCCCTTGCACAGAGTCCCCATGAATGTTTGCACATTATCCCTCTCTGAGGGATCTGAAAGGTGTGGAGCATGAGTCAATGCTGAAAATGACAGTGTTAATTCCCTTGGGAACTTAGGGCCTGATCTTAGGGAATGGAAAGATTCTCACAGATTTCAGAAGTTCTCCTGGCTTGCCAAGAGAGATGCCACATAGAATGACTGTCCCCAGCTCTGCACCCCGTAGCTAGATACATCCTTCCCCTAAACACTGAGATCCTCATCCTGTCTGTGTAGGGGTTTCTGCAGTATTGTGGTGAAGAACAATGCCCTGTTGTCTTTCCCTCCTTTCCCACCAACTCTTTTTAGCACATTGATGCAAAATTTCCACTGCTTTGAACCCACCATTATGGTCCATAGTAAATAAAGGACATTAAACCATCATACAGAATACAGTCTACAATGTAAAAACAAAACAACCTGAAAATGACAGGCAAAAGGTCTGGCAAAGGAAGAGAGAGGTATTTGGGAAATGTGTACTTTTCTGGTTCTTCTTGCTGGTCTATCTTGAGGTTATACTTTTTAAGGGTAGGAATGTAGAGTTTATTCTGGATGCAGGGGTTGTGTGCAGCAATGGATCTCTTGGGGCTATTTTTCTTTGTGTATTGTAGACAAAAATAAGTACTTATAAATTCTTATCATGGATTGAGGCACAATAACAGCCTAGTTTAAAAAAAATTCTCTCATTTGTACAATGCACAAGTCAATGTTGCTCTCTGGCTGCTGAACACACAACTCTGATAAAGGCCTGGCTTGGGAATATTTTCTGTTCAGTTTGGGACAGTGAGTTTATTGCATATAAAACATTTTCAGTGGGGGTGGAGGGGCGGAGGGGAGAAAGAGAGCCCTGATAAGAAAATGAGGGTGATATGCTCTGGGATGCTTGACTGTCATCTTATCTGGTAAAAATACTACATTTGCTAACCTGTAGCATTGCCAGGTGACTGCCCTCAATGTTTTCCATGACTTTTTTTTCCTGGACTTGCTTTCTTTTTAAGTGATGTATTTCCTGGCCAAGAATTTTAACTGTGCACTCAATCCAGTTCAGAAGTGCGTTTTGATATTCTGTCAGAGCTGCTAGAGTTTTAAAAAGCTATTTGGTGGATTTGCAGTTCAGACACACATGGAGAAGATATCAACAGGGGAGATTATA
Organism: Terrapene triunguis; assembly: GCF_002925995.2. Taxonomy (NCBI): domain Eukaryota; kingdom Metazoa; phylum Chordata; order Testudines; family Emydidae; genus Terrapene; species Terrapene triunguis. The sequence continues at coordinate 81,336 of NW_020664383.1, forward strand.
CAGGGTATTTTTAAAAATTTGCTACTCAATGCCTGTTTTCAAACTTCTTTTGAATTTGTTCTCAAGTATTTATCAGAATGGTCTAAATCATCCATGTTCACGCAGTTAGCTTTTGGGGTCTATGTCAGATCGCTCATTGGTTAGATTCACTCTTTCTAAGTGAGGTTCCCGACAAAGAGCCAGCTAGACTTGGAAATCTAATTACTGGTTGCTTAAAGATTCCAAGCGTAATGTCTGGCTCTCCAATCCTCCCCACATACTGCTGATTTTAATAATAATTAACAGAGTCACACTTCCCTCACCAAGAGTTCAATCTGACTCATTTCTGTAAAGGTCTGATATAGTAAATTGCTGAGCAGCCGCCACATCCTTTGACTTCCAGGCAATTAAGGTGCCCCCTACCTCGCAACAGCACTCAGCATCTCACAGGACTGGGCCTCATAGGGCTGCAGGTTTTGGGTATTTCTGTTAACAATTTTTTTGTGAAGGGGGCATCTCTTGATCTAAATGGGTAGAATATGCAAATATTGAGGTTCCTTATATGAAACTATCTTTCCCAATTAATTCTTATTATTTGTACCATGTAGAGCCAAGAGCACCCAACAGAAATTGTGGCCCCATTGTGCCTCAAAAAGCTTACAATCTTGGGCTCTGGTCCTGCTATTCGCCATGTGCAAGCACACATCTTTGTCTGCACAGGAGTATAGCAGCGTGCCCATGTGCCATGAATTGCAGGAGTGGAGCCTAAATCGTCAAGATAGACAAAAGGGGACTAAGCTTTTTGTGGCAGGAACCGTCTCTTATTATGTGGCACCTGGCATGATGGGGCCCAGATCTCAGTTGAGGCCTCTTGGTGCAATTGTAAAACAAATAATAAACAGTTACAATATTGTATTTTTGGATGTACATTGACTTCAATAGGAATCAGACATAACTGTGAGTACGCAATTTAGCTCTAAGCAAAGCAGTTGACAAAAGATTATATTAGTGGCAGCTTGCCTCCCTCATTCCCTCAAGGAATGAATAATTACTTTCACACTTAACTACCAGTAATTATATAAAACTAAGGGAGATGATCCTGAGTACCAACCTTGCAAATTCTTCCAAGGAGTTAATTTTCCTGAGCTAGTGTAGTACACTAGCTAAGTTGATATTACTAGTTTGTCTAGGCACTATTTTTGTAGACAATCCATTAGGGCTTGAGCCTGCACCATTGAAATCCACAGAAAGATTCCTGTCGGCTTCAGTGGTACAGGATCAAACTATAAGGAAAAAATGCTGCTGAAAATTGCATCTTCTGCCTCCTTTTGTAGCTTTGTTGTCCCAGCAGGCAAATATTTCATTAGCCATATAAAAAGGAAATGATCCCTTGGCAACACAATCACTTCTTGAACATTGAGCACAATGATGCTAGTGAATTAATAAGGAGGTTGGAGCTGTCCACTTCAATTACCTAGGATCGCTCAAATAGACTTTTATGCTGGACCAGGGAGGATTTTAAGAGACCATATAAGAAGGTTGTTAAACCTGCTGTGTATTTTATGTCAGCCTGGGAATCATTTTCCTTTCAATGCAAGGATGCTGAGAAAGCTACACAGCAATATAAATGCTATCTGTTCCTTGTTTTAAAAAGCTTAATTTCAGTGTGATTCATCATTTGGACCAGACCAGTAGAGAATTAGGGGTGAAATTCACACCTAAATCTTTAGAGACCCTGCACAAGGCCTGTAGACCACTTAAATTCCACTCAATCTTTGTTTTGTAGGTTAGATGGTTAAGTAGGGGAGCATGGGCTTCATGCTTGCCCTCTATATAGGTGTGAATTTCACCCTTGGTGAAGAAAGTGGAAATCTGTGTTTGAAATACCCACTCCACTTGGCAAATATGAAAGGAATTGCCAGACAGAATCAAGAGAGCATTAATGCCCATAAAAGTAGCATAGTTAAAAAGCCATAAATGCCAAATATATAATAAATTTGAATTAAATTCTGCTTTTATTCTGACTGTATCCCCCACTCACCTACTCTGAGTTGGAGACCTTCACCAGCTGCTACATAAAACTTAAGTCTGCCAGTTTGACAATGAGACTTCCAAGTGCCTGAGTAACAAATACAAGTAGACACGATTATAAAGAATTAATGAACAAAAAATACAGCACACTGTTCAGTGCATGCATGGAGTTCAATTATCTACAGTTAATGGATTGTGTATTATATAACTGTCTTTTGGATGCAGCCAGGGAAACACATTGAAGTGAAATACAATTATAGGTACAGAATGTGAGATATTTATTTATATTTGCATGTGTTATGGAAAATACAGTTCAAATTATTTCTACTATAAAGCAAGACAAGACTGAAAATGAAGGGAGGATTGCACAATGCACCACTGCACATGAGGGCTGGGGGATGAGATCATACAAGCAGCTAGGAGTTAGAGCATATGGTTTGAATCAAGGGTACCTACTTTCTAGGCACTTAATGTATTGGAGGGAAGATGTCTCAAAACATATACGAGCAACTCAGAGGAGAATAACTTTTAGATGTCCAAGGACTCTGAATTTTGAAGGCATGATCTCCCTTCTTTTTTCCTTCTTCCCTAATGTCAACATGGCAAACAAATGCACTTCAAAAGGTATAACATTCCTGTAGATTAAAAACACAAATGTTCCCCACATAGCAGAAAGTGGGAATCAGAGCTGGATCTAAATTTGTCACAGGAGGCACTTACAGGAACATTTCTTTTCTTAGAGACAGTTGCAGAAATGCTAAACAGGTGAGCTTCAAAATATGGCACTGATGCCAGTTAAATTACATAGCATGTATGGACTGGTGACAGCTAATCACCTGAAATAGGATAAAGAGAGGTGCATATTTCTTCACATACTTGTGAATATAATGAGATCATTCTGTTTGTTTAAAAAACAAATATTTGTGAAATTAGATACCTTGCTTGTTCAAGTACCATCTCCATTTATTATTTTGGCTGATTTCTCTGTGTACTTGTACTCACAAATGTTCAGAGATACATTTTTTTTTAATGCTGATGTTGGTAACATTACCAGCTGGAAGGTTATTATAGAAGATGAAAATGTTCATTTACTGAGCACTGTCAGTACACTTGGCTCTTTACGAATATACAGCAAGATCTGATCCATGCCCCAGTGAGCTTAAAATCTAAAAGCAACCAGCTTATGTCATGTTGGCCAAGAAGAGCCACCTTTAGAAAATTGAGACTAATTGTTCCAGTTCTCAGAATTCAAGTACAGATTTTGAAGCCTTCGCCCAATTTAAGATGTGTTGAGAGCTAATGTTTGGGTTCAGCGCATCTCTGCTTAAAACAAAAACCCCCAAATCGTTCTGGATAATACAGACATCATTTCAGGCTTCTGAATCCTTAATGGACAACTAAGGTAGTGTCACAGTTATAGATTCAAAGGTCTTTCTTGGAATGGGACAAAGGCTTCCCTAAGGCCAGGGTTCTGATTTGCACACCAGCATTTCTTTGAAATGCATTACCCAATAGAAAGCCAGTCTATTAGTGACAGAACTGTTTTCACCTCACTAGGCAGGTAATACAGCAGTGCTCGAATGACAGCCAAAGAAATGCTTATTCCATTTCAAGACAGGCAGAGTCTATATTAATGTGATGTAACTTTGGGTGTTCATTAGGGTCAGGCTATGTTGTATGGAGGTGCAGTGAATGGACAAAATTGGCCTATTAATGTTGATGGCAAAACTTCCATCAATTTTAATGGCAGCAGATTAGAGCCCAGTAGACAGGCATTTGTGAAGGATGTGTGGCAATCTGTGATAGTTGTCTTTATGCTGAAATGTAAGAATGTAAGTACAACTATTAATAAAAAAGTGAAAATTACTACTTGCAGTATCCCCACGAATGATACCATTGTCCCTTCCTGTCTCATGTTACAGATGGTTGTGTTGCGTTCTCTATTGTACTTGTTACAATGGTAAGTTCTAGAAGCTAGTGTATAGGCTTGTCTTAATACTGTACACATCACACTTGAATGGGGTTTTCAATGTTTTAAAAAAAATAATTGGGGGCTTTCAAACAGAAAGATTAAAAATATTTGAACGTTTGTGAAGCAGCTTCCAAACAACTCCATAGGCAGCCAATACTCTATTGAGGTAGGGTTTGAGTGCACCTTTAATAAAAAAAGCTGGTATTTTTTTGAATTAAAAATGTGTAATAGGGCAGTGTTTGCAGCTGTAGGACCAGTCATCAAATACACTATGGGATCTAATGACTTTGGTGCCTGATCCTATGAATTCCAGTTCCCCTGGGATAGAAATGGCTAAGTGTTTATGGAATAAAAACCATGACTTAACTGGATATACTGTACCCTCTGAAGGCGAGGTTCCTATCAGAGCATAGACTAGTTGAACATTTGTTTTTTCCATCCTAAAATGTCTGATAGTAAGTGAGCAGAGACATGACAGCTGGAATTTGCTCTCAGGAAATAAGTCTGAGACGGAATTTGGCCAGAAGCATCTTTGTCCAGGCTTTCCACTAACTGAGGGTCCTGGAATCCATCATCCTTAGACTTTCCTATATCTTGCTCTCTCTTTTTCCTGTATCTCTCTCTCTCTGTTGTTGTGTAGGGCTGGGCTCATGTTTGTTTGCTTGAAGTACGTGGTTAATTGCTGGCATTTTAAATGGTCCACAGGAAGTGAGCCAGTAAAACCTATCTGAGTTATTCTCTCCCTGGGCTTCCTAGTCTATCCTGTCTTTCCAGTGTCTGTTTTTTAGACTGTAAAATCTTCAGGTTGGGACTGCCTCCATTTTTTATCTAGTACAGCATCAAAACCATTGTGCTTAAATAAAATATGAATGTAAAGTGAATCCAGGCACAGCAGTGATGGGTTCCCTATAAATACTTATTACAGATCCAGGCTAGGCTGTGCGCAGTTGCTCCACAGGGTTGCAAATAGTGTGAGCAGGGGCAGAGAAAGGGGAAGGAGTTGTAAGCAGCAGGTCTGTTCTATGCTGATGCCCCTTTGGGTGCAAGACACAAAAGGGATGGACAAGCATGGTGGAGCTAAACCATAGCCACATGCCCCTTTTGCACAAGCCTGTGGTACTGGCTGAGCACATGATGAGGAGTGGGTTAGCTTCTGCGGTGTGCTGGGGAGCTCTGCTAAGGATTTTACTTTAACTCATGTTAACTTAAATATGATCTACATCGCAAGCCCATTTTGTGTGTCCTTGAGATAAAGTAACGGGGTTGCACTCACCTCCCACAAGTGCCCCCTGACCAAGCACGTGTGCCTGCACTCTATCTTTACCTGTTTCTGGTGGGTCTTCGCTGACTCAGCCCTCCAGCCGAGTCATACACAGTCTGTCTCTGAGATAAAAGCAACACAAACCCCTTTCAGGGTACAAGTCCAACAGGGGCCTCTCTCAGTGCCCTCTGTAATGTTTCTCTCAATTTGTCCTTGCTCCAGAATAGAGCAGTGCCCCAGGGCTCCTTCCCTGGAGGCAGACTTCACCCTCTCAGGGCCTCTCTGGCCCCAGGTCTTCAGCTGGGCCACTACAGTTCAGCTCCCCTTCTGGGGTGCCTCAAAGTCCAGGCCACTTTCCCATTGACTGGTGGGAGGGATCCAGGCCCACCCTCTACTCCAGGTCCCAGCCCAGGGACCCTATAGATAGCAGCCATCCACCATGTCCCCTTAAATAAACTGCATTGCTGCTATGATTTCCTGGGCCATTTCCCCATGGCTCCCATACATTCTTCACCCTTACCTCAGGTCCTTGTCCTCATGAAGTCCCAGCAGCCAGCCTGAAGCACCATCCACTCTCTTCCAGCCCTAGTAAGGAACTGAACTCACACTGGCCCTGCAGCTTCTTCTTATACTGACGTGCTGGGCCCTGATTGGCTGCTTCCCTCACAGCCGCTCTAGGCAGTTTTGAGGACCTCTCTACTGCCCTTTTGTGGAGCGGGGTATGGCAGGGCCACAAGGCCCGCAGCAGGGTGCTCAGGGCCTAGTGCACCCCATCACAGTACCCCTAAGATCATTGGCTGTGCCACATGCATTAAGTGCTTGAGGTGTTAACTTTAGTATGATCTACATGAGCAAAATCCACATCCCTGCCTTTTAGGCATGTTTGAGCCCTTCACTAAATAATGCCCATCACTGCGAACTCATTGTGTACCATGTTTTTTAAAAAAGGAACAGTATAAGAATTATGCACTTAAAAAAAACCCCTCTAAAAATGACTCAGCTAATGAAAACTGGTTTACCTTTTCTAATAGAGTCCACATCATCTGTGGTCGAGACCTCTCCATATTGCCTGTGGCTGAGGCAAACAATACAAAGGACAAATGAATAGCAAGTCACTGATTTCTAAAGAAATGGTGCATATTTCTCATTTTCCCACTACAAAGAATGCAGGGAAGCTAGGTGGAATGGCTGCGGGGCAATTGGAAACATAGTGAGATACCACACGATGGCAAAAACCAGAGCATTGGCAATCCCACAGGAAACAAAAGCAACAACTTACAACAGCACATGCTCAAATGCCTTCAAGTTATTCCCCTAAAGGCAGAAGATACCTGGGCCACCAGTGTCATGTTTCTCAGGCACAACTCGCTACTGTTGAGGATCACAAATGCAATTAGTCTGGCTCTGATAGGTGGAATCTGAATTTAGGTTTTACTGAAATTTCACAGCATTGATGTTCATCCAATTTAAACACAAACCACAGAGGGAAAGGAAAGGCAAAAAGAAAGGATTTGTAATGCCATTTTGAAATACAATATTTAGGTTCTATGGGCTTTTGGCTTCAATGGGCTTTGGATCAGGCTCAGACCAAGGCAACTCAGAGCTACGTAATCTGCAGATTAACATTAATTTGTTTGTTAGCTTTCCAAAATAGGTACCTAGAATAGATAAACAACTCTTTAGAATAATTCATTAAACTGTTTAAAAAAATGCATAACAGGCATAATAAGCAAATATATAGCACAGTGTTTCTGAACTGTATGTCATCATTATATAAACAGTGTCTTTTCTGTTGGAGTTGACAGCACTGACGTTAATGGAAAGCATGCCTCTGCAAAGTATTTTGCCCAGAAATATTGGAGTCTGAACAAAACTCTTCTTCAGTTTTGAAAAAAAAGTGGTGCTGTGATATTCTATTATTTAAAATGTTCTATAGCTAGCTATATCTACAATATCTTATACAGCTCTAGAATTTAGTACAAATAATGTCACATGTTTAACCAAAATTATGATTTTCTAGAGATGTGCATGCTTTTAAATGATCTATGAATTATTTTAGAAAAAAAATTATAACATATTCAACAATATTTTGGACATGATTAACTGCTGTGTTACTCCAGTTTTATGCAGGTTTATATGTGTACATGTAGTATCCAGTGATGATGGTAATTTAAGCCTGGCCTAGATGGTCCTTATGCTGTAATTCATGTAACAGACAGCTCATGTAAAACTTTTAAAAATTGGCATTTAAACAGAAACTGCTACTCAACCTCAACTATATTATGGCTACAACACTGCACCATAATACAACTGAGGCCTACAACTACATTTAAAAGGGCTATGAGATTTCCAGTTGGGGAACTGGGCTGTCTTATAAAGCAGTTAATATGCATTGCATATTTAATTTTTCCCCTGCCCGGGGTTATTTTTCTCTAGTTGTGTCTGTGAACTCATCTTACCTTTCCTAAAGAGCTGGTTGAAATGTTTTTGTTGCTGGTTTTTTTCAGTGAAAAATGGCTTTTCAATGAAACTGGAAATGTTCATGTAAAATTTGACCAAAAATGGACATAACATGTAAATTCTGTAAAATCTTTCAGTTTTTGAAAACCAAAACTGTTAAAAAAACCAGATCTTTTTTTAACTGAGTGATTTTTAAAAACAAATATTATTTAAGGGTTTTTGTTTGTTTTTCTCGGCGCTTCCCACCTCCCCACAATATTTATAGGGGAATTTTTTGGAGAAAAAACACACTTTTGGGGGAAATTTCCTGTGAAAAATAATTTCCTATACTACTTGTCAAGATACTTTATCCAGGCACTGCTTTTGATTCCACTGCTTTTGAGAATTCCCACTGATGCTAATAAGGTCTTGATTCAGCACAGTGGATAAAAACGAGCTTAAGTCCCACTGAAGTCAATGGGGACTTATGTGCAATATCACTATGGTAGTATATTATTTTGTAGAAAATATGGGTGGGGGTGAGAGAGAGGGGGGAGAGAGGTTAAAGATATTTTATTATTGGCCTTAATGGGATCAGTTTTATTTGTATGATATTTTGTATTTAAATGTGGGACAACTACATTGTTGCTAAATTTGTCTATGTTCCAAGAAAACCCATTTAATGTGGCAATATTTTATTATAATCTCTAAACTGTATCAAATCTCTAAATCTGCCAAAGTATGCATAGTGTAGTAGACACAAATTAACAATGTGTGAAAAATATATGTAATAGCATATTTTGTTGTTTTTTTTTGGTCTTTTATATTTCAGAGTTTTGACAGGAGCAATTAGAGGGAGACCAAAATGACACCTATTGAATATAGCTAAATTCAAAACCTCTAAATAACTATATGTTATTTATAAAGTGCAACAAAATTTATAATATAATCATCTGGAAAGCAGACGGGATAGAATAATAGGGTAATAGAATATGGAGTCTTTCACTTCTGCTGCAGGTAGCCAGTTCAAATCCAGCAGGCAGTCTCCACAGAGATCACAAATGGGCTGGGGGACCCATTTACCCTCTTGCTGTAGGGTTGGCCTCTCAGGATCAGAAGAGAAGCAGGATTTGTGGGGAAACTTGCAATGCCTCTAGCTAGGCTGTACCTGTCATGGGGGTAGACGACCTTGTCCCCACTCCCAAAGGGTTGCATTAATAAATAAAGGAAATATTGTGTCCTGGAACAGAAATTCAAATTTCATTTATTAAAAGTGGATACATTTAGTCCTGGCACAAAACTACTCATTAACATGATATTCAACAGCTGCTATTTTGTTACTCTGTCCCACTGTGAAAAGGTTGTCTTTGCCCCTGTCTGTTCTATGGATAAATAATGTTAATACTTAGCTCTCACATTGCATTGCTCATCTGTAGATTTCAAAGAACATTACAAAGGAAATTCCTATAAACTCACATACTGATCTTATGTGAAACTAAAAGCACTGGAAGTAAAACATTTACAACTTTAAATACACTTAATCTATGGAAAAATGCATGGTTCTCTATCCTATAAATTTCTTTTCCCCCGGTCACTGTATTCAATACATGTAAGCCTTAGCATTAGTGATCAACTGTATGTGCACCTATCAGAATATTCATTGCACTACAAACAGCCATCCAGTTTCCTGTAAATTTAAAATCAGCAATGCCAGTTCCTCACTTTTTCAAATGATTCTTTCTAGTGATCAGAAGTCGATTGTCATTATTTCAGCTTAAAGTTTGCACAAAGTAAACCAAAAAATCTTGAACTTCTTTCCAAAAGTTTTAAAGGTAATTTTTTGCTTTCCCTTTCTCCCCATGCCCACAATATGGAGTTGTTGGAAATAATTTCCATCATATCCTTTTAGTACAAAGGAAATGGTGTACAAACTGTATAACACATTGGGATGTTTCAAATCAATTTGGGCCAAGTTCTTTGCTGGGGCAAATTAGTGCAGTTCCAATAAACAATGCAACTGTGCCAAAGTATACCAACCAGAGATTTTACCCTAAAAGGTAAAAGGACAAAACTTTAATCCCATTGAATTAAAAGGAAAAAAAAAGGGATTTGGCTTATAAAACTGCTTTGTCTTTCCCAACCTTCTTTGTGAAACAATGGCATTTCCTACTATACTGAGGCATACTGTAATATTGGAAGCCAGATAGGCACAAACATCAGTCATATCTCTGCTTCCAAATGAATGTACATTTTTGTGGCATACAACTTTTATTACATTTGTTCAAATGGAAGGTTGTGCAGCGATATAATTCAAACACTTTCAGAAAGAACTCCCTTTCTAGAATGCTAGGGGGTTTTGGTGGGTTTTGTACTAAGATACATTTTTTTTTGTTGCACGTTGTTGCCCAAGTGCCAGTAACAACATCAGCACATTCTCTGCTCGAGCAATGAAGTGTCATGATCTGACTATCTTCTTGAGATCGTCTCTCTCGCCCAATAGCAATCACAGCTTTCGACAATCAGTGGCCTTTCCACAGTAGAGCCTGACTCACTGGTGAGCTTCACCACTGTCACACTGATATGCCAATGATATCCTAGTCTTTTCACTCCAGTTTTTTAAATTTTCTTTATTCCAAAGAACTAGCCTCAGAGATGAGGTCTTTTTTTTTAAAAAAATTAAATAATGGTGAAGCACAAAGATAAGATTATGGAGATCATTGTTGTATGAGGCACAGAAACTGCTACTTTGGAAGTACGTTAGCCCCACTCCAAGGCCCACTGAAGACATTACATCATTATAAATACCTAAGTAAGAAATGTATCTGAAAAGGTTATTTAAAGCAGGTCATTCCAGTATATTTAGTATATAGCAGCCTGTAAGGTAGTAATGGCCAATTGTAAGGTTTGATCCTATACAATGTGTGTACCTCTTTTCTCATGATGTTATTTGGGAGAAGGGGGCACTGAGGTGCCATTCTGTAGCATAGGAGTATCTCAGTGTTGACAATCATCAGTAAGAAATGTGTGTTGTGTAATATTGTGTAGTATATGCCCAGGCCTTGTTCTGATCTCACACCAGTTTTAGAGCTTCATTGGCATTACTTCTGATTTACAGCAGTGTAAGATGAGATCAGGCTTACACCCTGTGTGTTGGACGCTTTTTATGGCTCAAAACCAGTTAGGGGCCCGATTTGAAGCCAATGGAAAGAGTCTCACTGACTTCAATGGACTTTGTATAAGGCCTTAAAAGAAAATCAACATTAAGGCTTTAATCTGGCTTTGTACAATTTGTGATGCAGCCACAGCTGATATGTAGTTATCAGCTTTCCTGGAAACTCAGACATTGTCTATATATAGTCTTGAAAAGTGGGGAGAGGTAGGGAAAGGGAGCACAAGCCCAAAGTACAGTGTTGCAATTTATTTTGGGTGGCAGGGATTCCTCAACATAAACCAAGAACTGCAATGCGCTATATCTGACTGTAGTGGAATTTGACCATTGTATTTTACAGTTGCTATAAACAGATCTTTTTGCATTTATACCAGCAGTGTATGTATATTTAGCTTCATACTGTGATACTCTTTTGTTGTTTGTGTATATATCAATATTGAAAGCGCACAGATGTAGAGAAGAACTTAAAATATTTGGGTCTGTTTTATTTTGTGCTGTCACTCTGCTAGCTATTGTGCATGTTTTCCATATTATGCCATTGGGGAGTGCTCATGCTGTCTGGCAAAAAGCTCCCTAGTGACTGATATATAAGATGATGTGGTCCTTGGGCTTACAGTCTGTTTCAGACTTAGAAAAGTGGGTACAGAAAGCATGTATTGGTCATCACTGAAAGGCTTTGTGGGAGAAAAGTTTTAAGAAGATACTTGAAAGGGGAGGGACTGATTCATCAGAAGAGGGAGATAACGCCAAGCGTGAGGAACAGCATGAAAGAAGGTATGAGAATGAGGGAAGACTGCAAAGATGACATTTAGAAGAGGGGCTTGAGCAGAAAAGGTTCACAGGAGGTGAAGAAGTGAGGGTGGAGGGCGTTGAAGTGAGGATGAGATGCTGATATTCTATGTAGAAGCTGGGGGGAAAGCTAGGGAATGAAGTTGAAGGAGAATGATATAGTGCCATTTTGAATAGACTGGTGGGGAGCAAGGAGAGATGAGGGAAGTGAGGAGGCACAGCAGGGGGTGCAGGGAGAAGGAGGGGGTACTAACTAAGGCAAAAGATCGCTAAGCCAGCAATCAGGATTTCACCATGGGAAGAGTGGATAGGAGAGAATAGAGTTTTGAGGCGAGGGGGAAGTAGTGACAGAACTTCACCTGAATATAGAAAGAGGAGGAGAGCAGAGGAGTCTAACAGATAGAGCTTGTCAAAAAACAAAAACCTAGTTTTGCAAAAAAAAAAAAAAAATTCAAAGTTTTTATGTTCAGTGTCTGAAGCAAACCCATTTCATCTTTTTTATAAAAAAAAATTGTGAATTTTGGGGAATTATTTCCCCAAAATTGTATCTTGCATTTTGATAGCCTTTTCAATAATTAAGAGATGCAATTTTCCACAAAAAATGAAAACCATTTTTGAAAAGAAGCCATTTTTTCAGTGAAGACTTCTTGTCCAAAACTTTTTGGCAAGGTCTACTAAGATGACATCAAGACCACAAGCCTGGGTGATGCAAGGAGCTGTTGATGGTGATGGAAAAGGCAGGAGAGGCAAGTGTTTGGAAGGATACATGAAGTGTCGTATTCTGTAGGGTGACCCGATTGAACAGTGAGACAGTTACTAGGTGTAACTGAGGACACACTAATAACTATAAATACAAGATAAATGGAGCAAAACAACTGCTTTTAATTCTGACAGAAATGATAACAATATTTTACTTAGTCACTCTGGAGGAACAGTAGGAGATGAGGTCAGATCCACATGGTTTTGGTTGGCAATGAGACTAACTACTAAAATAAAGCCAGAATTTGGCCCATGAAGTTGCATTTTATCATATTGAATTTAAGATGGTGGCAAAACATACAGAAGGAAATATTGGAAAGGAAGTTGAAGATGTGGTACTAGGCCACGGTGAAGAGGTTGGGGCTTGAGTGGCAGAGCTAAAAAGGCAAAGACTGATCACATGACCTTTACTATGGTTGAGAGTGTCTTTGTAGTCATATTGGTTTAGGCTGGGTTTTGCAAAGGAACCTAAGGGAGCTCCCATTGAATTTCACTGGAAACCTAGGTACCTACCTTGCTTAGGCCTGGTCTACTCCTAAAACTTAAGTCAATCTAGCTACATCGCTTAGGTCTGTGAAAAATGTCACACTTTGTGCAATGTAGTCAGGTTGTTCTAACCCCGACTGTAGACACAGCTAGGTCAAGGGAAGAATTCTTCCATCAACCTAGCTACCACTGTTCAGGTGGGGGTGGGGGTGGGGATTTACTCCAGTGACAGAAAAACCCCTTCCATCGCTGTAGCAAGTGTCCACACTACAGCAGTGTAGCCGCAGCACCGCAGCTGTGCCGCTGTAGTGCTTGTAGTATTTACATGCCCTTAGGCTCCTCTGTGAATCTCAGGCTTACCCCTCACTCCACTTCATAGTACTTTGTAATGTGCTAGAATTTTGACAATAGTCAAACAAAAACTTTTAAAAAGGTGCTGCCAGTTTCAGTGAAAACAATGAATGAAGAAAGAGTAGGAACTCCAGTGAGTGCATACTGTATATAGAAAAAAATATGGTAAAGTTGAATAGGAAAAAATAGAGATTCCTGATCTCTCAATCATTCCATGTCCCTTGGGATTGGTTCTTTTTCTATATTGACTTGCCTAGGAGCCTAATTCCATTGGCAAATGTTTTTTCTATAAGTGAGGATGCAATCGAGAGAGCGTTCCCAAGCCTCGCTGGCCTTAACATTGTCCTCAGACCCCCCAGAATGTACTCAGGATGCTTCCTACCCCTAGCTCCATTCTTCCTGTGATTCCCGGGGAGGCAATAACAACTGATGTATACCTTTTTATTAAATTCCACCCCCGTGATGAGTGACCCTTCTGCTTGGCCTCGAAGAGTGTTTTTCAGCTGGTGAACTGTTTCCCAGAGGGTGTCACAAAAGGCAATCTATGGACTTGTGAGGCATTGAAAATTTTATTACAGATCTAAGGCAAAGAAAATGAAATTTCCAGAATTGCCTCAGGGTGGCCAAATCCTTCACAGTTTGAGAGGTCAGATGTAGTAGCTGTAATATATACTTTTTTTTTTTTTTTACTTTTCCTTTTATTATGACTGTAGGAGAGCTGTGAACGTTTTTGACTCTTAATAAGGGATTGCCAAGCTGAAAAGGCTGAGAAACACTGTGCTAGAATGTCAGGAGGTGGAGTCCAAGTGCAGTTTTCCGAACGGGCCCTGTTAGTAAGGGAATACAGTCTCTGTTCAAGAAATAATCAGGGTAGAATAACTCTTACTCAGAGACAAAATAATCATTTTGCAGTAGGATTAAAATCTCCATTGGATCCCTACAGCCACTTATTTACATTGGCCTACATTTAAAAATTAACTTATGATTTTGGGTGCCCAACAGGAGGAGCCTGATTTTCAGAAAGTGCTAAGCAGCACCCTCTGAAAATTAAATCGGGCACCCAGAGGCATTAGTCACTTCTGAAAATGTAGCCATCATTTGCAGCATATTTTGAAAATGATGTGGCAGCACCCTTTGGAACTACCCAATCTGCATTTCACAGAATAAATCAGAGTTAGTTACTCACTACTTCATAGCTGGCAACCACTCGCTACTTCTTTCTTTCAGCTGAATGATGTTTAGGCTACGCTGAATGGAGAAACATTGACTGCTGAATTGGAATCCTGCAGGATTGGGGGGGGGGGGGGAATGGAAGTTTTCGTTGAGTCTGGTGGTCCATCGTGATAAGTGCTGGGGCTCCTTCTTGAATTAACAGGCCTCAAGCCTAGTATAATTCCAATACTGATTGGATTTTTTTTTTAATTGCACTTGAGATTTCAAAATCCTTTCTGTGTGAAAGAATCTGAAGGAAATTCCTCCTGCAGTCACCTTAGCAATCAACAAGACTATGGTCACTTTGGTGTCAAAATTCTTCACAATTGAACACACCTTGCTTCTAAAAATCACCATTAAAGCTTTTCTCCAGGTGTCTTAGAATGATTGCTGTTGGCCCTGTGTTCATCTCCTACCCTCTCAGTGCCTTCCTTTGCCTTGTTAATTTAGTACCTGTCCTCTGCTACTTTAAAAGGGTTATTACACATATTTATATATACTATTTTATGTTTTGTATTTGGCAGGGTAGTGGGGGAGTTGAAAGAAGAGAGGTGCTATACACACACCCACCCACCCCATCTACCCACCCACCCCACCTACCCATTGTTTATAACTAGTTTATTAGAGTGGACCTAAAATACACGAGGCTCTATTGGCTTCACTGTGCCATCACCTTATGGATTAAACCCCTTGGGCTGTAGCAGGATTTTCTGTCATTTCAGCAGCCTATTAATGAGCCAGATTCTACTCTAAGTTGCACCCCAGCAGCTTTGTTGAAATAATGAGCTTTCAAGGTTGCAGTGGTGTAACTCAGGACAAACGGTGTGTAAATGATCATACCAGAGGTCTGGAGCAGAACCGTGGCTCTCAGTACTCTGACAGAGATAATGATAAAAATCCAATTTTACTTATTCACGCTGGAGAGACACTAGGAAATGAGGCCAGATCCCAACATGGTTATTAAATAAAAATTCAGAGGGGAACCACCCACTAAAATACTTACAAGGACCTTCCTGCTTACTCTTTAGGGACCACACTGAGAAAGTAACAGACTAATATTATCCACCATGGATTTTTGGAGCCCTGATTGCCTACATGTTTTGATTTTAGTGATCTGAGCTTTTAAAATGAAATAATAGAGCTATAAAAATGTACTTTTCTGCAGTGATATTTTTCTATGGTAGCCTTTTCACTCACCTTTAAAACCACTATCAGAGAATCTCAGAAGAAATGGCATAATATAAGATTATAAGGTGGCAACTACTCTGAGTAGAGACATCTGGTATTCACAGTGACATACATACTGTACTATCCTCTGGCTATGGCTAAAATTGTCTAGAATGATGCTACTCACTGCTTGTACTTTTGCAGATTGACTGTCTGCCAATAAGAATTCCTTACCAAAACCTTTAGAAAAAGGATACTGAAGAAACCAAATAATGTGTACAGAGGACTACCTAGAGGGGAGTAAGCTCATAATAAAGTACTACATTTATATGTATATGACAGTGGTGTCTAACAATTTGCTAACTGCTTAGTTCTTCATCTACTATAAAATAATAGGTAGATGATCTTCTATCGATGAGGACAAAAATCCCAGCAGCATATGGACCATTCAAAATGTTCTATAAATTTTTGAATGCACACTATTAGTGCATTCACACTATTAGTTGCATATGAAAATGCAAAAGCTAAAGTTAATGCAATGTTAAAATTGCAAGAGGCTGAGGGGAAGTAGAACTGACATTTGCATGGATGCCAGGTTTGTATAATTTTTGATGGTGCCCAGAACAATTCCAAGCAGAGCTGTCCCGTCTATAGGATGGACTGGGGCAACCTGGTCCCTGCGCTTCAGGGGGACACGGGGCCCAGGGGGGCCTGGGAGGCTAGCGGGGGGCCTGGTGTTGGCAGCAGCGAGCGACCCGGCCCCAGCCTGCCCCGCTCTGCCCCGCCGGCTCCCCGCGTTGCTCGGGGAGGGGGTGGAAGCCGGAAAGAGGCATGGGCGGGGACTTGGGGGAAGGAGTGGAATGGGAGTGGGGAGGGGGTGGGCTGGTGCCGGGTCGCTCGCTGCTGCCAGCGCCAGGCCCCCCTGGACCCAGAACTATCCCATCCATATGACAGACCAGGGCAGCCGCCCCGGGCCCCGTGCTTTGGGAGGATGCGGGGTCCAGGGTGGCCTGGGGGGTTAGTTGGGGTCTGGCACTGACAGCAATGAGCAACCCAGACCACCCCTTCTCTGCCCCCTCCCTGCCCCCATTCCACCCCTTCCCCCAAACCCCTGCCCTGCCTCTTTCCAGCTTCCACCCCCTTCCCTGAGCGACGGTGGGGCGGAGCGGAGTGGGGCGGGCTGGGGCCGGGTCGCTCGCTAACCCCCTGGCCACCCTGGACTCTGTATCCCCCCTGAAGCGCAGGGACCACCAAAGTGCTGTAAGACCAAACATTGATGGAGCCGGGCCCACGTTCCTAAATATTGGTGAAGCATGGGCACCACGGGCCCATATAACTCGCCACATATGGACATTTGGGAGAGCCAGATGGGAAGCTGGGATGGGAGGGTTCAGGCATAGATTTCAGCTTATCTTCTTCAAGCTTCAGTTCCAGATACTGACACCAGGGATTGAAGACTTTTGTATTGCCTGTGTGGACTTCAAGCATGACACAAAGTTAGGTGAAAGGTGAGACCCTTATCAGGACCCACAGATTCCACCTACATCCCTGTCTCCAGCAAGGAGGATGGAAACTGAATGGATTTGAGTAACCTCCTGTCACAGTTAAAGTAGGCATCAAACGTTAGACTGAGTGGTTCCTGAGAGATCTCCACCCTAGCAATTTTTAGTGCATCTTCTCTCCTACCCCATCTTTAGACACCCAGCAAGCTAGAAGTGTTGACAGGGTGTCAGATTCAAAAAGCTGTAGTTCTAAATCCTATTAACATTCTCTTTCCTTTCATTCCAAATTTCATTTTCTTCATTAGTTTTCAATATGATACTGACAACTACATTCTTGTTTCTTCTAAGAAGGGGTTGGTTATCAATGGGACATGAGCTCCTAAATTCCTTAGGTGCTTTTGAAAATCCTACCCCTAATTGTTACACAGCACGATAATGATATGGTAGCCCTACCATTACCCTAGCAGATGGGGCTGAGCTACTGGATAGGGACAAAATGTCCAGAACTTGATATACTTAATAAATATAGTCTAACACAAACTCAACAAAAAGTCAGATAAAAATCAAATGCCAATGAATCATTTGGCATAGGAAAAGAATAATGCCACTAGACTAGACACCTTTTAGAAGGGTTGAAACCAAATAGCAGACAAATCAAACTTAACCTGTCATCAGAATTTATCTCCATTGAAAGCAGATTCTTTAGCATATCACCTAAACAAAAACAAGTAAAAAACTCTCAAAACTTTCCACAAAGAAATGTCTTTATCTATGAATTGGGAAAACACTTTTATACTGCATTTTTCAGGGCCAGATCCTGAGCTAGTGTAAATTGCTGAAGCTTTATTTATTTATTTAGTGCTCTGGTCCTACTCTGGCATCGTGAATTGGACAGATCCTTTCCTCCACTTTTATTAGAAAGTCTATTGAGAGCAATTCTCATGCTTTTTGAACTCAAAAGCCTCTTCCAGAGCTGTCCCCCATGTGTTTCACAGCACGGTCATCCAGGAGTGTGTGTGTTTGTTTGAAAGGTGACCCTTCACTTAATCCGCTGATCCATCAGGTCTTGATCATTAGTAAAGGCAGGTTAATGAACTAAATGAACCAGGGTTCTGTTCCATTATGGCATTTCCTATCTTTCTTATGTATTGCCAAAGGGGAAGAAAGATCCAATCTTGACTTTTTTTTTTAATTCCAAGCAGCTTGTAAAATAGCATTTTGTGGTTAAAGTCTCACAGGCTAAAACCTGAGCTGGTGACGATGTTTCATTCTTGACCATGGAGTTTGGTTGAAGCTCTGATAACAGGGTAATGTGTGTTTATAGAGCCTTGAATAATTAGATGCCTTTATTCTCAGCTTGTTCTGGACATGTAGTATTATTTAAAATGTTGGATAGCTCCTGGGACTAAAAAGAACAAAATCCTACCTGGGCCTCTATTTTCTGCTGGGCCAGAAATCCACTCAGTGCAGCAGAGATGGGGGAGATGACAGGGAGCCAACTACGGTTCCCTGATTCTTCAGCTAGTTCTCCCCCAGCCCAGAAGAGTTTTTAGAGCAGGCTTAATTCTATGAGCTGACAATGGTCCCCATGAGGCTCTTTGCCAGCTGGAGATTGCTGTAGTGCAGCATGCTTTGGACAGGTCTACATATGTGATTTGCTATGCCTGGACTGGGAAAAGGGTGGTGTAAGAGTCTGCTGTGCTGGATCTGCACCAGCTGAGCACTTCCTGGTGGTGAAGGAATTCTTAGTAGGGGAGATATGCTTTCTTTGTGCTGCCAGAGCAATGGAAAAGGGGATGAGGTGGGAGTGGGAGAATCTGCCCCTAGATTTTGTTTTCTAAGCTAGTGCATAACCTTTTTTCTCTTTCATACAAACCATGAGGATGCCATGATGTTTGTTGCCAAAACCTCCATTTCTGAAACTCTGAACCATCTAATCCGATTAAAAATAGTTACCTTCTGTTGACAAAGCTAGCAGTCACTCCTTAATGCTTGACAATCTAATGTGAGCCAATTAATTTGACTTTGGTTTTTGAAGATGTATCTACTGTTTCAGCCTGTGCTCTTTCTCAAACAATGAGGGTTAGACGCTGAGTCTAACAACACCTGACAATTATTAAGCTCTGTTCAAACTAACAAGCAAAGTCTGATTCTTCTGACAGGTGACATTGTGCATGATATTAACTGTATTCATCTTGAATCTCTTTCTGTGCAGAGGTATAGTTACATATTTATATAATACTTAGCTATTTCTCACCTCTCTTTTTGTTGATGCAATTCGGCTTTTCTTAAAGTACAGTATTTATTGAGATCACTCCCACTATCCCGATACCACTTTCCCTTCTCGCACAGAAGTAATGGAGAAGAGATTCATCACCCAACACATCCTTTGTCCAGTCCACACATCCCAACAGTAATATTAAGAACTGAGCAAGAACCACAGAGGTTGAATCTAAACTTCCCTAAAGATTGGAAGTGTTTGGATCTGGGGTGTTGGATCAGGCCCATCTCTTGAACCTTTTAACTTTTTTTGTGAACAAAGAAATAATATCTGATCAAAACCGGTTGCTATGCACGAAAGTGCCAAGTTAAGGGGAAAGAAAGGGCAGTTGTATAAAAATGTGATATCCATAAAACCTGCCAACTTACAAAAGGGTTGGCCATTAAAATAGCCAAGGAAAACAATACAGAGATGAGGATAAGTTGCCCCTCCTGACCTGCTGTGTGTGTTTCTGAATTCCTTGTGGAGAAAAGTTAGACCTAACTGCAATTTGTTTGACTTGGCTATTTAAATGGCTAAACCTTTTGTAATCTGGCCCCTTTGGTAGATATAACACCTTTGTGTGACAGCCTACTTTTTAACTTGGCATTTTTTTTTGTATACAACTGCTTCATATACGTAGTAAAAATAGATTTTAGTAACCACCCAGGGACCAGCAAAAATTGGTTGCCTAATGAAGATGGTTTTTAACTATAAAACACCAAGAAATTTGTACTGAAAACCCTGGGGCTATTTTAAAGTGACTCCTCAAATCAGGGGATTGCCTGCTGCAGAGAGTCATTCGTACCATGCTTTATTCACAGCACTCTAAGTCTGAGTCTGAGTTCATGCTTCCATTATCAGAGTTCCAACTCTCCCCTCTCAAAATGGCTAACATTGGGTTTAACTAGGGTTACCATATTTGGAGTGTCCAAAAAGAGGACACTCCATGGGGCCCCGGCCCCGCCCCCAGCCCCGCCCCGCCCCAACTCCGCCCCTCCCCCAAAGTCTCCGCCCCAACTCCGCCCCCTCCCCTGCTTCCCGCGAACATTTGATTCGCGGGAAGCAGGAAGCAGGCAGCAGGTAAGCGGGGGGGAGGGGAGGGGAGGAGGCATGGCCCAGTCTGGCCCCGGCCCCGGCCCCGGCCCCAGCCCCAGCCTGGCTCGGCTCGGGCCCTGGGGTGCCGGCCCCGGGCCAGCCCCCGGCCGAGCAC
>NW_020664383.1:102325-134346 GCF_002925995.2 Terrapene triunguis
TTTGGGATTTCCCCCCGGACGGGGATTTGAATCCCAAAAAGCCGGACATGTCCGGGAAAATCCGGACGTATGGTAACCCTAGGTTTAACCATTTGGCCATAGGTGTTTGTTTTTATTTTAAAAACAATGGAATTGGCCAGGAACTGTAGTGATGAAGAACACATGGAATTTTAGGATGGCCATCTCAGCCAGTATTTCTCATGAGTTGGTTTTGTGTGATCCCACCTTCTTTTTGACTGATCCCCCTTAATACAATGGGACAAATTCAGACAGAGTGCAGGCAGGGCAGCTCCAGTGGAGTTGTGCCCACTTACGCTAGGTCTGAATTTGGCTCAATATGTATTGGACATCCTCCTTGAACTGGGAATTTGATTACAGAAGCAGAACGTTAGAAGACCCCATTCACTGAAGCACTTTTAGAATGTAGGATGATAGGATTAAATGTTGCTGGGACTGATGGTTTTTCATGTATTTTGCCTATGGGAAGAACCTAGCTCTGGCTATAAGATGTTGTGCTGCAAGCATGTCATATCTTTTTTTCCACAGATAGCTGGGTTCTAAGAAGACAATTATTTCCCTCCAATTAAAAGTAAACAGTTATTTAGGAGATACCTATAATTCTGTGGGTTGTATTGTTCCCTCTGTTATACAGTGTGGAGAAAAACAGGTTGGTGAATGTGGAGGGTGCTTATTCAGGGCCGGACCACAACATTTTGGCACCTGAGGCAGGGAGCTCAAATGATGCGCCCATGTCCCCTCACTTGGGCCAAAACGTTGAAAGGTCTCAATTCTGCCTTCTTCCTGTTCTAGTCCTTTCATGGTACTGCTCTGCTACCTACCCCAATAAAGGAGAACTAACAACTTAAAATGCCTTGTTCAAAAATTTTAAGTAACACTTAACTTTCAAACGCCTGAAAAGCAAATGTAACTTTTCTTGTCTGCATAGTAAACACTGGCATTTTTATCTGTTTGAATAATCAAAGTGGTGCTTTCTGTGCATTCTTGGTTGCAAAGATTTGAACTGCTTCCTGAAGGTCCACAGTCTGGGCCAGATCATGCTCTATTGAGATGGTTGCAAGGCCGACCAGCCTCTCCTGTGTCATTGTGGACCGTAGATGTGTTTTTATTAACTTCAGCTTGGAGAAGCTACGTTCTCCACTTGCAACTATTACAGGAAGTGTTAGAAGTATGCACAGAGCGACAAAAGGATTTGGAAAGAGGGTGGTCATCTTATTTGTGCACATATATTCCAGAACAGCCTTTGGAGTTGATCCTGCTGAAATGTATCTTGAAAGGGCTTTCAGTTCATCACCTAAATCACTCGCATCAATATTGCACATGTCATCATGTGTCAACACTGTCTCTAGTGCCCTGCATTGCTGGTGTAGGTCTTCTTCAGGTATAGTGAGGAGTTTTGGAATATCATACAACATCCCAAATATACTGCTGTGTTCCTTGAGCTGCATGAAACGTTCTTCAACTGACTGTATTGCACAATCTAGCACCTGGTTAAAGAATTCAACTTTGAATTGTTGTTTGGGGTCTCTTATGGGTTTTCCCGTGCCTCGTAATCAAAATGTCTTCTTCTTTGGTGACTTTTCCTGTATTCTTGAATGGGTGGGAAAACAGCTTCAGTGTGAAGTTCCTCTGCCAACTTCTGTGCACCCTTCAGAACATTTTGAAATCCCTCATCTGACCGGTAAGACTGTAGGTATGACTTTGCTTTGTCCAGTTGTTCCATTGCTCCAGAAATATCAAGGTCAACACCTTGGAGTCTCTTGCTTACAACATTTATTTCAAACAGTATGTCATGCCACAACACTAAGCCACACAGAAATTTGAAGTTATGTATGTTTCTGGTGATTCCATTTCCCTCTGCCACTGTTCTCCCACAAACAGTTCCTGTCATAGCATTATCCTCCATAATGGCAACTATGGCATCATCTATCTTCCCAATTTGGTGTTTGATAGGCTTTATCGCCTCCACTCAACTTTTCCATCGTGTGGCACTCAGTGGTTTCAGTGTCAGAGAGGATGTTCCTAGATATTGCTTCAAAATTTGCCATCGATGAGTTGATGCAGAGAAAAATACATAGATGCTTTGAAATACATTAAAAAATTCAGCAGCCTCACTAGAAGCTGATGCTACATCACTGACCACCAAGTTCAATGAATGAGAACTGCATAGGACAAAAAAAGCTCGAGGGTTTAACTCTTGGATCCGTGTCTGCACTCCTCTGTTCTTTCCTCTCATGTTGGCACCATTATCGTAGCCCTGACCACTCATGTCAGCTATCGCAATTCCCGTATCTCCCAGCTTTTTAAGAAGCACATTTGTCATACCAGCTCCTGTAATATCATCAATGTCAATAAATTCTAGAAAATGCTCTCTGACAGTCACCATTGCAGGGACATTTTCACTAGGTTCTGTTGTTGTTACAAAACGCACCATTAAAGTCATTTGCTCCGTATGGCTGCTGTCAGGTGTGCAGTCCAGAATAACAGAGTAATATCTTGCTGACTTCAGATCTGCCACAATCTTCTGTTTGACTTTTGTTGCCAGTAACTGATCTCATTTTGAATTGTTTTTCCAAGGTAGTGGTGTGTGTACATTTCTTGGGTGGTGACTCTTTTTAGATGCTCCTGGAGTACAGCACCAAACTCAGCTATCAGCTCCACAATTTTAAGGAAGTTTCCATTGTTTGGCACATACAGCTGATCTGAAGTGCCACGCAGTGCTAGGTTTTGGGTAGCAAGCATTCACACAATGGCAATGAGCCTTTTCAGAACATTTTGCCAGTAAAGAGACTCTGATGCAATCTTCTTTTGATGCTGATCATCTATGGTGGCCTTTAACCTTAGTCTCATCTCAAGCTCTTTCCACCAATGGAATGCTCTCTGGTGATTTGCTGCCTTCTCATGGCATGCCAGATTTCTAGCTAGATTTTTCCAATCCTTTGTTCCTGTAGAACCCAATGTGGCTGGAACATTAGACTGGAAGAGTTTGCAACAAAAACAGTATGCAGCATTCTGGGTTTTTTGAGTACATAAGCCATGGCCTCTCCACTTTGTCACCATTGGGGATTTCACACCAGTAATGTGTTGGATGGAAACTTCTATTTTCATTGTCTTTGGGGAACATGAAGTTTTTCACTTGCTGTGGCCCATGCAGTACAAGGAAGTCCCTCAGGCTACTGCTCAAGTGGGTCCATAGTCCTGGATCATCTAGACGTAAGGAACTAAACTCAGCAGCAGCTGTTTCTTGTGCCTCCACCACACTCTTCTCTGATCTACACTTTTCTTCAGGAATGTGCATGGTTACATCCATTTGAGATGGAGATATGGATGCTGCAGTAGCTGCCAGGTCATCTGCACTCTGACTAACTGGAAGATCAGGCATCTCCTCACCACTCACATCCTCACTGGGGCCGGAAGGCTCACCGTGAACATTTGTGTCTATGTATCTCAGGAGAGCTCCGTCCTGCTTAGATAGAAAAGCTTCCTTTGCTTTCTTTTTTTTTCTGAATGCTGCCCCAGAGGGGCATTTTCTTCTTTCACTCATGACTGCTGTTCTGTGCCAGCTATAGTGGCTCTCAACACTCAGTTGAAGGGGACAAATAAGCAGGCTGGTAGCAGGGCCTAAGTGAGGGAAGATATCGGCTTCTTAAGGGCCTAACTGGCTCCTACTACTTCAGTTGACTGCCTGTTCTCCTCAAGTGGGTTCAGGGAAGCAGCAGGAAACAGGAAGCTCCCTGAGAAGCTGGTGTTAATCAGTCCAGGCTCCTGGGGGTGCTAGAGAGGTACATAAGAGGCTCCTCCTCCTCTCTCTCCCTGCAACTCCTGCTGCTTTCTGTTATTCCCTCTCATCTTTTCTCTTGCCTGCCTGTTATGTCTCTTGTGCCCTCCTTCCTCCAGCACAGCATTCCACCATTTCTGTGCATCTAGAGCAGAGAGAATACATATGCACTAGCAGCAGACACAATTTTCTACACTTTGGGTCCTAGTGGCACCCCCCCACAGTCTGGTACCTGAGGCGGCCGCCTCAGTTCGCCTCATGGTAAGGCCAGCCCTGCGCTTATTACTACATTGCATTATACATTTCTGTTCAGCCCCTGTCAGACTGTTCACAACAAATACTCACTGAGGGGACAGTGTAATGGGAGAAGTGGCATGGGGTGGCAAGCGAGAAGGTGGAGAGAAAACTCAGAGCAGCGAGTGACAATGGGAATCCAACTTCTGACAGAACTGCCTTCCTACAATGTATAACCACAACATCAATCACTCTACACAGCCCTTTGAAAGTGGAAACAGAGACTTGAAGCAGCATTTACTTCCCTCACATGCTCTGCGTTCCCCTACAGTTGAAAGGATAATATAAGAGCACTTGTGGATAGCAAAAATAAGTAGCAGACTGGCCACTGAACAAGTAATGATGCCATTACAAAGAAGAGGGATTGGGAGTCACCAGAGATAGAATAACTGAGATATACAGGTATCTGATGCCTTTCCATGGGTACATATTGTTTTGAAGCCAAGCAGTCTACCCATTCTTATCAATGGCCATTCCCACAATTCCAGGGGAATGATGCAACTAAACTCACCTTCCCTATTCAATTCCATCATTTCACTGTCACTAGGATGTGATCTCAAATATTACTCTGAGCATACATAATAGATAAGGAAAATGGAAACTTCTTAGCAAAATCAAATTCATACTGAAAATCCTGGGAAGCTCTGGCAGTGGACAGCTAACAGCAAAGTTTCTGTGGGAGTATGGCCTGAGATGAGAGTGGCGATCTTGTGTTCTGGAAGTACTGTCTTGATTTTTCCCCCCAGTGATGTGCTCCAGCTGTGCTGCTTTATCCCAGTGCTTGCTGATATCCTTTACCAGGGGGATTGTGTTGACTTAGTTTGGCTAGATTTAAAGGCCACCCAGTAGTGAACATTGGAGCAGTTAGCAGCTAACAAAGTTTCTAGCTAGGATTTTGGGTATTTTTTCTTTTTCTAGGAGTAGTGACTAGGAAGAGAAGACAATGATGGTTCCTGAGGCAGCTCTAGAAGTGACCCAAGGAGGAGAGGACACAAAAGATGGTTGGATGTGGATGCTGTGGAACGTACCCTTGAGTGGGTATCTGCTGGAAGCTACTTATGCATGAAATGTCACCTGACGAAGCTGAAGACAGAGAAGATCCAAGGATTAGAAATGCAACTGGAGACGATGATGGATTTGAAGGTATCATGCTGGAGAGGAGGGAGGAGATAGAGACAACTCAAGATTTGTGGCATCTATCAAATAAAAGGACTTGGAAGGTGGACTGCCGGAAGAGGAAGATGACCATGGAAGAAGTGACCATGAGGACAAGGCAGAGTTAGAGACCAGCTAGTGGCATGAAATCAAGTTGAGTAACAGGCTTGCTGCACTGGGGAATGAGGAGAGGAAATAGGCAGAAGATGGGGTGGTGAGGAAGAAGAGAAAGGAAGCCAGTCGCTCCATAAGAGATGATGGAGATAGCAAGGGACTGGAGCCCAAGATAAAATGAGAATGATATACAAGGGACTGTGAGAGAACACATCAGAAAGATTCAGATCAACACCAGGAATAGACAGGTCTTTGTGACTGGGGACTCTATATTAAGAACAATAGGCCTGGCAGACCAGGTCCAGAGAACAGAAGAGTATGCTGTCTGCCAAGAGCCAGGATACGAGTTGTGAATGTGAGTCTGAAAAGGATCCTGATCAGAGTGGGGAAAAATCCTCTGACCATTCTGCATGTCAGAACAGATGATACTGGTAGGCTCCCACTGGACTGCATCAAAATCAACAGATGGATGGATAAAGGACTGGTGCTGTGAGGAACGTTTTGGGATCAAAGTAGTGGGAGGCATTCACAGAAAGAAGGCTTTCTTGATCCATTTGAGTACCTGGGGTATCAACCTTCTGGGATCCAGGCTGGCATGATTGATAAGAAGGGCTTTAAACTAAGAGATGAATGTTATAATGTATAATCTAGGTATGGTCCAAAAACTAAATGAATACTTTGCCTTGTTTTGCAATAAGGATGATAAGATGGGCATGAAGGAAGTAAGGCTAATGGAAATGTGTCTAGAAATGGAAATTACCAGATCTCAAGCGGAAGAAAAACTTGAAGAGCTTAATGCTCTGAAATTAATTTCCATCTCAGAATACTGAAGGAACTGGCATATGAAATTGCTAATCCAGTAGAAGGGCTTTAAATAGGAAACTCTAGATTGGGATACTGCACAAGATGGGCCAGTGCTCTGAGGTGGCACAGAGCATTCTCCCTCTTATATGCTTAACTGGCTGCTTCTTGGTCATGTGCTCAGGATATGATAATAGTTATATGTGGGGTTGGGAAGGATTTTTCCCCCTGGTCAGATTGGCCATCATTTTTGGGGGGATTTTGCCTTCCTCTGCAGTTTGTGGGTGTGGGTCACTTGATGACAGTATCTGGGCATATCTCACTTAATCATTTCCCTGGCATTGTGGGGACCTTGGGCACTGGTGCACCTGGGTCCCTCCTATTCTTTGCCTGTGGCACATAATAGTCTAGTGTCTTGTGGGCTGTAATACTTTGGTCTAATTTTGGCTATTGGGTTTAGTGCTGGGTGGCGTTGGTGGCCTGTGATATACAGGAGGTCAGACTAGATGATCTGGTGGTTCCTTCTGGCCTTAAATTCTATGACTGCTTAGACTTTTTGAGGCTTTTCTTATGCATCAGGGTGTTCTCCATCCCTGTGCGGGGGTACATTTCATCCCAAGAGTTGTTTAATAGGTTTAGTCAGTCCTATAGTGCTTGTGAAACTTGCTGGGTTGATAGCACTGAAGTCTTTATTTAGCCACAGAGCAGACAGCACAAAAGGTGGTGCAAATTTCCCTGCCCTTCCCACTGTCCAAATATGTGTCAGATATGTTCTGGGCTAGAAAGGTGTCAGTTGTATCCTCTCTGCTGAGACTGTGTTCCTGATAGAGGTTTTTATGGACAAGCAACCACCTCACTAGAAATGGGCTAAAGACCGTAAATAGACCATTACATTGCTTTCTGTGATGATAAACTTTCAGG
Organism: Terrapene triunguis; assembly: GCF_002925995.2. Lineage (NCBI taxonomy): Eukaryota > Metazoa > Chordata > Testudines > Emydidae > Terrapene > Terrapene triunguis. Next base: position 109,407 of record NW_020664383.1, read on the forward strand.
GTGAAATCCTGTCCCCATTGAAGTTAGTGACAAAACTCCACTGTTTTCAGTGGAGCCAGGATTTCATCCTCAGTCATGATCAACCCATATGTACTGTAACAATAGTTGGAAGCCTGTAAACAGAGACATTTTATGGGGAGGGGAAGATAGTAACTGAAATACATTGGACCAGGAGATGCTTTTGGAGGAATAGAATAGAGGAAAACATTAATTCAGTAAAATAGAGACTTTCCCTGCTCTGCAGTCAGCATGAAACTTGACTGAACAGACTGAAAATTGTAAAATTTTCTAAGCCCCTCTAATACCCTACATGTTCTCCAGGTTCCTTCACCACTTAGAGCCCTATTTTATATATTGGCTGAATTTTCTGTTTTGATTTGTTCATCATTTAGCCCTCTTCTGATTGGGAAGCTAAATCTGAGAAACAATCAATGAATCATATTATTTCCAGTAATTTTTAAAAAACAATCCAGTCTGAGAAAGATGCTTTCCAAAGCATAACTGTTTGTCTGAGAGCTGCTACTGAATTATTGCTTCCTTATCACCCCCGCCCCATCTTAAGAGTGAAATGATGAAAATTGTATCAGGTATGAATTGCAATAAAATTACCTCAGCGAGCCTCTGATGTCCGCAGACAGACTGTGCAGGATGCAGCATGTGTGTAGAACCTGCTGTGACGTATGGAGTTCAGATGGGAAGGGGAAGCTATAGGAGGAGTAATGATGTAATTGTGAAGGCCACTTATATGCAATACGTTGAATTTCATTTCTTTGCAGGATAATCAGAGCTGATTAGGCAAGTGTTTTCCTGTCTCCTTGTTTTTGTTATTTTTTCTCAGTAATACCAAATGTTCAAAAGATGTCATTGCTCTTGAGCAATACCTGTTAAATTAACACACAAATCATTCCATTGAATCCCTTTTAGTCTTCAAATTACATAAAAGGAATAATTTATGACAGCACTGACAGGAATCTATGTTAGATGGAGATGGAGAGGATAATAAAAGACTTTATATATGGAAAAAAAGGCCACTGTGGGCAAAATTGCCAAACTTGACTCACTCTATGCGCAAAAGGTTGGAAAAAGATATATTCAAATGTGAAAAACAAAGAGAGGAAATGACTTTGCAGGACAGTAGCCAGTGAGTTATTTAGCTGTTCTGAAATACAAAGCAGCTCTAGTTATGAGACTTGGAGAAAGCTGAGGCTTAATCTTCAGATATTACTACCTAAACCAGGGGTAGGCAACCTATGGCACGCGTGCCGAAGGCGGCACGCAAGCTGATTTTCAGTGGCACTCTCACTGCCCGGGTCCTGGCCACCACTCTGGGGGACTCTGCATTTTAATTTAATTTTAAATGAAGCTTCTTAAACATTTTAAAAACCTTATTTACTTTACATACAACAATAGTTTAGTTATATATTATAGACTTATAGAAAGAGACCTTCTAAAAACGTTAAAATGTATTACTGGCACGCGAAACCTTAAATTAGAGTGAATAAATGACGACTTGGCACACCACTTCTGAAAGGTTGCCGACCCCTGACCTAAACAGTGATGTATATCAGGTTTTTAGGCTTGTTGTTTTAAACAAAAGTTCTTTAGTGGGTTATGACTTGTTCTCCCCAGTAAATCTGGATATTTAATTAAGATTTATGGTGGTATTATGAACAGAAATGCTTGATTAATTCTTTGTCAGTGTATACTTTCCTTTTCATGGATGTATAGGGTCATGTAGGTTAAAAGATTCCTTCGGGGATGAGGCTAAGCATACAGGTAGTTGGCAAAAGTGGGAATTCTTGTCTGCAGGTGGCAAAAAATGGATCTACCCGTGCAATAGGGGCAGTATCCTGACTCCTTATCAGCTGGAAATTGCAAGAGGAGGTTTCAAGGCACTTCAGCCTGCCAACAGAAAGGTGATCTCAGGCTGGAACTTAAAAGAAAAACTATGGTTTTGGACGTAGATCCTTGAGGGTGACAAGCGCTGAGGGAGCGTGCTTGTAAGGCCATGCTAATGTTTGACCAGTGAGTTTAGTGAAGCTACTCCATTGGGTTTGATTCTGAGATGCCTGAGATGATTTACTGAAGCCTGATATCTGGTGTCTCTGATTAAGAGGGACAGCAAGATAGCCTGAGGGTCAGGGAGTGAGTGTGAAATGGAATTCCAGTGTGGACTTGAGCTAGGAAAAGCATAAGATAGTCAGGAGGCAGGCTCAGTCCTTGGACTGGCTCTGGGGATAGTAATAGGTGGCCTGAAGGTCACTGGTTCAAATGTGGGTCCTGGGTCAATTCAAAATTGTTGGAGGTTTTTTGTTTTGTTTTGTTTTGTTTTTTTCCATTGATAGCTGTTCTGACAGTTTGGATGCTTTTACCCAAACTTATCCCAACCTCTTAAATCCACAAAATTCGTCTGGAAATCTCATGAAAATATTTGCCATTTCCAGTTCCAGTCTTGGCTAGAAACCAGAAGCGAAAAGAATCATAGTCATTTCAAAACCTTAAAAATTTGCTTTGATTTTTGTTTTACACCTGGGAAAAAGGGCTTCAGGGAAGTTGGGGTGTGAGTGTGTGGCGTTGTTACTTTTTTCAGAACTAGATCACCCATTGTTAGTGGACTTTCCCACTCCTGAAAAATCTATGGTTCTCATTACAGAAGAGTCGAACTGACTGAGATGAAGAATTAACGGTCTTCCATTGGTTATCCCCACACCACCCCTTTCTGTCTTCCTCTTCCTCATAAACTGGTATCTGTTGATTGAACTGAACTTACTAGATTTTCAGTTGAAAAACTGAGGTCTCTCCAGAAAGAAATAGCAAGGGGTACTATTTTTCTGCCACAGGATGGGAGTAACCTCTTGGAAGTCAGTGGAAATTATTCTCATGCTGTGGTGAATGAATAGTGCCTTGGGCTATTACTCTCTAGAGACATCTCTAGCCAAAGAGACCAAGTGGTGAGTCCTCTCCTGGGGCCTTAATGACCATTACAGGATGGGAGTAAACTGCTGTCGAAGTCAGTGGGAGTTACTCCCATCCTGTAGCAGGAGAACAGAGCCCCAGGAGAGGATCAAATATCCTTTAGAAATTTTCCATTGATTTCAATAAAGAATATTTAGTAGATATGGATTTCTTTCCACAGTAGTAAAACTGCAGTAACTTACGCAATTGGCTTGGATAATCTGAGGAACAATCCAATCCCAATGTTAGAGGGGTGAAATGATCCCCACAAATTTTACATAATTCTTATGGGTCTCATGGAGGCAAATATGTCTCCTGCTTCGGTTTGCAAGGGAGTACCATTGCATCTGTTTGGGACCATAAAAACACTGGAGTTGTGATGCTTTACTTTGTATTTTTAAATCAGACCCTTCAGTTGTTTGGGGGTTTTGGATGTATTTTTAAAATTACGAATAAAATGACAAATAACCCATCTCTCATACACTTATGTTTTCCAAAATACAAAAATTAAGAAGAAACATACTGAGTCAGAGGATGTGACAGTCTCATTTGCACAATTCAGGTTCTTATTGACGCCATAAATAATTATTAATTAGATGTTCCCAAAGCAAAACACGGAAATACTGAACAATCATTTGATGCTGGGTTTGGCACAAATGAAGTGTGGTTGGGAACTAGGGATACTTAAAAAATATGTAAAGGAAGGTCAGCAATATTCAAACCAAACAGCAGGAGGTTCCTATTATAATGTTACAATCTTTCCCTGTAGCAGCATGCTCATTACTCATGGCACAGACAAAATCATTGTGAACATACAGTGCAGTAGTTAACTGTACTGTCCACTGACCAATGGACATTATAGGAGCATTTATGTTCCCATCTTGCTGCATACCTGTCAAACGATGTGGATTGGGCTCCACAATATATGTGCAGTGTTTCATGGATTTTAACATAGTAATAAAAAACATTAAAATGGAAAAAAATGTTTTAAAAAACACATTAATAAGAACAAAGAAATATCTTTTAAGAAAAGAGGCATGGCTGTTGACAACCCTGCCGACAGACTGAATTTCTTTCAGAAAACCCATCATTATTCAATTTAAAGTTTTTTGGGAAAAATACAAAAATTATAAACATTTCTAAATGTTTGCCAGGTTACTCATGGGCAGTAGTAGCAAGTAACAGCACTCAGCAAATAGCAGCTATTTCATTAACTGTCATGTTAACTTTCCTCTTGGTTCCTGAAAAAAAAACTTGCTAACAGACTGCTGACAAATATTATACCTATTTAATTATGAATGATTTATATTTGATTACTTACAATGAATACTACAACTGTTACTATTGCAGCACAATCACTGTGGATTTAGAGGCAAATACAAGCTGATGGGCTGCATTCAGTGTTCTGGGGAGGCGTGACACAAGACTGGGGTAGAGGTAGGGTAGGGATGACTTTATTCTTCCTTTTCAGCTTCCTGATCCTAGGGCTGTTTGGTCACTGGACTTCTCCTGGGCATAAAATGCCAGCTTCAAAGCTGCTGTATTTTATAGCAGCTGTCAAAAGCTTCCAATCAGTTCAGATGACAGCTGGGGATCACTGAGGTGTAAAGATGTCCTGTCCACACTCCCTTTTCCATGGCCCTGGGCCTGGCCCTGTGCTGAGGGCTGAGGGGAAAGGTGGTGCAGGAGCTGTCCTGGTGGCTCTACATCACTAGAGGATTCCCCTAGGCATGGGAAATCCTCCATTGGTCAGTTAATCCAGGTTAATGGCCATTTTGCATCCCTGGAGTGCACAAAGCAGCCTGGTTGTATTGGTGAACCTGGTCTTACAGCCCTGTCCAGAGAGGATCATACAATCACTAGTGCCTTCTAAACCCAGATCTTTTTGTGGGCAATGGGGTGCTGCATTGCCCTTCGAAGAACTCGAGGAGGGATTCTATTCCAGTTACACTTGTTTTTGTGTTTCGATAGACCTATTGTTAGGCTAAGTACTTTTGTGGGGAGATTGTGCTCAATCAGCAAGTAACTGCAGAACACTTTTCTTCTACAGACATAACTCAGGACAGGTAGTAGATTGGTTCTCATGTTGCCTTATTATAGCTCCCACTCTACTTGGAATTTTCTGCTCGTGATATAAACTATCCCTTAAATCAACAACGGCTGCTGCTGGGCTGCAACAGCTTCTCCTGGACTGGTTTCAAGATAGAGGGCCAGATCCTTTGCTTGCGTAAATCAGCAGAGCTTGATTGACTTCAGTGGATGTATGATATTTTACCTCGGCTGAGCATCTGGAGCATCTCTTTAAAATTATTTCTTGCCGTCCTCATTTTAACTTTTTCAGTTCACTTTAATTGGGTTTTCACTGGGATTGTCAACTCTGTGTCAGCTTCCTGCTGTTTCCATTAACATTACATTTGTCCAGTTTAGGAAATTCAGCCATCACAAATATTCAATTTAAACCAGCGTGTTTTGTTGCTTAAGTTAGAGAACCTGCTTTCAGAACTCATCATGATAGGGCTCCTCCTAATATTGTGGATTAGAATTGGTCTCTAAAAATATTGGTGTGCCACATTTATATAGCTTATGATACTAAAACTCTTGGTTGATGTAAAAGTGACTGTATGGTAATAAATTAAAGTGACAAGCACTTATTTCCAGCTGATGAACATAGAGGTCTATTATGTACTTCTTCCCTCCTCCTCCCCTCCCCCCCAAAGTATCTGGTAATGGTCACGCTCAGACACAGAATAATGTATTCATGGACTATTGGTATGATCCAGTATGGCCATTCTTATGCTCCTATTATATTTACAAAGTTATGTTAGTAATAGCATGTGAGGATGGCATTTAGATTTTTAAATCTTGTTTAATGATTTATTATAATTGATCCTAAGCATTAACGTTAGCCTTCCCTAATAAGTTAATTTAGTATTGATGCTGGTAGCAAGGAATGGATATTGCATTGGTTTTGTCATTGCTGATTTGCTCCCACGCCCCTCTGGACTGCAAAGTTAAATCCTCTCTCCTCTAAATTGATGTCATAATGTCACAATTAAGGAGACAAGATAGAGTGATTATCCTGGCAACCAGTGGGAGTAGCAGAATGTCAAATGCAAAGACTGAACAATCTTAACTCTTTAGGAAACACCTGGGAGAAGTAGCACAAGATAATTCTACCCAAGCCCTCACTCTGCTCACATTACATAGCTGATGGCTTAGCAAAGGAAATTTTTAGGAAATATGATAACATATGGTGTCTACTTTTACAGCTGATTGTGATTTCTGTGGCCACATATCTTTATTGCCATCAGGCTGTGTATTCCTACAGTCATCAGTTTCATTTAAAGGTATACTTAAAAAAACACATTGGCGCAGATAGATATGTACAGTTTGAGCCAGTTTCTTGGTGTAAATTGATGTCACTCTCTTCATTGTAAAGATCTGGCCTTATAAATCTGGTATCTACATGACAATTAAATTAATTCATTGTAATCACTGTAGTAGAGCATAATTTATATAAAAGTAACTTGAGTCCAAACATATGCAAATAAATCCTTTTCTAGATAACTCAGTTTCCCTTCCCACTATTTCTTGATGTGAATAGACAAATTCAGTAAGAGAGGTCTGCAAAATGGTACAGCTGTTGAGAAAGATGCACAGTATGGCAGTGAAATCTGCCAGAACCACAACATTTTACATTGAGTAACATATCCACAATGCTGAAGTAATATAATATCCTATATGAAACGCATGAGTAATGTGGCAGCAGTTCACAGGATCACTGACAGCTGATTAACTAGTGATTCTCTGTTTGGCAAATTTTTTGTGTGTAGTATATCGGTTTTGTTCAGCAGTTTTCACCAAGAGGAACATTTACTTTACCTGTAAAATGTGATTATTTCAGATACATCTTTCTCCTGGTAAGGGAGGTTTCATAAGATTTTGTTTGAATCATCTTATTGAGTCCTTTTGTATCTGTACATCAATTTTTTTAAAAAAAAATAAAGGTTTGTATTAGAGATGGATATTGTGGCCCGCCCTGGAGATCCTTTCGGGGTATTCAACTATGGCAGCTGCATCTCTTCAACATTTACAATAGGTTGGCTGAGAAGGTGGAACCAAACTGCTATGTGCTGGGAATCTGTAGGTCTTTGGGCAGTGTTGTTTGCAAGAGGTTGGTTTCCTTGATCTCCATGCAAGTGGTTAGGGAGAGACAATGCAGGGGGAAAAAAAAGAGAGCAAGGCATAAAGTATAGTTGAGATGTTTAGTCTTTATGCTACGTGTTTTGTATGACGTAACTTTCGGTGGCCAGGGATCCTGGTCCTCAGTTCATGGTAATTAATGCAAGGCCAGTGATTAGTAAATGTCAGCTATTCATAGATTTGATCAAGGAGGAGGTCCTGGACTTGGAATGTTTTACTAAAACCTTGATGGATCTCTGTGCAGGGATCCACCCAGTGTTTGCTGCAACCTGGTGGGCTAAGAAGCTAGTAAGACTACAGCCTCAGCCCAGGCACCACCCATGGGAACCCTGATTGGAGGAGCACCCAGGCTCCACCGATTGGTCCAACCATGCTATTTAAGCCAAAAGGAGGCACAGGAAGTTTGTTTGAGTAACAGGTGTGTTGTGGCTGCCTTGGACCCTGCATGTGCCTGCCTCCTGCACCCAACCCTGTTCGTGCTCTGCTCCTGGTACCTGCCCCTACTGTGTTCCTGTTCTGTGCTTGGTCCTTGCCTCTCTTCCAGTTCCTGCCCTTATCTTGCTTCCACTATCAGTTACCAGTCCTGTCTCCGAGCCAGGGCCTCTGACTTCTGATGCCGGCTTGACCCTTGACTTTGGCATTTGGTATCTGACCTTGGCAGTGACCCTTCAGCTTCAATTTGTGGCTCTGACTCTGGCTTGACCCCTGGCTGTGGTAACTGGCAGTTGACTCTGGTGCTGACCCTTGGCTTAGTTCCCCAACTGGATACCAAACTGGATACCTGCTCTGCCCACTAGACATCACTCCTGCTCTGATTACTAGGCCAGGCCACCTACATCCCAGCCCACAATAATCTCTGACTTCAATGAGTGTGGGATGAGTCCTTTAAAATGTAAGCCAAACACTACTACTTCCCCTCCCACTTTTCTCATCAGTTTTCAAATGCTCATAGCTCTAATACTAACCTTGAGATTGACAGTTTTATGATGGGGAAAAAGAGTAAGTGAGTGCCTGGGGGACACTGTTGGATCAGGCCTTCATTGACAAAAAACTTGAAGCTTGCTGAAGTTACACCTCGGTTGACTTCAATGTTGTTTTGGCTCAGGTCCTGAGATTGCCAGGACGATATCTACATTGTTAGGCCCTGATCTTGCAATGAGCTCCATATGAGTGGACCCCTGTTCACTTGCAAAGCCCCAGTGAAGTCAATGGGGTGTCTGCACTTCGCTCATTACAGGAGTGAAGCCTGAGAGAGAGATGCATTGGATGTAAAACATTCAAAGAAAATGCAACCAGAAGCTAGCGAATCAGGAAACAAAAGCAGCAAGAGAAGGCGCGATAACTGATTTGGAGTCTTTCTTATCTTCTGATTTGTTTCTCCTTATAGAAAATAATTTTATTACACACAAATTTTTTGGAAATCTGACTTTTTCAGGCATGAAAACCACTGTGTGAGAGCCACTATACACTTTCTGAACCCAAAATAAATATGATGCTGCTTGAAATTTTTGTTCAACAAATTGTCCAAGAGTGAAAGGCATTTATTTTCCACTTGGAATGTCAAAATCAGTTGAGATAGCAATTTTCATTGCCCACAGTTTGGTAAATATTTGTAATAGGATATAATAGCTGCAATTATCTTGCTGCTGTATTATACTATTGTGGAAGCTGCACTATAGTTACTGTACAAACAATTCAGGAGGCACTTTCATTTTCAGGTGCTTATAATTTACCCCCAAAAGTAGGATATTACTCTTTTGTCTGAAATTTCACATGCTTGTTCTCAAGCCAGAAGTGATGTTTGCTGAAATTCTGTTTGGCTAGTTTTAAATTAACAGAGCATGGAAAATATGTAATATCCTGCTGTGCAAGCATTTTTGGACTCATTCATTTTCAATTAGAGAACCCCAAGATAGGTTATTTTTTAAAAGTCACACGTGTCATGGTTTTAAGTCTCCAAAGAGGTCAAGTTTCTTTGACATGTCTGAAAGATGGTGGCTTAGAAACAGAAAGCAGGATTGATGCACCTCAGAGAGGGTCATGTTCTGCAGTCCTCAGGGCTGCCAAGGTTTGGTTCAGCATTGGGTAACTTATTGCAATGTCTGGACTAGGACTAGTGTAAGCTGTTAGGGACTGTAACTGCCCTGCAGGAGCTATTATATGTCAGGGATCACTGCAGCCCAGTGCTATCTGGCCACACCTGGTCCCCCAGCATGTTCCCAACATCTAATACTCCCCTGGTACTATTAGAGGATGAGGTAAAGGGAAAAGGGATGGGAGTTGTTTTATGCTACTCGTGGATGCACCAAGGGAATTCCCAGCTGGCCCCTTAGGGCCCTGTTAAGTCCTCTTTGTATCACTTTACATACAGACTTAGAAGTTTTATTGAAGTTTGCTCGAGCTGGGGGAACTATTGGCAACATCATACAATTTATTAAACACCCCCTTTATCTGGGTGAATGGCAATCCTGTGCAAAAGGCCAGTGGGACTTAGATTGCTACACAGACCTTGTGCTGGCCCTCTGCAGCGGGGTGAATTTCATCCTCTCTGCAGATATTGTCCCTGAGTGAGCAGTCTTAAACTTTTATGAATTTGTTCATTATTCAATATTTGAACAGTGTATTGCAAAAATATTTCAGCCTACACATTCCTCATGAAGTATTTGCAACAACCATTGCATTGAGTGTTTATTATTCTCAATTAGCTGTTTGTTCTATGCAATTGGTCATCTAAGTCACATGGCATAGAGTCTGATTCCTGACTGGATGTCTCCCAAACCCACAAAGTTTTCAAGATGGTCACAGGAACAATTCTGGCATGAATACTTGTGCAAATACATATTCTTATGAGTACGGTAGTCATAATTGTTTTCTTTGAATGCTCTTAAGAAAAAATATACTTGCCTCATGTGAATGTGCACAGGAAGCAAATGAGTTGTGCATACTACCAAAACAAGTTCATGGTTTGTATTTGAACGCATGCTCACAAATAGCTTCTTGCAGTAGTCCTTTCTACTATCTGTCTGGTAGGTGCATCATGAGCTAGAATACCCCCCTTAGGCCTACTCTGAAGGAAGCATTGAAATCTGAGTGTCCTAACCACCAGGAAAAATTAATTTTGAAATAAAACAGCACATGCAAGGTTGCTGCAGTATGATCTCATTTTACATGTTGCCATTTTGAAGATGTTGGTTGGAAGCATATCAGGGTTGCCCTTAAAAGTCACTGTAGTTTTGTCTTAGCGCATTACCTCACTTTCTGCAGTATTTCCTAGACTTACTATGGGAGGATACCTAGAACACTGCAAATACTGGAGTAACCATATTTCTTTTTCTAATGTAAATGACAAGTTTTTGAGGGTAAGCATTGTAAGCAAGCAAGATAAAGTGGGAAACTAGACTAGTGAGTTACATAGAGTTACTTAGGGCTTGTCTACATGACGCAGTTTTTTCGACACAAGTTATGCGGACAATCAAAAACTGGTATAATTACATTGTTTGTGCATGTTCACACAACACTCCTTCTGTTGGCAGAGCGCATCCACAGTTGGTGCTCTAGCATCGACAGTGAGAGCAGTGCACTGTGGGTAGTTATCCCACTGTGCTACTTGCCACCTTCTGTAGCTAGGCATTGTGGGAAGGTGGAGTGGATTGCAGTGCATCATGGGTGCAGGCTCAATGTCCCAGGATGCGTTTTTTTCTGTCCTATCATTCTATGGGCTTCTGACTGCATTTCATGGCATTTTTCAATGGCTCCTGTTTATTGTGCACCTACCAGCTCTGTCTGAAAGGATGGATCCCACACTGCTCTCTACAGTTTTGGTCACTGTTATGAACACATCACAGATGGTCATGCAGTATATGATGAACTCCCAATCTGAACAGGAACCAGAGTTGCCTGACCTGCTGTCTGCCACGGAAAGAAACAACATCAGATTACTTTTGGCATTCACAGAGCATCTGAACTCAGTAGACCATCGCTTTTGGGCTCGGAAACAAGCACTGAGTGGTGGGATTGCATCATTATGCAGGTCTCAGATGATGAGAAGTGGCTGCAGAACTTTCAGATAAGGAAAGCCACCTTCATGGAACTGTGTACAGAGCTCACCCCAGCACTGTGGCTCAAGGACACCTAAATGAGAGCTGCACTCTCAGTGAGAAGTGCATGGTGATCACTGTGTGGAAGCTTGCAACTCCAGACTGCTACCGGTCGGTCGTAAATCAGTTTGGAGTCCGGAAGTCCACTGTTGAGGCTGCATTAACACAAGTGTTCAGGGCCATTAATCACATCCTGCTATGAAGGACTGTGACTCTTGGATATGTGCATGAAATAGTGGATGGCTTTGTGGCAATGGGATTCCTTAGCTGTGGCAGGGCATATTCCAATTTTGGCCCTTGCGATGGAGTACATCAGTAGAAAAGGGTACTTCTCTATGGTATTGCAGGTGCTTGTGGATCACTGTGGGCATTTCCTGACATCAATGCAGTGTGGTCTGAGAAGGTGCATGCCGCACACATCTTCAGGAACACTGGCCTGTACAGAAAGCTCCAAGCAGGGACTTTCTTTCCAGACCAGAAGATTCCAGTGGGGGATGTTGAAATGCCCATTGTGATCCTGGGAGATCCAGCATGCCACTTACTCCCATGGCTCATGAAGCCTCACATGGAAAACCTGGACAGCAGCAAGGAGCGCTTCAACAATAGGCTGTGCAAGTGTAGAATGACCGTAGAATGTGCCTTTGGCAGATTAAAAGCACGCTGGCACTGCCTTTATGGCAGGTTAGACCTAATTGAGGAAAATATTCCCATGATCATAGCAGCCTGCTGCACACTGCATATTTGTGAGGCTAAGGGTGAAAAGTTACCCTGGAGTGGAGCATGGTGGCAGAATGCCTGGCGGCTGCTTTTGAGCAGTCAGATACCAGGGCTATTAGAGGGGCACAAAGGGCGGGCTATTCGAATGAGGGAGACTTTGAGGCAGCAATTTGACAAAGAGTACCAGTAATGTGTCTTTCTATACAGCACTCTGCCATGCTTTGTTAACTTGCCATCTTGCATGAAAATTGTGATGATTCCTGACAGGGATTTGTAGTCAGAAAATGATCAAATTGCCATTATGTATTACTATGAGCAGCAACCACCATGTGTAGGAGACAAATAAAGATTGGCTATCTTTCAGAGAGTTTGTTTTTGTTAAATAGCAATTACCAACACACACAAAAGGCTTGGTGGGAAGGGAGATAAGAATGCAGGGCAGTGTATGCTCTCATTCCTGTGTGTAAGTCCAGCTACCATTTTGGAAGCTGTCGGAAGAGGTGAAGTGAATGGGGTACTGAGACATTCCGGGAAGTTTCAAGGAATGCATGGGAGGGGTTTGGATAGGACATGGAAAGCATTTCTGTATTGATTGTGGGGGGGGAGGGGGGAGAGGGGGCGAGCATGCATGTGTTCTGATTAGGGACTTCAAAATCTCTGTTTGCTCCTCCATCACTTTTATCATCCGGTCCTGGCCCTTTACAATGTGCCCCTCTCTCTCTCCCTTTTTGTCCTGCCTGTCTATTTTAAATTTTTCCTTCAGGGTCTCTCTCCACTCCCTGCATTCTCTTTTTGGCCTCTGAGGATTGGAGCACCTCTCAGAACATGTCCTCCTTGCTCCACCTTGGTCACTTCCTTATCTGGTGGAGGTGCTTTGCTGGTGTTTAGGGGGTTCTCCTGAAGCCACAACTGCAGAAGCACAAGAAACAATAAAGAGAAGCATGATTGTTAGTTCCCGCACAGCATTGAATCATTTATAGTAAAATACACCTCTTTTTCTATACCTATCACTTTCTCACTATCCCTTGGCAAGCACACCTCTTGGTGAACACCCTAAACATGGTGAGTTTGGCCCGGGGGGGTGCGAGGGGTTGGGCACTCAAGACGGGGCAGAGGGTCTAGGTGGTTTTCTAAGGGGATCACTGCAGGCGACTAGGGGACAATATTGTAAATTCTGCCACCATTTTCTATAGGCTGGGGTCATTGAAAGTGATATCTCACTCCTGAGGGTAAGCAAGGATGCAAGACACATCTCCTGCATGCATACGGCTTCAGACCCGGTCCCTATGCTTCTTGCCTGTGTGCTGCTTTGGTCCCTGCACAGGTGATTGCTGATTGGCACAGGAAGGTTTCCTTCTAATGAAGGAAGGAACAAAGTAGCTCTGCCAAGAACCTTCAGCAGAGGATTGGTGAGTACCTCCAGAAAAGTTTCCTAGAGATTTCTCTGGAGGATTCCCATGAGATATCAGTGTGCATTAACACACTGTTCCACCCCACTGCTTAGCTGCACAGGGGAATGTGGAATACATACAAACACAACTTGTCTTGCATATTTCTATCCCTTCACCCACTTCTAGAGTATACAGAGCAAAGGACAGCGCTACCTCATATAACCAAGCAGCGTCAACTCAAAAAGAACACTTACCAAAGCTCTCCTCTCCTGCATCATGTGTGCCAGAGATGGAGGACTGGGACTGGCTAGACCCCTCCAGAGTGGAAAAGAGGTCTTGACTTGCCATGTCACCAGACGAGCCTGCCGTGTGCTCCACATCCTCCTCCAACTCACCTCCTCGTTCATGACTTCATCCTCGGGGTTGAGTCCACTGTCTGCTGTCTCCAGCCCCGCTGAACTATCCACGGTGCTCTTGGCAGTGGAGGTGGGGTTGCCGCTGAGGATAGCATCCAGCTTCTTATAGAAGCGACAGGCCTTCAGCGCAGCACCAGAGCGATGGTTTGCCACCCTTGCCTTCTGGCATGCCTGCCTCCTCTCCTTTATCTTCACACGGCACTGATGCGTGTCCCATTAATAGCCCTTATCCAACATGTCGTGAGAAATCTGACTGTAGGTATTGAAGTTCCTACAACTGGAGTGAAGCTGGGACTGCACAGCCTCCTCTCCCCACAGCACCAGCAGATCCAACAACTCAGGTGTGCTCTAAGCAGGAGAGCGTTTGTTGCATGGAGTCACCATGGTCAGCTGGGAAGATGCGATGTGAGCTCTCCATGCCAAGCAAACAGGAAGTGGAATTTCAAAAATTTCCGGGCCTTTAAAGGGGCAGAGATGGATGCCTGTGTACCTGAGGGCAGGGCAGCGACCAGAGCGGTCAGGATGGGTGTTATGGGACACCATCTGGAAGCCATTTACAGTGACATAACCAAGTGCGGTGCCTACACTAACAATTTGTTGCTGTAACTTTGCCACAAAAAGCTTTATGCCTCTCATCGAGGTGGTTTTATTTTGTTGGCAAAGCAGGAGAGTTTTGTCGGCAGAAGGAGCATTGCAGTGTGTTCACCTCCACTGTTTTGTTGACGAAACCAGATTGTGTCTGATTACTTCCTTGGTGCAAGGAGCTTCTACTACTTGCATCCTTGTTCAGCACCTAGCAACAACCAAGGATATTTGTGTACCTCCTGTGGTGCACGATAACTCAGAAGAAGTCAAGGGGTAGAAAGGAAGCAAGGCAAATTCTTCTCCCTTTAAACATGTACCAGGTTTCCTAACCAGATGTCTGTGTGGTGGGAATGCTACACCTTTAGGAGGGGTATAATAGTGGGCACGATCCCCTGCACCTAATATTAGAGAAGTAGCATGTGATCATGTAATTTTAGACAATAGCATACTGCACATGCACAAGGACACAGAGTGAAGGTTGCAAGTGTGAATTTAACATCAGCCTGTTCCAATATGTGAGTTCTCAACACCAATCTTAACTTTCACTTATTGTAATATTTCAGATGGAATAATAGTGAGCTTACTAGCAATACACCTGCACAATTTGACAACTGCAATATGTTGAAATCCTACAGTGAACTTCTGATTTTTCTGACCACACTCTCCAAAGCCAGTGAAAAATGAAACCAACAATAAAATAATAAAAAAATGTTACTTTCCAACTGCTCTTATTAAGCTAATAAGTTACTCAACTTAACAATCACCAGTTTAGGAAAAAGGGACTCTTTTGTGACTCTTCTTTTTTTAAAACTTCCAATAAAATATCATTAATCCCATTTTGGTTTTCACAGAATATTTGGCATCAGTGTTTCTTGCAGTTCATAAATACTAGTGGGTTCTGTGTTTATTATTGCAGTGAGAGATATTTATTGCCTCCAAATACTGGAAACTGCAATGAGGTCAACACTTAGATATATTCATAGTATCTCAAGTCTCTGATGTAATGAAGTTGCAGCGTATGAAAAGCCAAAGTCAACAGCCTGATCTTTTCCTATTTTTTCTGTAAAATTCTTTTAAACTTGAATCCTTTGATACTATATTTTCCAACATTTTATAAGAAGAATAATTAAGGTGTATACTCCAAATAGTAGAATTTACAGTGATGATTAGAGATTGGATTGGTGGGTGTTAACACACTGGACTTTTTTGAATATGCATATGTACTGGTGGAATAAATGTAGGTGATCTGACAACAATCTCTCTCCCCAAAAAAGTCATTCTCTTGAAGAACAGATTTTCAAAGGCACAAATAGCATTTAGTTGCCTAACTCTTGGTGATTTTTCTATGGGAATTAGGCATCCAACTTCCATTTATGGCTTTGAAAACCTGCTCCTTGTTGCCCAAAGAAATGTCCTGAAAAATGACTGCTTTATCATTGTACTGCCATGTGTTGAACCAAGTTTTGTCACCTTGGAATTCAATATTATGCCCAATGAACAATTCATTCTTGTTTATCACTACTATTATGGTATAAAGAATAGAAAAATAGATTTGAGCAGGAAAGTCTTCTGAGCTACGATAGAGATTCTTTATGGCACATATTTGGGTATAGCAATATGGGATATTCCATATGGGATCCATCTAGTTGCTTTTTTCATGATCTTCTTCTATGGCTCTGACACACAGGCCCATTTGTGGTTCACACTGTCAGCAGCTCCTGTCAGGCCTGACATACTTGCTACACCTAACACACTGTCATAATTTGTATCTAAAAGGTGGCATGTAATAATATATCATTGGGAAACTAATAACTCACCGATCATTAATATTCTTGTACAGGGAGTGTACAAAGATATGAATATGGGCTAGAAGTGTATTCTGAAACTGTGTTTGGCAAGCAGTGCATACGCACAGTCTGCCTTAGACAAAGGAATGTGGGTTTACTTCAATTTACATATAAGCAGTAAATGGGACTATCAAATTAACAAGTGGGGAAGGAGATTGTTCTGTTTCCTGCAATCTGTATTTAGCAAACACCAGCGGGGGAAGAAAGAACATTGCCTTTCTTGCAGCTTGAATAAATGTTACTTTGAGGGGTAACCTTCAGAAGAATCCATTTCAAAGCTTACTGGTCTATAAAGACAAGGGACTGAACCTCAAGGGATAACCAATTGAATCAACTAATATATACAATATTACTGTTTTATAAAAATTAGGTCTTTTCTGAAAGATAATGACACACTGGTGATTAATGTCATTGTGAAATGTATGTATTAGTATTACATATGGAAATATGGCTTCTGAATAATGATTAAGCATTAAAGCCTGTGACCAAACAGGGAGAAACAAGTTTCCTTCAAGACAGGAGAGAATGCAACTATGTTTCTGTCTCCTGTGTACATTAAGTCTGGTATAATCAAAACAATAGAAGCCCCAGGAAGCCCACAAGAAAGGGGAAAAACAGCAGGAGGTCATCCTGCCTCTTGAAACAAGGTAATTGAAATTTGGAAGATATAAGCAAGGACAGAACCAATCTTTGGCATCCATCACTAGACAGACACAAGGAAACAGAGCTGTTGCATGCCAAGAAAGAGGGGTCCTTCAATCAAGGGGGTGGGTGGGCTGAAATATCTGGAAACTGAACATAGGTGCAAACATCTTTCACCTAAGGAGACAAGGGAAGCCAGCATCTTGCACTTCTGGGGAAAGTTCTGACCAAGGGAAAATTAGCCTTGGCTGGGAAGAAGGAAGGTTGGTGAGAGAAACCATCTTGAACAGAGCCTCTACCTTGCTAGATTAAGTAATAGACTTTTAGATGCGTGTTTTCACTTTTATTTGCTTGTAACCATTTCTAATTTCATTCCTTTTACTTGGCATCACTTAATCTATTGTTATGTCCTGTTGTTAATGCATTTGTTTTATTTATAAACCAACTCAGTGCTGTGTTTGTAAGGAAGGGTGTATTTGCCCCAGTAAAGTTAATAAGCTATGATGTACTTTTGTCTCTTTAAAGGAATACAGGAACCTTATTATGTCTCTGAGTTGTCTAGGAGAGGGCTGGACGCTGCAGAGCACATGGTCTGGGAAAATTCAGGACTGGAAGTGTGTTGGGGTCCCCTTGCTGATTGTAACCAAGGTGGAAACCAGAGTGGGGCTGTAGACAGGCTGCTGGGTCAGAGCTGCTGAACCAGAGTTGTCTAGCACACACACACTCAGGGTGTGTCTTGCAGGCTGGCTGTAAGCATCCCAGGCTGGGAGCTAAAGCTGCAAAGCACTGTAATGCACCCAGGGTTGCAGGGCAAGTGGTGACACAACCTCTTACTGCTCTGGATTGCACCCCAAGCGCCATGACAGGCTCCCATTGCCATACTGTGAGATATTACAAACATTAATGAATTTATCCTTACACCATGCCTCTGAGGTGTGTAGGGGGGTATTGTCCCCATTTTATAGATGGGGAAATGAGGCACTGAAAGATCGTTGATTTATCCAAAGTCACAAGAAATCTGTTGTAGAGACAGGGGTTCCTAGTCCAGTGCCTTTAATGGAGACAATCTTTTCTCCAAGGTATGTTTGTCTGCTTAGTTTCACAAAGCTAGCTCTTGTATTTGTGATAACGTTCTTGGACCATGATAGCTTTATTATAATCATTATTCTGAAAGGTAACATACTTGTGTTGTGTTATATATTTATTATGGGTAATGTAACAGATATATGGAGGAAAAAATTTGTCAAGCCTTTCTGCCAGAGTACCCACCCGATCCTGAGTGCAGCATGGCTATATTACAGGTTCACACACACCGGTCATGCTCTTTCTCCCAAGTCCTGTCTTCATGTCCTTAGGGGGATTATTTTTTTTTCAAGTGGGAAGACTGTGGGTTAATACCTTTATCCCTCAAAAATCTAACTGGGTAACTGACTCAGATGGTCATAATCAAAAACCTTTAGTATTATCAAGCTAGCAACCTTCACTGATGGCAAGCATTCTCTAGATCTGAATCTATAGTAAGGCCTGGTCTACACTACGACTTTAATTCGGATTTAGCTGCGTTAATCCGAATTAATCCTTAACCCGTCCACACAACGGAGCCAGTTACTTCGAATTAAAGGGCACTTAAAATCGATTTCTGTACTCCACCCCGACGAGCGGAGTAGCACCAAAATCGATTTTGTTAATTCGAATTAGGGGTAGTGTGGCCGCACACCACCGAATTAATGTGGTTAAAATTAATGGGGTAGTGTGGCCGCACACCACCGAATTAATGTGGTTAAAAACCAAATTAATGTGCTTAGTGTGGCCGCGCACAATCGAATTTATACAATCTGTTTCCCAAATTCGAATTATCTAAATTCGAATTAATCTCGTAGTGTAGACGTACCCTAAGTATCTGGGAATAATTTAAAAAAAATTCCTGGGAAGCTCTAGAGAGTAGGCAAGGGCATCTCCCATGCAGAATGGGAAGGGGAGACTGTACTTCTGTCAGGTTTGGTTTTAAGAGAACAGGATTCTTTTATTTTCAGTATTTAAAAAGAAGTGGTGGTCAGTGAGAAAACCATACTAACTCTGATTTGTTCTTTGAAATACCTTTTAGAATCATGTGCAATGGTCTATGAGCTTCTTTGGCATACATGATCATCATGTGATTTGATCAAATTACATAATGGTATGTGAGCTGGCCATATTTTGCTATTGAACATTTGTCAAGTATGTACATATTGACTGACTGTGCCAAGCTCCATAAAGCAGTGTATCATTTTAGATTTCTTTAAAGTGCTCTCAGATTAGTGAAAAGGAAACATAAATAGCACAATATGTGTTTCTAATAAACACCAGGTCAGAAGAGCTGTATTTTCTAAACCCATACAAGACTGTATGCAGAAATCACAAAGGGTGACATTCATGCCTGTAAGAGTACTGGCACAAGGCCTCTGTACCACTTAAATCCCACTTACACCCGGTATGCATGGGTGAGTTTCACTCACAGAGTATTAAAAAAGGACAAAAACATGGTTCAACCAAACAGCTGGGTGGAATTCCAGGGCATACTGAAAACAATGGTTGTGGAGCATTTGACCAGCTCTAAATAGAACTATGGTCTCCTGATTCCCAGTCCTGTGGCTGAACTACAAGATTTTTCTCCTTTCCACTGGTACAAACTTAGCAACTGCTTAAACTGTGTTTAGCGGGTTTGGTATTGCCTAAGATTGGGTTTTTACCTTAAACATTTACTTTAAGATTTGTGTAAAACCTGGATTTCATGGTTTAAAATGAAATAATAATAATAAAAAAGCCTGCCAGGGAACTTGAGAAGAGTTGGCCTAAATACAAAGGGATGAGGGGCCTCGTTAAGTGTCTGCTGAGTTAGTAAATATTGCCTTACCTGCGTCAGAGGCAGCGGGTCTATTTCACTAAATGAAAAGCATATGATGGTGCCTGGAATAAATCTTGGAGACTAAAGAGGGTTAAAAATTAGTTGCTCCATTTTCTGGGCGAGATTGTGGCTGTTCCTGGACAGTAGCACAAAGGGCTAGTGAGGGCATAGGGAGATCTTTGGGCCCCTGCTCAGAAGGCAGCCAGAAGGTTTGGCACCTAAACTTGCTGGGTAAAATGCATCCCTGCACAGAAGGCCAGCACAGGCCAATGCACCACATGAGTCCCACTCAGAGTAGGGCTTGTGTGGGACTGAAGTGCTGAACCTCTGAACAAGAGAGTGGAAATGGGCTAACCCAGCCTGAGGTACTGCACATCTTCAAGGGGGAATGGCTGGACCTTTTTCTACCCACTGGTGCTTGGATACTGGTTGGAGTAGGCAGAGTACATACCACTCAGGTGCATATTCTTCTAGCACAGTGCATGCTAGTGTGTCTGACTTGGTGTGCCACAGTAGAATAGAGTTTGGTACAGAACCTATTCCGACAGAATCACAATCTACTCCTCTTGTATTTCAGTTGGCCATGCTAATCTTCTGCAAATACTAGCTCAAGCAGTTGGGCTTAGCAGCATTTCCTGGCTCTGCTGCTGAAGGGGTGAAGTGGTTTGGTTGACTGCTTACTCCCAGAAATGTGTCCTCATAGTGGTGGGAAGACAGTGGCCATCTCTCCTGAACAGCCCCCTTAAAGATACCACATATGCAGACTCATGGATTCTACTGCATTATTGTTTTTTCAATCATCCTGATAAATGATGATAAAAGTGCATTTAAAATTATTTTGCAATTATATTTGTTTCATGCTGGACCCAGATATAAAGAGTTGCCGATGCCTCATGGAAATATCAAATCGTTTTATTGAGAACCTATTCAGCTTACAGTGTGTATGTCACTTAGTTTTAATATTACTCTCCCCCTTGTTCGTTATGACTTGAGAACATTTGTCCATGAATGTATTTTGTTTCTTAAGGTTTCATTGGCCCCCGCTGGTTACTCCCCATCACAGTCTGTGGCTATGTGGAAAAGATTTTGATTCCACAGGAGAAAGGAGTCCAAATTCATCCTTGGTGTAACTCTACGGCACTCAGTCAACCTACATGAGGAATGAGCTGGGACATAATTTGTGTCTCTGGGACACAAAGCAAGCAGCAGGAGTGAATTATCCCTTCAGAAACACAAATCATATTTTTATTACATGGGTTAAGCCCTATGGCCAGAAGCTCCAGAGGGAAAAGAACTTTCTACTCACTCTGTTGGTGAAAAGGAAAAAGTGCTGCCATATCAAACTTCATTTGCATAGGTTACCTACCCACAGTTCCTCTGGCGACACTTGAGAGGTCACTATGACTATATATGAACTTGGATTTTTATGGGTGGTGGGCTCCCAGCGAGGTTGAAAGACCGCAAACAGCTCTTATCTTCAAGCATCCAGGACTTTGCTCAAGGTTCCTGGCTGTTCTTGGTTCCCCTCCCGTGGGGACTTTATAGGGAGAGACAACACAGATGACAGCATCAAAGCTCATTGGACTTTGGTGAGGCCTCACTGGTGGGTGGGAAGGGAGTTACCGAAAGGGGAGAGTGATACTGAATCTGTCTTCACATAGATATGCTGTTGCTACGTTTCCCCAAGTTTAGACTATATTCCCTTTCCCTGAATAAAGCTTCTCTTGTTTGTACAGTCTTGGAGTGCTTGTGAGTGGAGAAGTTCGGCCTGTTAAAGGTGCCCAGGGAGGGAGTATTCAGTTTTTCCCTTTTTGCTGCCACTAAGCTCCTGGCAGAAGTGTTCCATAGGCTGTAGCCTCTTTAACACTGTTTCTTGAAGGATGCATTACGGTTCCTTTCCTGGTGTTAATGCCTCAAAAGCCCTTCATTACCCATTATTTATCTCCCCTTGTCTGATTCCAGGTCTTTCCCTGTCCTCTCCACTTCTCCAGTGCTGCCTGGCTTCGCAAACCAACATTTCTGTGCCTTCTTCTATGTTGTCCTTTACACATGCAAGGAACCATAATGAGTAAGGGATCATGCCTTCTTTTCTATCTGGGAAATGCTAAATCACTGTGGATGCTGCTAGAAATAAGTAAGTGTGACAATCATCTATCAAGGTTGTATTACAGTTGTTTGCATGAGGTCTGTATGATGACATTTAAGCATTTTAATACTATGTTTTGCAGTTGACTGGAGATGTTTTTCTTTCATCTGCTCTGGCTCATCGTAGGCTTATATAGCAAAGAAAAAGTATCACACCATAGAACAGAATAGTGTTGAAAGAGTTCTATAAGTGTGCAAAAATCCCTTTTGGTTTACACACTGCAAGAAATGTATAGCCAAATATTGTTCCCCTGCTTTGTTCATGTTTGAAGGCCTCATACAGGCACTGTTCACATTTGACAGAACTCTGCACCGTATCGGTTTGCCCAGAATATGTCTATTGTTCAGTGTGATGGCTGCCAGAAAGCCGATGCCGCATGCAGGGCACACAGAGAAGCTGTGGGGAGAAAATAAAACTAACAAAAATGTTGGCATACATGCAACTTTGCCAGCTTGGCCCTGGCTCTTTGTACTGGAACAGCAGAATCTCAAATACTAGGAATACAAGAAGACAACTCGTACCTTACAGTTACTATCCAGCTACAATCCATAGCTGTCCAATTCAAAAATGAATGTAAGTCCCTTTCAAAATGGCATATAAACCTGTGAGATATTCATGAAAAAAATAAATCCCTGCTGAGGCCACATTGGTCACATGTTCCAAAAACAGATTCTGGGATTATATTGTGCTCTGTAGTTATTCATCTCTTCTATCAGCATTATTTCAACATACGCAATTATTGCCATCTGGTGCCATGCTAAGCTGATAGCCTCTCTTCTTCATCTCTAGGGTCTTGCTTTGAGTTCCTTTCTGGCTAACATTCTGGAATTAGTTCAGTGCCTTTATAGTAGCAAGAGGCAGTGTGGTAAACACAGCACTGGAGTCAAATTAACAGCAACACTACTTGAGCCAATGTGATGATGTCTTTCTTTGTAATCTTCCAGAGAAAACCTTTTCTACCTTGTTTCTAAGTCTCTGGGGTTCTGAGGTCACTGGATTCTCTGCCTGCTTCTAGCTCACACGTTCTCTTTCTTTACTTCCAAATGCCTCTATTCATCCCTTGTCTCTTTCTCTGAATCCTGCTTCATAACTGTAGTTTGCTTTATGCTACTTTTTTTTTGTGATATGTCAGTGGCCTAAAACCTGCAGCTTCTTTGCAAAGTTTTACTTAAAATAAAAAGTTTTAGAATTCTAGAATTTAAACTGGTAGGACAACTCCTGGTAGTAAATATTGCATTTATTTGTATTTTCAGGATTGGGTCTTTAAACTTGCTAGAACAGTAAAGAAGTGTCTGTCTTTAGCAAGTGACCAGTAATGATGAGTGGAGATGTGAATCAAACCTGATTTACCACGCTCCTCCTCCTTCTAAAACTCTGCTCACATGTGACCAGTGACAGTGCTGAGTATATGGACTTGTAACTACGTGTTGTTAGCATGGTTGAGTCAAAGCAGAGTAATTGTTTCATAATTAAATGCACCATACCGCTGAGGCTGCTTAAATGCAGCTGCCTTTGCTGTGGCCCAGTCAATGCAGGCGCTGGAAATGTCAGTCCTATCGGCTGTGGTGACTGCTGCCCAGCAGCTCATCTCAGCACCTGGACACGCACTGCAGTCTCCTGGAGACAACGGTACCATCCAAACATTTTATTTTAGTTTGAATTATATGTTTAACTTTGGACAAAGGTATCAACTGTTGGCTTCAACTGGAGCCTTAATTACTCACCTTTCCTCAGCTTTATGGATTTACACTAATGTGAACTGAATGTGCTGGCTAGGTCCCATGTGAAAGTACCTCCATTGGTATTTATGAGGCACTAAGTTTTGAAGTGGGAGTGTGTACTGCTGTAGTCTAGAATGCCAAGAGAAAAGTCTTTACTTTAAGAGTTCACTAAGGCCTCAAAGCTTTCTGTTGTCAATTATTCATCATCTTGTGCAGTGGGAGCACACATCAGAGATTGGAAAACTAGGATTTTGAGGGATAAAAAGGCTAGAAATAGAGTTTGAGGACTGATGATAGCATGGTGTGGTATAAAGGGATGACCTGCCAGCTCACTCGTGGCTTCCCCACTCAAAGTATTGCAGACATAAACCCTTGTACCATACTATCATGTATTCCATATAGATACAGCAGGCTAGCTCCTCAGCTGGTAAAAAATTAGCATAGTTCCCCTGACTTCAGACTGAATGATGACATTTGAAGTCAATGGAGCTACGCCGATTTACCCATCTGTAGAAGTGGGTTGTAGCCCACGAAAGCTTATGCTCTAATAAATTTGTTAGTCTCTAAGGTGCCACAAGTACTCCTGTTCTTTTTGCGGATACAGACTAACACGGCTGCTACTCTGAAAAATGCCATCTGTAGCTGAGTGCAGAAGCTGACCCCTTATTTTTTCAGTTTTCCTTTAAAACATTCTGTATATAAAAGGGTTAAGTATGTTAGATATTTTCTGATGCGATGAAGCAATTTTTGCAAATATAACTTCAAACAAATCAAAATGAAAAATTGTGTCAAAGCACAGTGCAGCATATGACACAAAAGTTTACATGGGGGGGGGAGTGGGGGGAAATAACAACTGAACTTAACTTTACTTCCTTCCTCCTGTGCTCATGTCTCCAAAAAACAAGACATAAACTTGTCCACTGATCTTTGAAAAGAAGCATGAAGATGTTTAAAGTCCTGTCAGTGACCAGAAGCTGAGAAGCTAGCTACTCCTTACTTACATATTTGCTAAATCAAGTGTATATTTAAATCACAGCATGAAAAGTGATTTTTAGCTGGAATCCTTCCAGACAGGACATGGAATAAACAAGTGAGAAACTGGGAAAAGGAAGTACATTTTGTCAGTATTTTCTCTCTCTTCCTCTTGGTTTCATTTATTACCTACCACTATGGGATCACAAAGGAGAGAAAGTATCAGGGCGTAGCTGTGTTAGTCTGTATCTACAAAAACAACAAGGAGTCTGGTGGCACCTTAAAGACTAACAGATTTATTTGGGCATAAGCTTTCGTGGGTAAAAACCTCACTTCTTCAGATGCATAGAGTGAAAGTTACAGA
>NW_020664383.1:134746-263705 GCF_002925995.2 Terrapene triunguis
GGGTCCTCTTTTTTTATTTAATAGATATGGTAACCCTAAGCAGCAACTAAGAAGATTTTGGAACTGAAAGCTCAGGGTCAAAGTCTGTGCTGATCATATAAAAGTGGTGCTTAGGGCAGTGCAAAGTGAGGTTACAGAGAACACAAGGTGACACAAACCTACTTAGTGACTCTGCAAATCGGATGTGGTCTGAGAAATAGCAGCTTACACTAGTTCTGTGCTTCCCCAAATGCAAACTCCACACAGTCACACATCCTGCTTAGGGGTAGCCTTCTTCATCAGACTCACTGTCACAATACTGTTGCATGAAGTGCACTAGCAGGATAACTGGGCTGGGTAAACGTGCAGATATATTTGGTTAACATGTCCAGGAGAACACATGAAACTGGCACACTGACAGCAGTACAGCTGTGCCTCCACATGTTTAGTGTAAATAGAAGAAGGCTGCAACAAGGGGCTGATAACAACTGACCTGTTATCTGTAGTGAGCTGACAATGCTCAGTACTAGTGCCTGAGGCCTATATAGCAGATGAGTGGGTGGTCACTCTGAGGATTGGATCACCCTAACATTATTATTCTTTGGTTCATAAAATGGATTTCACATTACAATAAGAGGCTGCAGAAAGGCCATATATCACTGCTGAGCAAAGAGTAGGGCTGACAAAAACAGGTTTATTATAAACATGAATGTGATAAGCGTGATAATGTGACATCAATAGTCATATGTATGTTGGTCAGATCTCCATTTTGACAACAGCAGCTAACCCATTAGACATTATTAACATGGTAAAGAGAAGTATTTTGTGGTAGAATGAATAGAGTGATATTCCTCCACGTAACAGCAGGAGCCTATAGCCAGCAACTGTCACGAGTACATAACCCTTTCCATAATTTATGGTGCCAATCATGAACAAATATATAGGAAAAAGAAAATGGTAGCTAAGACCCCATTTGCATGATGGAGGAGGAAATTGCCACTTATATGTGTAATTTAAGCATGGCAGTGAAGAAAAATATGAACTAGAATAAGGAATTCATATTGTCTCATGGTTCTTTCTGTAAATAACCTCTTTTTGTGTAGCTGTTTGTGATAAACACATTAATAAAACCATGACCTCATAGCAGTGGGGACTACTGAAGACTGAAAAACAATAGACAATAGTACCACAGGGTTACTTCAAAAGAACAAAGTTTGATTCAGAGAAAAAGCTGGATGAAAGGTTACAAGGTTAATTAACCTAGCACTTTTCTGTGAAAGAACTGAACACGTCAGATGGCTAGATAATGACCTTTCCATAATGTTCAGTTATGGCAATTGCTCCTCTGCACTGGGTGTGGTATGTTTGCTTTATAATTTTCAGAAGTATTTTATAGTTGTTCAGTGGTCAGATTTTATACAAGTGGATATGGATAAACAAGAAGAGTCTATTATGCCGTAGGAAATGGGAAACATGGCCAATAAGGAGCCTTTATAAATCCATTTTAAGTGAACAGACCTGGTAGTGACTTGAAGCCAAGTCTACACAAGAACAAGCCCAATAAGAGAGCCAAGATATTATCCTGGTAGTAAATAACTATGAACTGCAGGATTAGGCATCATAATGAGCATGGAAACTATTCTTTGGGTTGTTATACAGATATAATTACTCTATTATAAAATACAAAAACATTCTTTTTATATGTGCCCTGTTTCTGAAGAAATTTAGAAACAAAATATACACTGGGAGTCCTTATATGTGCCACTTACTGCTTTTCCTGCTATTTATGATTTTTCCCTATAAATAGGATGGGGAATTTTCAAAAGTAGCACTTAAGATGTTATTTTAAAACGTTAGTTTTTAAAGGCTGTGAATTGTATTGGAAAATTCTTGATCATAACTTTTTTGTGTTGATCAAGTAAAGCGTTCAGTAACAAGTATGGTTTCCATTGAACGTTTTCATGCATGTAGATCTTGGTATGCCTTCTGTTAGTAGCACACTTTGCACTCTCTAGCCCTCCTAGTCATCATTATGACCAGTAAAGAATGGCACCATTGGCTTGGTATGTACACTGTGCTCTGCACACTGCTTAAACTTGCTGTCAAATGACTCCTTAAATGAAAATTGGGATGCTGAAAATTATAGTAGTGGTGACACTATACTTCCAGTTCCACTGCATGCAGGTGCAGATCACTGGGAACCGGGTCTCACGTAGAACAAAGAACTTGTAGGCCAGGCCATGTCATCCTCTTCCTTCCTCCTGCCTCAAGTACAACATGTTTTTTCATGACACTGATTTCCTGCGGTCTCATCTTCTCATTTTCCTGTTTTCCCTCCAGGCTGGATACTGCTGACAATGTTTGCTCCTGCCCCAGGCCAGAGGCAACCAACCAAGGCACCCTTTCTTAGACTACCAGGCAGGTCAAATTACCCAATTATCCTTGCGGTATTTCAGTTCAATATCAGCCAGTCTGTAGCTAGTACACATAATTGCTTTAGATCTTGTTTTGACAAACAGCGTGTTTAAACACAGGTTATGCTGTCATTTTCTGTAGCCATTTTAAAAAAAATATCAGCAGTTAATGAAACAAGCTGTCATCAGGCAGCCATACTACCAAAGTGACATGAAAACTGAATGCATGCACTGTTTGTTTGTAGACTTTCACATACGTTTGGACCTAGTGATAATTTGTTTTTCTTTCTGCAGTTTAATATTGTTTGGTCTAGCTTGAAATGTGGCAGTCATGACATCAACATTTACAAAAAGCTATACTTTATAGCAAGCTTTAATAGACATCATTCAAGGTTTGGACAAGATTTCTTATAAGGCAATCTGCTCCAAATCCATCCCACATCCTCCAATGCCCATTTTGGGTGAGCTATTTCCATCTTCTATAACTATACAGATGTGTTCCATGTGTAGCCAAATGAAATCATTGAGATGAAGTCTGACATGAAATGCTTGAAAGTTGTTACAAATGTCTGTTAAAAGATTGTGTGCTGTTAATGTGGATTTTGAGATATTAAAGGATCAACTCAGAGAAATGTATACAGTATAGCTTGAGTTCACAAGACATGAGAAAGTGCAGAATCAAATCTGTTTTCAAGCTTCATGGGGATAATTTTACATAGACATGCTGTGGACCAGGTGGCGTGTTCCTCTGCTATATGGTGTGGATGAGAGAAGAGAAGGGGAAAAGGAGAAGGAAAGACTTCTAAGCTAGTAGAAACGGGAAATAGTGAACCTGCATCATTCTTTCTCCCCTTTCCTGCTTTGCATTCAGAATCCCCTCTGAATGGCTGGAATCCACTGGTTTGGTGGGAGGGTGTTTTGGGCCTGGAAGAGGAATAGCTGCTCTGTGTAGCATGCTGCCCTCCAAAGTTGGTAGATTTCCAGATTTCTTGCTCCAACCAGCACTAACTTGTACTAAGTTTTTTCCCCTTGGAGGTGGAAAGACTGTGGCCCAGCTGCAATAAGGGGAGTGAACAGCTGCAAGGGTCCAGGAGGAATTTCATTGCCTCTTTCCGGTGGGGAAAGACTTAATTTTAAGATAGCTGATTCTTCTCTATTTTTCTAATTTTAATTGGATTTATTGCCCGTGTTGTACTGTTCTTGACTAATGGCAATCCAAACTTCCTCACATTGTCCTGCCAATGTGCCAGAACCTTGTTTCACAGTTTCAGGGTAACTGCACCTAGATCTCCTCTCTGCGGTCCATTCCAGGAATATCCAGTCAGATTTCAGGCCTCCAGCTTTCACCTGTCTCTGGGCAGGGGTGTGCGCTCCACTCAGTGGTGCTGGAACAATTTGTGTAGTGGGGGTGCTGAGAGCCATTGAACCAAACTGTAAACCCTGTACATAATGGAAACCACTTCAAGCCAGGGCTGTGGCACCACCCCCAGAACCCCTAGTTCCAGCACCTATGGCCCCACTTCCTTCTGACGGGGTTTTAAGGCTGCACATCCCCCTGTGATACCCTTAGCAAGCCAGTCCGCCTAAAGGCCAGCACTTGCACTGTGCTTTCTCTCCAAGGGCTGTGACCAGTGTATGCCAGCAGTTACAAGTTACTGGTTTTCTCAGCAGAGTACATTTATTCATAGAGCAAACAAGAGAAAACAATAAAAGTTCCTACACACTTACTAAACATACCAGGAATCACCCATCAGTCTTACGGGGCCCTAGTAGGTCAAAGCCTTCCCAACCCTTCAGCAAGGGTTGGGGACCCCCCATCCCCGCACAGGAACAAAAGTCCTGTTCATTTGCTGAATCAAAATGAAGGCTACAAGTCAGTTCAAGCTCATCCTTTTATACCACATGCACTTCCTTTGTTTCTTTCCCTCTGGAACACCCAGCCTCAACCAGTATATGCAAATACCATAGGGAGTGGGGCTTCTCTGAAGCTGTTGACAATTCCAGGGGTAATTATTCTCTCCCCCCTCCCCAGCACTGTTTTTAGTTTCTGGAGGAGCTGTGGTAATCATCTCCCCTGGAGTAGAACACAATCATACATCAACTGTTCATAAATGTAATACAATGGTCCCCAAAGATACTGCATGAGGCTATAATATCTGTCACACTTTGCTCTGGAGAAACCATGAGTAATGGGGAGAAGTCAGACTCTATGCCCATTAATTCTTTTCCCCCCTTCTTTTTCAACATGGGTACCAAATAGTACTGTTTGAGAAATGCTCTTGAATACTATTTGTGTTGTAAACTATCCAGTCCATTTCTTTCTTTCTTAGAAAGCAGTCCTCTTCAGATCTGGAAAAAGCATGGTATTTCCAATTTCATCCTTCCCATCAGGCATCTTTCCAGTCAACTACTGGCATTTTGAATGCAAATATGATCTTTATGTGCATAGCCATCTAAAAGGAAATAAGCTCCCCTATAATTCTGTTCTCCATTTGGCCTTTAAATTGTGATCGGAATGTCTTTCTAATAGGTGTGGTTGTACTAGAGCAGAAGTTATTGGGATTGATAGTTATCTTAAGTAGTAGGGAAGAATAATTTCTTTCACTGCACAAATTACTGGGTGAAATTCTGTGGCCTGTGTTATGCAGGAGGTCACAGAAGATAATCATGAAGTCCCCTCTGGCCTTAAAAACTGTGGGCCAGATTCTTAGTTGGTGTAAATCTGCATAGTTCCATTGAAGTTACTGCAACTTTATTTTATAGAGTTCGGTAACATACTCATGCCCCTCTAGATAGACTACTTGAACAGATGTGCTTTTAATTTTTTTCCAGAGAAAGCAGACAGGTTTAAAAAGGGATGGGAAAAATAATTTGGATAAAATAAAGAGCAACTACAACCTTTGCCTAAAATTAAGTAGTACCCATTTTTCTGAGGTATAAAAAGTTCATTTGAAACTGTTTACATGTCTCTGACCTTTCTTTGGGCAGGAGTCAGGAGTGGGCTGCTGAAATTCTGCTGCAGAGGACTGCCTTTCTTGTGGCTTTTCTGGTGTGGGTTACACTGAAGAACACTGGAAGTCTCATGAAAGAACCAAAAGTTACAAGATTTTGCAACCAAAAATGTTGTGCTCAGTATGCTTGGCCAAGCTCCTAGGGCCAAATCCATCCCTGCTGTAACTTGGATGAAATCAGTGGAGTAACACCAGGAATAAATTTGATACCCGCATTTTCAGATTCTTGTCTTTACTTAATTTCCAAACCCTTGGACATTCACACATTATGAAGTCACATGGTCAGCTTTGATATTCCCTTTCAGCAAGTCCTTAACAGTATTTTCTGCCAGAGAGAGTTCAGTGTGGATGAAGAAGGTGTCTATAGATACATCTACACTGGAGCTCGGAGCGTGCTTCCCAGCATGAGAAGACAGATGTGTGTTAGCTTTGCTCGAGCCAGTGCACTGAAAATAGCAGTGTAGCTGAAGATGCCATGGGTGGCAGCTTGGGCTAGTTGCCTGAGTACCTTATAAAGGAGTGTGGGTGGATCTGTATTCAAACAACTACCCTGAGTTGCTGCTACAGGGCTATTTTAATGAGCTAGCTTGAGCAGAGAAGCTCTGGGAAGCATGCTTCCAGCTGCAATGTAGCAGTACCCCGTGTAAAAGGTGTTGGTTGGGTCTGCTGCTAAACGTTTGAAGCATGTGATTTTAATATTTTCTCCCAACTTTATCTTCAGTGCTGTTAAGTGGGTGTTAGTTATTTCAGGTGTACTGAGATTTTTTAAATTTTGCACTCTTCTACATTTCTAGTTGTACAAAGATCTGTGAAACAAGGTGTGCTGCCCCCCAGTTAGTTTACAATTCTGAAATAGCATTTGACGTCTCGGTTGATAGTGCAGTCACAGACCTCGACCAGAAAATTGCACCCATCTTTTCCAAATTAAGCGAAAGACATGTGGTTTCCATCTTCTTATTATCTATGCATGACACATGGAGAACGGGGAATCACTATTCTCTGGGGTTACTGAAATGGAGACATAGAACTAAGTGTCAAGTGCCTTGGTGACATGATAGCCCATAGTACCTCAACCACTCCCATATTTTTAACACGAGGGATGAAAAGACTGAATTCTGTGGTACTCAGAGTTGGGCTCAGGGTTAGAGCTCTCAAGATGCGAGACCAGTTGTCAAACTCAGTCCTTTGGCTCGCTCCAATAGGAATAGGCAAAGCTACCTTAATGCACCTTCATCCACACTTGCCAGGTCCTGTAATCAAGTCAGCAGTGCTTTGTGATCAAAGGTACTGAAGGTTGCTGTTACACACAATACCTTCCTGAAGCTACTAGTAAACTTTTTGTATGCTGTTGACTGACTCTTGCTTTCAATGCATTGCTTGACATTAATGAGCCCTCTAATTACTGCCAGTCTTTAACCTTCCTTTTTAAGAAGGTGGTGACAGACAAATTCCAGCAACATCATATTCTCCAAATTTGTGTCCCAGATTGGCTGGTTTCAAACATGGATGTGGCAAAGTAACAATGGTATCAGTGGTCACCTAAGTGATCACCTCCTGGTTATAGTCAAAGGTCAAATGTTCATGTTCATGAAATTAATAATCCTTATTTGTTAAGGACTCAGACATTCTTCATTGGTTTTCTCCATTCATATGGGACCTGGGTCCATACTGCAGGTGGCCATGTTGAACATTTCCATGACATTCAGAACTGCGGATCTGAATTTCATCTAGTTTACAACTGGGGACAGTGTGTTCTAATCTGAAGTAGAATGCAAACTCCTTGTAGTGAGACATTCAGCTCTGTAACCTGACAGAGGCAGTCGGGTTAGTCAGCCTACGTGCCATTCAGGACAATGCTGCTGATCTCAACTTTGACAATGCTAAGGTGTAGGAATAGGAAAATCTCTTGGTCTCTTACACAGTCATGGCATAGGGTTCCCATGATTAGTTTTAGTCCATTGCTCAGGTCTCTGTTCCAAAGGCAGGACAGCTTTATTCCTCTAGTCATATCCAATCATATATTATCTATCTATTTCCATGGGCACATGATCACCTTACACCTTTTGCCTCCTTTTGTTGGGTTATGTCCATTTTGTATGTTTTGTATAATTTCAGGAACCCATATTGGTTCCCAAAATGGAGTTTGTGCCCATGTGACCCAGCTGATTACAATTTTTCCGCCTTTTATTTCTTCTCAGAAGTGGTAAACAACTTCTGGATGGAACTGTTTTTTACCGCCTTTTCCACGGGGTTTCCCAGAAGGGGTTTTCGGCTCCTTCTACCGGGTTTCCCGGGCCAGATTATATAAGTCTGCCCCGAGTACTGTTCAGGTGCTGTCCATCTGAGTGACAGTAAGGGACTGTCGCGGGTCATGGTAGCCATCTTGCATTAATGGGCATGAACTAAAGCTTCAGGTTATCATCTGCTGTTTCCCAAGCATTCCAGGATTGTTATGTTGCCCTTTCATGTGATTTAACTATGGAAGATTTTGACAATAACTTGCAGAATGATTGAAACAAAAAGAGAAGGAAGATTTTCTACTATATGGTAAAGTCAGCACTTAGATTGATAATGCTAACAATACCTGGGATTACTACAGTTCATACACTTTCTTTTTGGACTGTATTCTTTCCTTTACATTATGATGATGTTTTAAGGAAATGATTGATTAACATTACCCTGTATAAAAACAACTTTAAATTTGTTATTTCATATTATAAAAGAGCAGCATTCTAATGTATTAGTATTAGAATTTAGTAGCAGCAGCCTTGAGAAGATGACCGTGCATCCAGAACATTTTGCTGACAGTGATTTTAGGCAACCGAATTTGCTAAATGTACAAAATGTTGCCCAATCACTCTTCAAATGTTTTGACCTACTTTCCTCTTGAATCCTTTCCAAAATAATAATAATAAAAAATAACTAGGGAGAGAGCAGATTACACAGTTCTACAATTTCACTGATGGGAATGTGAATGCCATTACAATAAAAGTGCTTCCTGCTGGCAAACCAAGCATGTATTTGTGTGGTTGTAACTTCTCAGTGCTCATTCAGATTTTGGTAGAGATACAAGGCTAGAGAAGGACACTTACACTAACTTAAACCGAGTCATTTCAATTTAATGGGCCATTTCTCCTATTTAATGCCCTATACAAGACATACACACACTGGATTCTGTAGCAATCATTTTATTATCATCTGGTTGCATATCAAGATTTCACATTTCACAGGGTTTATGGTAATTCAGTAAGGATTTCTTATGTTGATCTGTGACTAGCCCATTTGTTAGGTGATTAAGAGATTAACATGTATATAATCCAGGGAAATCTTTGAGACGCTCTGATTTTTAAGACTTTAAAAAATATATCTGTTATCTTATTCTGTTGGATTTCTCTCTTTCCCCCCCTTCTCCTTTATATTGATAGTAATACTTTTAAACACTTTATTTTTTGGAAAATAAAAATGTTTAAAAAGTTGATCTATTCCCCTGTGTTTTTAGAGTATATATAAATCTACACAAGGTAGCTGCAGTTCTGCAGTTTATGTTTTCAAAATACCATCTAAAATCTGCCTTTCAGACAAAGGTATTAATTACCTTTAAAAAGAGGGGGGGAGGGAATTGAGAGGAAGCATTAATCCCTGGCATACAAAACCTGAGCTGTGTTTCCTTCCTCCTGCCCCAGATCTATTGTATAGTTAAAGTGTTCCTCTCTGGGTTTTTGCCCCCTCCCAGGAAGAATTGTCATTTCCAGTAGGAAGATGATTTACTTAAGCCAGTTCCTTTCATGATTAGTTGCAGGAAATCAGAATTACAATCTGATAGCGTTCATAGTGTTTCGCTTTTTTCTCTGGACGTTGTTCAAACAAATCAGACACCTCCCCTAATCCCATTTATACCCATATATGGATAACAGTTAAGACACAGTTGTGTGTTTGTAAGAACTCAGCACAAATATGCTTCTTTCAAGGGCCATGATTCAGTAGAGAGCACTTAAACACGTGCTTATAGGTAAGTATGTGCTTAAGTACCTTGCCAAATTGGGGGGCCTATGTAAGCAATGTGTCTTACTTTAACCATGACACAGGTTTGGAACAGCAGGAGTTTAAGGAGACTCAATAAAAACGGAGGAATAATATATAAAGTAAAAAGCAGCATTACTGAAGCCCTAGCCCACTTAACTTTCTGCAAACTGCACATGCCTAAGTACTTTCCTTCAGTCAACAAGCAGCTCTGCTGACCTTAATCCTAAAGAATTATGTGTTTAGCAGAAATAGTCTTTCTTGTATCTTGGTTTTATAAATTCTTATCTGGATTATTTAGAGAGGAGAAAAAATTTACCGATTTACCCCACCAGAGGACAGTCTCTTCAAAGCAAACATGCAATATATATTTCTTTTTCTCTTTTTACAGCCAATGTTACAGTTAGTACCTTTTTCTTTGAACAATGACTCATTTTACACAACTGTTTTGGGGGTGTGTGGATTTTCGTATAGAGAGTTCCGCTTATTCTTTTCTTTCAAAAGTCTCAGAGGAATCCCTATAAGAAAAAAAATGTAAATGTTTCCAGAGTGAGCTATTCTCTTGCATATTTAAGGTTGCATAATGGACATTAACTTCAGTTGGGCTACTCATGTGAGTAAGTGCTTGCTAACATTGTACAAACCAGTCCTTAATGTTTTTATATTTGGACTAGAGGGGAAATAGGGAAAATAAAGGAGTTCAAATTAGTTTTCAAATGATATGAGTCTCATTTTCTTCTTTATTAATTTTTCATAGTGTATTTATCCAGTTTCTCTTCTTGTCATGATTACAGTGCACATTTATGTTGGCCTCATTTTTTAAAATATAATCTTTAGGATTAGCTACGACACTGGGGTTTATCTTTACAAGAATTGTTTATAATTAAAAAACCAACAAAGCCCAACTGCTACATCCAGCAGAAAGAATGTTGACCTTAGTCTTCCGGATGCACGAGTAAGTATAGTTAGGCTGATGATAAGGTGTCTGCCAGGACAGGTGTAGTGGAAAGTTCATAATCTTGGCTATATCAATTTTAGTATTCTATAACATGTTTGTCATAGTGGTAGTTGAGTGCCTATTTTAGTTCAGGTTTTGGAGTAGCAGCCGTGTTAGTCTGTATCCGCAAAAAGAACAGGAGTACTTGTGGCACCTTAGAGACTAACAAATTTATTTGAGCATAAGCTTTCGTGGGCTAGAACCCACTTCATCGGATGCATGCAGTGGAAAATACAGTAGGAAGATAGATAGATAGATAGATAGATAGATATACACACACACACAGAGAACATGAAACAATGGGTGTTACTCTCACTATAGTGTGTATGGTAACACCCATTGTTTCATGTTCTCTGTGTGTGTATATATATATATCTCTTCTTACTGTATTTTCCACTGCATGCATCCGATGAAATGGGTTTTAGCCCAAGAAAGCTTATGCTCAAATAAATTTGTTAGTCTCTAAGGTGCCACAAATACTCCTGTTTATTTTAGTTCAGCTACAGTAAATGGTTTGCTCTTCTGCATCATCTGTTGATCACAAATATATAAATTGGCTAAGGTGATAAAGGAAAACCGTTATCTTCCTCATGTGTAGATACTGAAACTATGAAAATTATTTCAATTGGAAAAGTTATGGTCTTCTTTATTCTGCAGTCAGCTTTACATTTGACTGGTCTCATGCTATGGTTGTAAAATAGAAGTGCCAATCTAACTCTTAGGTAGAGGAAGACATGTGCCATGTACACATACAATTTTAGGGCCAGATCCTCAGCTAGTGTAAATCAGAATGGCTCTACTAAAACCATGTGGAGTCAAAAAATCACCCCTTTTTCTTGGGTTTAGTTTTATCTAAAGAAAATAACAATAATCAACGGTTCAACTCAAAACTTCTCTGCAGACTATGCTGTCCCAGGATTCCTACCTGAGGACTGCTCAGACCTTACCCTAGATCCTCTCTAAAGCCACTCCCACTTTCCTTATGTCCAGTGGGGGTAACAAACCAACAACCTCAGTAAGTGAGCAGAATCTACTTCGCCCTTTCTCAGCAGGATCAATACCTACTAACAGGGTAGAGTTTGTCAGGCAAACACTGCCACCTGTTAGAAACATCTAGCATGGTCAAGTTGCCTGAAATTCTAGTCAGAAATATATACCTTAGAAATGATACTTCAAGCAGCAACACTCAGGTTATTTCTTATACCGCCCCTTACAACATCTTAGCATTAGCAGTGTCCAGTGAAATAATTCTCATAGTTACAGTATTTACAAATCGATGAAGCTGATACTATTCCTGAGGCAGCTTAGGCAATATTTAAATAAGTGGCCCAACAGCCCACTTACTGTAGTGTAGCAAAAACAGATGGAGAATCTGGGATAAGGGAGCACTGAACTGAGATGTAAGAGTAGATGGCTGCTATTCTTGATAGTCAAAGAAATAGGTAAACTGATGTAGTACAGAGCCTGTTAAAGGAGATAATTGTTACATTGATGTACATTTTAAAAGAAACCTAAGCCAAATCTTCCAGTCACTCCTATACTCCTATAGTAGAGGTCCAAATCCTATACTACATTATTGATACCTATTAACTTGAGATGTCAGATGCTTTAATCCTAAATCTCTGATAGCAACAATAGCTTAGAGCTATTTCTCAATCCTGTAGATGGTCTCTGGAGAAGCTAATGCTAATACTGCAACTGTAAAACTGATCCCAAAGACATCTGGTATTTGATCTCTCAGACCCAAATCCACGGTATAGTGGTCAGTGCATGTATATAGGCCAGATACTGGCAAATGCACAGGAGTCAGCTGAAGGCATCCTCCTGAGGTCTAAGCCTACAGCACGGGGCTACTTTAGCCCAACTTTGAAGTGTCCTGAATATTTGTAATGCCCCCTTCCCCTCCCGCACTGTGGAGCAAGTTTTGAGGTACTTGCATGGCAGTGGATTCTCTGGCTTTGCTGCTGCCTTACACTGTCCATGCTTTGTCTCACCAACCCCTGCGTGCTGACTCACATGCCCCCATAGAGCCAGGCTCCAGGTTACACAGGAAGTTACAGTATGCACTTCCATGTCACAGCCAGTCCTCACCTGGAGCCGTGGAACCACACCGGTCCCTGCCAGAGGACGCTTTGCAGTTATAGGGGATGAGTTTGGATTTGCCTCTTAGTGAATCAAATCCAAACCCATCAAGCTCCTAATTCAGGAAAGCATGTGAACACATGCTTAAGTCCTTCCTTTTTCAGGATGGCATTTAAGCATGCCTTTTTTTAAAGGCTATCCTGATTTAGGGATATTTTACTGAATCAGGAAAACATGTATGAAAATATAGTTCTTTCCCAAGCTATGTCCAGTCTCTAGAAATAAAGACATGTTTGATAGGAAGGGCTGCACAACTGGCAACTTTTTCCTCTATGGGGAAAAGTTTCAAACAGTTTCCCAGAGGGTTTAGCTATTTAACATTTAAAGAGATGACAGAATGAACAGTGAAGACCACATTTCTCCCTTTTCCTTTTCTTCAGCCTCTGTGATGAGTTTGGTGGTTTTTTGTTTTGGTTTATTTCCTGTCTTATTTTTATGCGGACAAGCTTGGTCTGAGTAATATTCAATGAAAGTCTTGGCAGAGAAGACACGTAGTATGCTTATGTGAAGCATGGGCTTTTATATCTATTTTGAATAAGTATGTATTTCTACCAATCTCTTTCAAAAACTGTCTAAAATCAGCTAAAACTGGACACATTTCATATCATATGGCCTCTTGTTAGGCCAAACTTTCTTTTTGGACCAAAATTATTTAATATTTTATTGTTATCACTTACACTGTATTTTTCATTCTGTTTATAAAGTTTTCTATTTTGTAGCATTTAAGGAAGCCAGGTAATATACTGTAAACAAAATTAACTGTGTATTACATTAAATTATTTCCACAACATTTGGTCCAAATTTCCAGCTGGTGTAAACAGAGCTACACTAATTTACACTATTTGAAGATCTGGCCCTTTGTATTTTCAGTAATTTTTGCATTTAGAGTCCTGTAATTTTTAAGAACAAGCTGGATAACTTACAGACAGTTACACATACTTTTTTTAATTTAATGAAAAAAATTCTCATGGGAAAATAACCCTACCTGACAGGTACAATTCCCATTTCTTGTATTTTACCTTCTAAATGTTACTTTTCTTTCTATAATGAATTGGGCAGGAAACTCTACCCTTTCCTTTGAATGAGTCATGATGTAATGCAGTTAAAGATTAGAAACACAACTTGAGCAATGTACTAGGTAGATTTTGCCCATTTCATCACATTCACCATAGTGGAAACACTACACTACATCACTTGTGCTAAAATTAGAATGTGTTTAGAGAGTTGGTGCAGGAAATCCAGCCCCTGTTCACATATTTATGATTGTATCTTTGCTATTTAATAATTTTTCACTCATTTACCTGCAAGTGCTATTGACTAAAATAAAGTGTACGACGATCCCCGTTAACATCACACGTACAATTATTTAAAAAGCACAGAGTACATGCCAATGAACAGTCATTTTAACACCTTAATTATTTAACACAGAACCAAAACAGTGATCTGACTGATTAGGGTTTCAACATGCAGGAAAGTTGCAGGGCCAGGCAAACCTACTGATGTCTGGGGAATTTTACTTGACTAAAGTAACTTTTACATGGTGCAAACCCATCAGGCCCTGATTCACGGTGACTGTGCACCTTGTGTTCTCACTTTACACTTGGATCTGGGGGTGTGATTCCCAGCTTGAGGAAACATACTTTTGTTAGCCTGAGGAGAGAAGTTTTCAACCCCCTGAGCGACGTAGCTAGGTTGACCCAAGTTTTAGGTGTAGACCAGGCCTAAGAATCAGGCCCAATGTCTCTAAAATGACACGCCTTGACTCAGCAATTATTCTGTGTGCAGAACTTCGAATAAAGTGTTCTTCCTCATATTCACTGATTAGTTGAAGGAGCCTGGTTATTCCCCTGCATAACTTAGAGCAGCTTCAGAGCTGGTGTCACTGTATCTCAAGATCTTGACTACACAGTGACCAATTCTGCACTTGGATATGTATGTGTGTCTCCCATTGAGTAATATGAATGCATCTGATGTCCGAATTAGACCCATCAAAGCAGAATTAGGAGCTTGCATCTTAAAGAAGGGCCCAATCTTGTTCCCACTGAAGTCAATAAGAGATTTGCCATTGACTTCAATGAGAACAGCTCTCTGGGTGGAAACCTGGCTCCACTGAGTTAATAGCAAAATTCCTGCTGATTTCAGTGGGATGAGGATTTCAACTTATGTTTTGTTGCCAAAGATAGAACTTTGCCAATAGTACCATCACATAAGGAAAGGATGTATTTCAGTTGGAAGTTCCATCTTTACTTGGGAGTGAAGTGAAATTTGAAAGTTTCCATGTTGTTATGAAATAAAATCTTAGTTAAAATTAAAAATAATGTTTTGACCCTAGATGGAACAGTGAAATTTAATTTTGATTTGGACACAAGATGCAATGATAAAACTATCCTGCAAATGAGTATCTTCCTTTTTTCCTTAGATTTTTGGAAGTTGAATTTCTAAATACACCTCTACCTCGATATAACGCTGTCCTCGGGAGCCAAAAAATCTTACCGTGTTATAGGTGAAACCGTGTTATAGTGAACTTGCTTTGATCCGCCGGAATGCGCAGCCCCCCTCCCCCTCCCCGGAGAGCTGCTTTACCGCATTATATCAGAATTCGTGTTATATCGGGTCGCGTTATATCGGGGTAGAGGTGTAATATAAATCCTGAACCCTTTATTGGTACCTGTTTGTTTTTCCAATTTACTGTAAACTATGTATCATTTGCTTGATTTAAAGTTTTTGAATACAAATTAAAAAAAAGACCCCTCCTCCCAAAGTTTTGATTGGCTGGCTCTTATGTGTGTATAAATGTCCTTGCCAAATATTCAGCTTCAGTATCTTCCCTCGCGAAACTGCCAGTAGCTTTAATGTGCAAACATTTTATGTTAAAAGAATTTAAGGTGAAAGGCAGCGATATGTGATTGATATACATAAGCTGAAATGTCATCTACAAACTAAACCTAAATTTCTGCAAAAACCAAGAGGGAATCCAAGAGTTACATAATAGTGAGCTTCTGTTTAATTAAATGTAATAAATTGTAAAGAAAAGATCAGAACTTACTACTGAACATTAGCAAAGGATAATCTTCTGATTACATTTGCTGTCTTCCACATTACAAATTACAAACATAGTTTGAGCTACTGTATTACAATAATGACTAACTACTGTTGTGTTTAATACTCAGATGTATTGAGGTAGGAATTGTAACCTAAAATATTGTATGTTTTTAATAATTTTATTGCAGCAATGATCAACCTTCTTCAGTCTTTTTTAGACATAAGTTGTGTCTGCCATCTTCCAAGGCTAAGTACAGTCCTACTTTGGTGTGAAAGCCAATGTCATCCCTTGTGTAACACCATTGACCTTAGCAGAATGACACCAGACATTAATTTGAGCCTATTGGTTTTGACTCTGGTTCCTTTCTGGGGGCGGGGTTTTACCCCTGCCCCAGAGGAATGGGAAGAGGGTTGGGTCCAACAAACCAGGCGATGTCCTTGTAGCAGAGACTCTATACTGCTCTATGTCCTATTCCTTCAGTACTATGGGAAGGTAGATGGAGGTATGACATTGCAGGGTCACAACCCATGCTAGCCTGGTATGCAGAGTATGATTCCAGCACTCCACCCTTAGGAAAGATTCCATAGAACCAGGACAAGGAAAGGGCTATGCTTTGAACCCTGCCCTCACCCATCTCATGCACCTCACATGAGTTTTGTCTGATCTGAGCACCCTGCACTTACAGAAGTTGAAGTGAGAAATGGGCCAATAAGGGCATTAAGGCTCTGACATTTGAGCCTAATCCTGCATACCCTACGCTGACAAAATTAATTGAAGTTAATGGGAAGATTTACCTGAAAAAGAAGAGCAGGATCAATGCACTTGTAGGAAACAAATCTTTGAATATTATCCAATAAAAGTTTATGCAGTGTTTTGAAAATAAAAATCGCTATATAGATCTGAAATAATAGTAGCAATAATAATGGAACTTCACTTCACAAGGCAGAGGTACTAGTAGCTAGCAATGCATTTAGTTATCATGTGGAGACATGAACCATTCCTTTCTATAGTAAGCCCTCACTGAAGCAAGATGTATATTTACATAAGTTCCTTGTAATTTCAAAGCAAATACATTATTATTTCTGTATTTTAAGTGACAACACATTTTACAGTATAACCATGGTCCTCTCTGGCTGGCACTGTAATATAATTAAATGTGCTCATTGAATAACTTACAGCTGCATATGTAGGATTTTCCATACAAGATCAGATATCTGGTCCCTCATGACTAGTATCCTGTTTCCAGCACAAGCCCAAACCTGGTTCTTTAGGGGAAAACAAAATTCCTCCCATATCCATAATTTATGTTTCTAGTAGCAAAATAATGTACATCAGGGAGGAGGAAGGGGGAGAGAGAGACTATTCTGATGCCTTGGAAGATCAATTTACAACCTAAAGGTTTAATTATCCCTATCTTATTATGCTGAACTAGATCTGTTATGATGATTGGTCATAACATTATCCAGAGAGACAAGGTGGGTGAGGTAATATCTTTTATTGGACCAACTTCAGTTGGTGAGAGAGACAAGCTTTCGAGGTTACACAGAGCTCTTCTTCAGGTCTGGGATATGTATTCAGAGTGTCAAAACTAAATACAAGGTGGAACAGATTGTTTAGCATAAGCAGTTAACATATATTTCAAGGGACCATTCAAGGTGAAGTGTCCCATTGACACTCCCTCCGGTCATAGCGGGGAAAGGAGAGTTAAAAAAAAAAGGGAGGTTGTGGAGGCAGGGGTTGTGAGTGGATTGCAGATTACTGTGATAAGCCACAAATCCAGTGTCTCTCTTCAGTCCATGTCTAGCAAGTCAGATAGAGTGATCCCTTTGTGAAAAGTGTTCACCCACAGGTGATGTGGTGTTTTTGTCTTTTATCATTTCCTGTGTGAGTTTATTAGAGAGTGTAGAGATTGTCTGGTTTCACACATGTAGTTGTTATCGGGGATTTAGTGCACTGCATGAGGTACATCATATGTTGTGATAGGTATGTGTAGGGCCTATGTATCTTGAAAGGTGTGTTGTGTGGGCTGTTGATCATTGTAGCAGTGGAGATATGTCTGAAGGTTTTGCATCTGTTGTTCTGACAGGTTCTAGTACCGCTTTGAGTTGGTACTGAGTTGGTGTCCTGGTCTGTGGGGAGTTTGCTTCTGATGATCAGCTTGGAGAGGCTAGAGGTTGTTTGCAGGCCAGAAGAGGGGGTTCAGGAAAGATTTCTTTCAGGATGTGGTCCCCATCGAATATGGGTTGTAATTGTTTAATGATACCTTGTATGGGTTCCAGTGTGGGGTGATAGGCGACAAATAGAGGTTGGAGGGAGTTTAATTTCCATATTGAAGCAGGTTCTCCCAGGATATTTGGTGGCCTATTCCATGATGCAATCTACT
Organism: Terrapene triunguis; assembly: GCF_002925995.2. Classification (NCBI taxonomy): domain Eukaryota; kingdom Metazoa; phylum Chordata; order Testudines; family Emydidae; genus Terrapene; species Terrapene triunguis. Next base: position 152,736 of record NW_020664383.1, read on the forward strand.
TCTCTGGTGGAGTGTTCTTGTTTGGTGAAAATGGTTTTAAGTATGTTAAGGTGTAAATCCTGGACTGTTTCCTTGGAGCATATTCTGAGGTATCTGAGTGCCTGGCTATAGATAACAGATTTCTTGGTATGTTTGGGGTAGTTACTGGATCTATGAAGGTAGGTGTTTTGATCTGTGGGTTTCTTGTATATAGTTGTCTGTAAGATTCCATTGTTGAAGCTGATCATGGTATCCAGGAAGTTGATGCAGTGTGGGAGAGTTCTAGATAGATTTTAATGGATGGGTGGAGGTTACAGTAGTGGTGGAAACCTATGAGGGAGTTTAGCTTGTCTATCTAGGTATATCATTGGTTTTGTGGTGTATTTGTCCAGAAATTCTTCCTCAAGGTGGACCATGAAGAGGTTGGCAAACTGGGGAGTCATCTTAGTGCTCATGGGTGTTCCCATATTTTGGTCAAAGTGGTTGTTGAATGCAAAATTGTTATGGATGAGGATGAAACGGGTGAGTCTGGCAATGTGTTTGGAGTAGATATCTGAGGGCTGTCCATTGTCTTGTAAATATTTGAGGCAGGCAGCAATGCCGTCATTGTGAGGGATGTTGGTGTATATGGAGGTCAAGTCCATGGTGGCAAGGATGTTCTGAGGGAGGTTGTTAGCTGCCTTTCCTCCCTTCATTTCCCCACTGTGACTGGACGGGTGTTAACAGGCCACTTCACCTTGAAAGGTCGCTTGAGATATGCGTTAACCTTGTATGTAGCTGTGACACTCTAAGGCTGTATCTACACTTACAGCGGCACGGTTGTACCACTATAGCTGTGCCGCTGTAAAATCTCCCATATAGCCGCTCTTTGCCGGCAGAGGATAGCTTTCCTGGCGGCATAATTAAACTACCGGCAACGAGTGGCGTTAGCTATGATGGCAGGAGAACCTCTCCTGCCAACATAGTGCTGTCCACGTCAGCACTTTTGACAGCTTAACTTATGTCGGTCAGGGGTGTGTTTCTTCACATCTCTGACAGACAAAAGTTTTACCGACAAAAGTGCTAGTATAGACAAAGCCTAAGCAAGTTTCCCAGGCCTGAAGAAGATCTCTGTGTAAGCTCGAAAGCATGTCTCTTTTTTCAACAGGAGTTGGTCCAATAAAAGATATTACTTCACCCATGTTTTCTCTCTAATATCCTGGGACCAAAACAGCTACAACAACCCTGCATATAACATTATCCAGTCACTTAAAAACTCCATTTACTCTATTAAACACTAAAACCTCCTGTGATAGTAAATTTTATGATAAGCAGAAATCATGGATCCTAAGACCATCCATGTCAGCATGATGAACAACCAGCCTTATTTATTATCATTGGCAGAACTAATTTTGGCCCCGTTTTCTTTAAACCTATTTTAATGCTCAAAGAGAAGGTCTAAAGCACTGTCAGCAGGTGTGGTGTTTTGGCATCTTAGATCTTGCAGGCACAAATTTGGAGCAATAGATCCTAACGTTAAAGCAGTAAAGAAGCTTTTAAGGCTGTTTGTGTATGATGCATCAACATTACCTCTCTATCAATAAGTTTTATGTGCGTTTGGACGAGGATTCATTTAAAAAAATTTCTTTTAGAGCTCTCATTACTTTCAGCCGTAACTACAGTATTCTGCCCATTTTTAAATCCAGGATAAATCAGATCATTCTGTTACTCCCAGAATCTTGCATATCCTGTTTCATATAAATAGTCTACATCAGAAAAAAACAGAAACAGCAGAGAAAATAAGGTCCAATTGTTTTTAAAATAAAAGTATGTTATATATTTTCATGATCACCTATTATTACAGCATTTGACACCTTTTCTTTATTTAGGGCTGGGCACACTGGGCTGCTGTTTTAATATGGAACAGAGGGAGCTCTGAAGCTGGCCTTGTGTCTCACGTTTTGACTTTTTAGAGGGGTTTCATCAATGGTAAAGATCATTCAACCACAAGTACTCCTCATCTTTTTGTAATTAACTAATCAACTTGGAGCCAAATGATGCTCCAAAACACAATGTTGTTTTACTTTAATGCATACAAACCTCACACTGGAGAATAAGGGGTTAAGGAGCAGCTCTGAGGCCAGATGGCCCTACCCCGCTACACCTGCAAAACCTGCACAAGCTGAAGATGGAACTTAAAAGGGGAAGCAGAGCAGCCCAGAGGGATGCAGCCCGTGGAAGGGAGCAGACGAGTGCTCTGAGCTCTTGAGAAGAAAGAGGACCCTAGGAGCTCTTGCTGCCTGAGGCTCGGAGATACTGACCTGACCAAGCCTGCAAAGGAGGGATGAGTGACTTTTGAAGGTCAGAAACTTTATTTTTGTGTTTAGTTCTTTATTTTACCCTGCAGGAAGAGGGGACCCTGGTAGGAAGTGATCAAGGGAGGCAAGTGCATAGCACCCCAAGGTGTGCAGATCTTACCTACCTACTATTGGGCCCACCCCCTACCAAACCCCCTAAAGAGGGGACAATAACAGAAATCTATCCCTTGGAGGGGGTCCTAGTTGGGGAAGATCCTAAAAGTGCAAGGGTCTAGACCCTTAGGCCCTGAGCCAAGGGGGGAGCCTTTAAACCCTTACTGACTTCTGAAGATTTCCACATCCTTGGACTCTTTATGTGTACCCTGAAAGAGGTGAACCCTCAGAGAGCTGAGTTGCTAAAAGGACAGACATGGCAGATCTATAGTGAGTCAGAAGAAGACAACCTGCTGCACCCTGGTCTGACCATTAGGCAGCACTGCTGGTGAGGTTCCCCTTCACACTCCCATAAGTGTTGCAATGAGAGTTGGGGTATGTCTACACTACGCGATTAATCCGAATTTAGATAATTCAAATGTGGGAAACAGGTTGTATAAATTCGATTGTATGCGGCCACACTAAACACATTAATTCGGTGGTGTGCGTCCATGTACCGGGGCTAGCGTCGATTTCTGGAGCGTTGCACTGTGGGTAGCTATCCCATAGCTATCCCATAGTTCCCGCAGTCTCCCCTGCCCATTGGAATTCTGGGTTGAGATCCCAGTGCCTGATGGGACCAAAACATTGTCGTAGGTGGTTCTGGGTACAGCCTCACCCCTCCCTCCCTTCCCCCCTCCCTGCATGAAAGCAACGCACGGCAGACAACCATTTCGCGCCTTTTTTCCTGGCTGAACGCAGCAGACTCCATACCACGGCAAGCATGGAGCCCGCTCAGCTCAAGACAGCAGTCATGAACATTGTAAATACCTCGCGCCTTATCGTGCAGTTTATGCTGAACAAGAACCGGGAAAACCAGGCGGAGAGGAGCAGGCTACAGCAGCGCGGCGACGAGAGTGATGAGGATATGGACATGGAATTCTATCGAACCGCGGGACCCGGTGCTTTGGAGATCATGCTGTTAATGGGGCAGGTTATAGGCATGGAACGCCGATTCTGGGCTCTGGAAACAAGCACAGACTGGTGGGACCGCATAGTGTTGCAGGTGTGGGACGATTCCCAGTGGCTGCGGAACTTTCGCATGAGTAAGGGCACTTTCATGGAACTTTGTGACTTGCTTTCCCCTGCCCTGAAGCGCCAGAATACCAGGATGAGAGCAGCCCTCACAGTTGAGAAGCGAGTGGCAATAGCCCTGTGGAAGCTTGCAACGCCAGACAGCTACCGGTCAGTGGGGAATCAATTTGGAGTGGGCAAATCTACTGTGGGGGCTGCTGTGATACAAGTAGCCAAAGCAATCACTGAGGTGCTGCTACACAAGCTAGTGACTCTGGGGGATGTGCAGGTCATAGTGGATGGCTTTGCTGCAATGGGATTCCCTAACTGTGGTGGGGCGATAGATGGAACCCACATCCCTATCTTGGCACCGGAGCACCAGGGTACCCAGTACGTAAACCGCAAGGGGTACTTTTCAATGGTGCTGCAAGCACTGGTGGATCACAAGGGACGTTTCACCGACATCAACGTGGGGTGGCCGGGAAGGGTTCATGATGCACGCGTCTTCAGGAACACTAATCTGTTTAAACGGCTGCAGCAAGGGACTTACTTCCCGGACCAGAAAATAACCGTTGGGGATGTTGAAATGCCTATAGTTATCCTTGGGGACCCAGCCTACCCCTTAATGCCATGGCTCATGAAGCCATACACAGGCAGCCTGGACAGGAGTCAGGAGCTGTTTAACTACAGGCTGAGCAAGTGCAGAATGGTGGTAGAATGTGCATTTGGCCGTTTAAAAGCGCGCTGGAGATCGCTACTAACTCGCTCTGACCTCAGCCAAAGAAATCTCCCCATTGTTATTTCTGCTTGCTGTGTGCTCCACAATCTCTGTGAAAGTAAGGGGGAGACCTTTATGGCAGGGTGGGAGGTTGAGGCAAATCGCCTGGCTGCTGATTACGCGCAGCCAGACACCAGGGCGATTAGAAGAACACACCAGGAAGCGCTGTGCATCAGAGAAGCTCTGAAAACTGACCAGGCTACAGTGTGAAATTTCTGTTTGTTTCTCCCTTCATGAAAACCAGCCCCCTTCATTCTCATTCATTCTCTGTAAGCAACCCACCCTCCCCCCAGCTTTCTTTCAAAGGTAATAAAGTCACTATCGTTTAAAAATCATGTATTCTTTATTAAGTGATTATAAACATAGGGAGAGAACCAAGAAGGTAATCTGGGTGAGGTTTGGGAGGAGGATAAGAGGGAAGTCTAAGGCCACTGATCAAATTCAATATAATGACAGCCTTTTGGTTGGGCTGTCCCCTGGGGTGGAGTGAGAGGGTGCACGGAGCCTCCCCCCGCGAGTTCTTACACGTCTGGGTGAGGAGGATATGGAACATGGTGAGGGGGGAGGTAGGTTATACAGCGGCTGCAGCAGCAGTCTGTCATCCTGCTGCCGTTCCTGAAGCTCCACCAGACGCCGGAGCATGTCCGTTTGCTCACGCAGCAGCCCCAGCGTTGCAGCCTGCCACCTCTCATCTCGAGCATCCCTCAAGACCTCACGTTCACTGGCATCTTTCCTAAATTTAGATACAGTGTCCTTCCACTCATTCAAATGAGCTCTTTCATTGTGGGTGGATTTCATTATTTCTTTGAACATGTCATCTCGCGTCATCTTTCTACGACGCCTTATCTGAGATAGCCTTCTGGACGCAGGAGGGAGGCTTGAAACATTTGCAGCTGCTAGAGGGAGGGTTGAAAAAAAGTAGAGAAGTTTTTAAAATGATACATTTTACAGAACAATGCTTGTACTCTTTCATGGTGAACACTATTCACATTACATAGCACATGTGATTTCAGTACAAGGTCGCATTTTCCATCTTAATATTGAGTGCCTGTGGCTTTGGTGTTAAAGATCACAGACGCAGGTCCGGGCAACAGAATTCAGCTTGCAGGCAGCCATGGTAAGCCATTGTCTTTCGGCTTCTGCGCCCTCCTTTCCAACATACCAATCAAAGCCTGTTGACTGCTGAGGTTTTCCTGTTAACCTTCAGCAGCAGAAAACAAACTAACCCCCCCGCCCCCCCGCTCCCGCCATGAATTCCCTGGAATGATCAATGTACCCCTCCCCGACCGCGTGGCTGGTAACAGGGAAAATCCCTGCAGAAACCAAACTAACCACCCCGCCCCCCCCTCCCGCCATGAATTCCCTGGAATGATCAATGTACCCCTCCCCCGACCGCGTGGCTGGTAACAGGGAAAATCCCTGCAGAAACCAAACTAACCCCCCCGCCCCCCCCTCCCGCCATGAATTCCCTGGAATGATCGCTTTACCCTTCCCCCCACAGCTGGTATCAGGGAAGATCCCTGCTAGCCAAACGCGAAAAGCTCTGGGCCAATTTCCCCCCCCCCGCCCCTGCGCTTGGCTAACTGCAGGGAAGGATTTCTTATCAGCCACAGGCAAACAGCCCAGTAGGAACGGCCACCTCTGTCCCCTTAATTAAGTTCCCGTATTTCAAGCAGGTTACCATGAGCGATATCACTCTCCTGAGGATTACACAGCGAGATAAAGAACGGATGTTGCTTGAATGCCAGCAAACACCGGGACCATACGCTGCCAGGCTTTGTCAGGCAATGATACCAGATTACTTGCTGCAAGCATGGAGTGGACAAGTGTCCTACCATGGAGGACGGAATAAAGCGGCACTGCCCAGAAACCTTGTGGCAAGGCTTTTGGAGTACCTCCAGGAGAGCTTCATGGAGATGTCCCTGGAGGATTTCCGCTCCATCCCCAGACACATTAACAGACTTTTCCAGTAGCTGTACTGGCTGCGAATGCATCCCAAGTCCTCAGGGCAAAATAATCATTAAAAAACCTTGCTTTTAAACCATGTTTTATATTTTAAAAGGTAAACTCACCTGAGGTCCCTTCCATGGGGTCATGGTCTTGGCTACTGGCTTGGGAGGCTTGGGAGGGTACTTCAGTCAGGCTGAGAAAAAGCTCCTGGCTGTTGGGGAGAACGGAGTGCTGGGTGCTCTCTGCAAGATCCTCCTCCTCCTCCTCCTCCTCTTCCCCATCCTCAGAATCCTCAGGTGTAGAGACTATCCCAGACCCGGTTTGCACGATCACAGGTGGGGTAGTGGTGGCGGCCCCCCCTAGAATTGCATTCAGCTCTGCGTATAAGCGGCATGTCCGCGGCTCTGACCCGGAGCGACCGTTTGCCTCCTTTGTTTTTTGATAGGCTTGTCTGAGCTCCTTCACTTTCACGCGGCACTGATCTGAGTCCCTATTGTGGCCTCTCTCCATCATGCCCTTGGAGATTTTTTCAAAAGTTTTGGCATTTCGTCTCTTTGAACGAAGTTCTGCTAGCACTGAATCCTCACCCCATACAGCGATCAGATCCAGTACCTCCCGTGTGGTCCATGCTGGTGCTCTTTTTCGATTATCAGCCTGCATGGTTACCTGTGCTGATGAGCTGAGGTATCTGTGGTATCTGTGGTCACCTGTGCTCTCCACGCTGAGCAAACAGGAAATGAAATTCAAATTTTCCTGGGTCTTTTCCTGTCTACCTGGGCAGTGCATCCGAGGTCAGATTGCTGTCCAGAGCGGTCAGTGGTGCACTGTGGGATAGCTCCCGGAGGCCAATACCATCGATTTGTGGCCACACTAACCCTAATTCGAATTAACAAAATCGATTTTGACGCTACTCCGTTCGTCGAGGTGGAGTACAGAAATCGATTTTAAGTGCCCTTTAATTCGAATTAACTGGCTCTGTAGTGTGGACGGGTGAAGGGTTAATTCGGAATAACGCTGCTAAATCCGAATTAAAGTCGTAGTGTAGACCAGGCCTTGAATTCTTCAGAAAATCTGGCCCCAATTGTGAGTGCAGATCACTAAAAAATCTGGCACTTGGGATCAGTTTTAGTCCTGGCATTTGTGGGCTCAACTGACTTCAAGAAGAGTTGCGTCCACTTACGCCAGGGCTGAATTTGGCCCTACATGTCTTTAAACATATCCAGATTTGTAGCCTAACGTCACTGAAGATTTAATAACTAGAATAATATTTCTATTAACTAGAAGAAAAGGCCCTTGATTTTTTTTAATTAACCTTGAAACTCTAAGATGATGAATGACTGATTAAAACCCAAATAATTACACTGGGAAGGCTATTAACTACAATGTGAAGACTAGTCACTGAGGGCCCAATCCTGGAAGCCTTACTGGAGCAAAGCCTGCACTGCAGGTTGGGCTTTAGTTCTTTTTTCTTAATTTTTGTAATATTTTTCCTCTTTTCTTATCAGAGATATATCTTTATAAGGAAAAATGTCTCAAATCCTAGCTATTTTCTGTGGGTCAGATTCTGTCATAGACACATTGTACTTTCTGGACAGCTAGGAAAATATAGCTGGTATGTTCAGAGGTAACTGAACACTTCCGTGTTCAGCAGGCTGGGATATTTTACATTGTCAGCAGTGATCACTCTATTCTCTTTCTCCCTGGTTTATTTAATCACACACTCAGCATGATTTGTGTAACTCAATGTCTTACCCAATTCAGAGCATGTGAGAGGAAAATACAAAGTCACATTGTGACCCTTCACACCTGCTGAGTCACAGTGGAAGAATGAGAAATGAAAGCACCAAGTAGCTGTTCCAGAAGCTTGTGGTTTGGTAGATGGGGCACTGGACTGGCACTCAGAAGATATGGGTTTTAGCCCCAGCTTTGCTGCGTGACCTTGGGCAGATAATTTCACCTCACTGTCTCTGCCCTCCTGTTCCACCCTTTGGTGTTTTGATTGTAAGGTCTCTGCCATGGGAATCATCTCTTGTTGTGTGTTTATGTAGCATGCACAATGGGGCACTGATGTCAGTTGGTGTCTCTATCCATTACTGTAATACAAATAAATAACACAGTAGATTCCACTTATTAGCAACCCCTCATCTGCCAGCAAAAAGTTGCTATTATCCAGCAGTTTGTGAGGCAACAGCCAGGGAAGGAAGTGCTGGGATGTGACTTCCCTGGCTGCAGCCCTGCAAACCTGCACGTGGGCAGGGCAGTAGCGAGTAGAGGGGCTGCAGCGCCATGCCATGGCTCTCTATAGGGAGCAGGGGCGCCGGGGGCATGTAGAGCTGCACCGTACCTCTCCCAGCTCTCTCTGGGGGCTGGAGTTCAGCATATCTCAGCGCTTCCTTCCCTCCAGACAGTTCCCCAGCAGGGCCCAGCCTGGAGTACATAGGGAGAGGCATTGTGCAGCTCTGGCATCAGGGGTGCAGGCCCTTACCGTCTGTGTGGTCCCTGTGTGCAGGCAGGTTTTTTGGGATTGCAGCCAGGGATGGCACATCCCAGCACTTCCTTCCTTCCCTGGCCGCAGCCTTGCAAACGTGCCTGCAGATGGGGCCTTTCTTTAAAAAAAAAAAAAAGTTGCTAATAAGCAGCATGCGGTTGCCAATATCCAAATCCTATTAACAGTGATGTTAATGGGGTGAGATTTGTTCCTGGCAATATGTCACCATTACCGGAAGTTGCTAATATCAGGATTTCCATTAAGTGGAATATACAGTAATATGTTCCTGACATACAGCGCTCTGGGCCAGATCATTTGTCCTGCTCAGAAAGAGAACATAAAAATGCAAGAACGGCCATACTGGGTCAGACCAATGGTCCATCAGACCAATCCTATCTTCCTACAGTGGCCAATGCCAGGTGCTTCAGAGGGAAAAATTACAATACAATAATTCACGGTCGTTCTTTTGGAAAATATGCCTATGAAGCAAACCCAACCTCCTCCTCCCTGGCCTTGAGCCCCTGTGGCATCAGAACCAGTGTGGATCTGCCAGGTAGAGCACTGAGGATTTGGAGTATCCACTGTAGATCTGGCTGGAAAATAGACTCCCCGCCCCACCACCATGTAAAATTTTGACGAAGACTATTTTCTCTTCACCTTCATCAACATTTTCCACAGAAATGTTACCTCCCAGTGAAATATATTTGTTTTCAGGTTTTGGCCATTCATTTTTCTGAAAGAATCTCAAAATTTCCCTTGAAAATCACTCTTGGTAACATATAATTAGTCAAAAACCCAGTTTTCCAGGGAAAAAACAGTTTAGACCAGCCATAATCCACTGCTTTGCAGCTCCTCCAGTGCTCTCCCCACTGGGGGCACACTAAGCCTTCTGTGCCCTACTTCAGTCCTTAGGTTGAAGAAGCTTCAGGGGAGCAAATGAATAGCCTGTCTGTTGCCTTCAGGGGTACAGGAAGATGGCTCCTCCCCTTCTTCCATGGATTATGCCCAGTGCCCAGCTGTTCTACTTGCTCTGGGCACTGTGCTGAGGATTTGACCCTTAATCACTATTTGGGCTTATGTTTTACAGAGGGTTATATTGCTGTCCATAACACGGTACTGGATGCAATCTGAGTGTATGTGCACTCCCATACTTGCACACTATTCTGAGACTACTTTTGTGAAAGATACTTTCGAAAATAAAGGTTATGGAGCCAGATCCTTTGCTGGTGTAAATCAACATCATATACCCCATACATTACCCCAGCTGAGGATATGGCACTTTGAATCACCGTGACTATGATTAAATATTAGAAAGAGAAGGGGTTGAAAGCCCGTCACTATAAACTGGTGACCTGCAGTACCACAACGTTTTGGGAAAGTTCACACAGTTGAGTCTGGTGTCGAAAGTGGAACCATTGTGTATAAAACTGCTGATTTATGTACAAGATTAAAATTGAGAAAATACCATGTATTTAGAATTATGGGGGCACTGGAACATGAATCTAAACATTTCCCAGTCCAGTCGCTCCTACTTGTGAAACTTAATCAGGAGAACAAGAATCGTAAAATAAATCCATAGAGCTGCCAAGTTGGTGTCTTTTGGTAGGCTGGCAAAAGTTCTTTGAGTTTTGAGCACAAACAGAGCTGGCTTTAGGAGTGTTAAAGGAGGGAATGAGGGGGAAGAGGGTCAATAGAAATAATATATTTCAGATAAACACATACACAAATCACATCCTTTGTAGCAACCTCTGGGTACAAGCTAGCAGGAGGGATGCAAAATAGAAAGAAAAATTATCACCTTAATGATGACAGGCATTTCTCCCTTTCCATTTAAAAAAATCATTTACCCCCATTCTATTTTGTAGTTTAATTCTTTTATTTGATCTCCACTCATTTTTACCTCCCCTGCTGGAAAACTCCCAACCTCTCTCTCCTTGTCTGCCTTCACTCTCCAGTCCTGGAGTGTCTCCCTTCCCTCTCTGAGTTCACTCATGTGCACGGACTCTGCACACGCACTTGCCCACATCCTGCTTCTATCACTCCCTTCCCCCTCACCCAGAGGACACAAAAATACCTTTGGGACCAGCTCTCAGATCTGCCTGGCTCCCACTCTGCCAGCTCTTCTGCCATTTCCATGTCTCCACCCCTTCTCCCTTCATCCCATGTGCCCCGGGAGGGAGGAAGATGCTTGTGGAAAGTCATCGATATTACCTGTCTTTCTCTCTTAGTTAGTTCTAAGATCTCTATCATCAAACCCCTTTACATAGGTATGGATATGACATGGCATTCTCCATAAATAATTCAGCCTTCTGTGCCCCTGGTGCTCTTCTGGCCACCTGGTATTCAGAAGTAGCTTTTGGGATGGGGAAAAGAGATGACGATGGTGCCTCCTAAAGTGTGGCACCCATCTGTAAAATTCCATATACCTAATTAAGATGAGAGCACCTTAACAAAGAACACAGGAAACCTTTGAGAAGTAAAGCACTTTTCACCCAGTGCTGCTTGCTTGTGCTGTGTTTTGCTTTTTGCCAGGGAAATGGAGTTAACCTCCAAAGTACGTATTTCAGGGATCAGATTTTAAGCATTTTTTTTTCAGTATTCTGACCAGCAGTAGTAATAATTCTTCGTCCTGATAATGAAGTGATGCTATTCAGTTTGAATCAGGGAAAATAACTCCTGATCAACTTCAAACTGAGTCTTTATAAGAGAGCTGTCCAGCAACATCCATTTTACATTAGTCCCACAATGTTTCCTGAGTTAAAAAATGAAAAGTATTTTGGCTCTATACAGGTGAGTGAAGGTGGGTGGAAGACAGTGTTTCCATAGTGGGGTTTGTTTTTTTTTGCCTCTCCTTCTGTGTTATAGTCATTAAGTTCTAATATGCTCATCTCATTTGCTCTCAATTAGTTCCAAATGTGCCTATCACCTGAACTGTTAAACAGATTTTATTTTGGCAGCTGAGGTTACTATTACAAGAAAGAAGGATCCCAAGTAAACCCCGGTGTGCAATGATTTCAAAGAACTGTTTTCAGAAATCCCAATCTTTCTAATCCAGAAAAAAAGATTTCTAGCAACATTTTTTAAATTCATAGATTTTCTGCTAGAATTTTATTCCTTTTTTTAAAATTGAGTAAAAAATTCCTTTGTTGCCTAGAAATAGAAAATGTCAGGGAGATAAATCAATTTAAGTGAGTTCATATCTGCCAAAGCTAAATTTAGATCTACCTAGGACATGTGCCTAATCTACTAACTGAAAGGTATAAATATGAGATAGTGGAGAAGGTACAAAGGCTTACAGTTCTTTCCAGGCTTGAGTTCAAGTATCCTTTTTCATTGCTTTCTCTCACGTAAGTGGTGTCCTTGAGCAAAATCCCTCTTATTTGTACTGTGGGTACTGAAGGGGGCCAACACAAGGCTATGTATTATGTAGCCTTAGCCTCCACAATGGAGGAAACTAGCTTGATAGCTCTTGTGTTAGCCCTCTGAATTTCATCCTGGGTTGCTTTTGTGCTTCGGAAGTGTCTAAGATCCATAGAATGCATTATGGCAGAAAAGCATAAGAGGTTCTATACAATATTTTCATTATTTGAATCAACTGTTTCTCAAAAACTGTGAGTACTTGCAAAAAAAATATCTGTAACACATATTCAACCTTCCAGGTGCCAAACACAGTCCAAGTGGTTGAATCAGGATCTACCTAAAGTAGTTTTGGACAGTTGTCCTGTGTAACAGCGTGGCTTGCCCCTTTAAGGGCTAGAGGCTACAGCCAGCCAACCCTTGTTATTAAGGAGGCACACCTGAGAAGGGATCCACTGATTCCCTTATAAAGAGTAGCACAGAGGGGGAGTTCTTAAGGACAAAGTGTAGTATAGAAGCTGCTGCTGGTTCCAGCAGAGAAACCTGTACACTGGGGAGTGACACACAAACAGGAAAGGCCTGGGAATGAGCTGATAAGGAGGTAAGTGGATGGACTTGAGAACTTTTTGAATGTTTTGTTAATTTAAGAAACTGAGAAGAGCTGTGAATAGATAAGAGTTAGTGACTAACTGAAGAAGCCCCTTGAAGGGGGAAACTGAGGCAAGGGCCTGCCTGCAGGTCTGCTTTGAAGCTACCAGAGGGTGTGTGGGAGGTGACCACCTGATGACACCCTTCGACCTGCATGATGGCTTTTTGAATGGCTAGCAGCTAATGAGACTTTTGCACATGTAGAATGATTTTTATTTAAGGCCCTCATGGCGTGTTGCAGTTAAACTTTAAGCATTTCCTGTGGCTGGCATTATCGTGATTTTTTTTTTTTTAACAAATGGTTGAAGTAAGGGACAGAAGTTATGCACCTAAGGTGAAGACTACATTAAATAGTGATTCTGGGGAAAGGCTGGGAATGGAAATAGTCCCCTGCTTTAACCACTAGTCAGCTGTCCTATGACAGAGGACAGTTATTTGATACTCTGTCCTAAAATAGTTCCATGATCGCTGTACTTAAAGGAAAAAGACTCCTTACGTAAGACATTTAAACTTATCCCCCACTTTAGGGCAAATTCTAGTTTTAGTCACCATATATACAGCTCCCAGTGAAATCAGTGGGAATTCTATGAGTGTATCAGCATGCAGAATTTTGTTCTTAGATCAGCATTTGGTAGCAACCGTGCATGTTTTACCTCATTACCCTTTACACAAACTCCTGGGGCAAGCCACTGCAAGTGAATGCTGAACAGGGCCACGTACACTTGTTCAGGTTCCTCCTCTGCAAGGTGGACCCCCCTGAATACATTCAGGGGTACCACAAGTTGGGGTAGCCCATGACAACACAGAGTCACCATGCCAAGGAGCTGGATGTGGCACAGGGCTTCCAATAGCTCCCCCTGGAGATTGTTTTGTGGGTCCTGTCTGTTGGTTGTAGGGGAAACAACTTCCCCCCACTCAAACACAATGGAGGAAACTCAACAAGTACAAACTCACAGAGGGCCTGATCCAAACCCAGCAGAAGTCAATGAAAAGATTCCTATTGGCTTCAATGGACTCTGAATCAGTCCCAGAGTTTCCAGTTCCCTTAAGGTGGTGGTTGCACATAGTGGAGAATGAGGTCCTATGTTTAATACTTGTTTGTTTTTTCTTTAATGACAAAGGAAATGTTTTTCATCAAAAACTCAATACATTAAATGAAGTTATGTTTGAGCTCCACTAAGCAAAACAACTCTAAACATATTCAGAAACTACCCAGAACATGGTTTGGTCATTTTTGAGTTACCTGATCAAGAGCAAAGAGATCATCTTCAGAAATTCTCATTCGGTCTGAGAACAAGAATTAGACAAGTCAGTCCAAAGTGTAATTTCTTAACTATTTACAGACCTATGGTCTTAGGTGCACATCCTCAAATTCCATTGATTTCAGTGGAATTTAGGAGTCAAAATACCTTTTGAGGATCTGGGCCTTAGAGCACTCTTTTCACAATATACACCTGAAAAATAAGAGATTAGGATGAAATTTCTTCTTGCCCACTGCATTACACTGGTTTTATGCAGACTTCAGTGGAGTTATACCAGAGCAAAACTGGTGTAACTGAATAGAGAATGTGGTCCTAATCTCTAACGTGGTGGCAACAAATCTACAATATGTAAATGTAGATCATACAGAAGGCTCAAAACATGGCAGATAAGCTTGCAACAAATAATTCACTTTCAAAAAATCCTGTGGAAATTAGAAGATGGAATTATGAACAAGGCTATGGCAGAGGCACTGCTGATAAACAGAGTTTTCAATTTAACCCCCATTATCAGGAGTTTTGAAAGTGCTTGACAAATGAGATTACTGTGCCATTCTGCATCTTTTTAATTGTTTTACAGTAATTCAGAGCAGAAGCATGGGGATGGGGCAGTGCATAAAAATGCAATTTAGTTTTCCATTGTTGGCAAGGAATAACTCTATTTTGTCATGTACCATATGTTTAGGGAACCAGCTGGCTCCACAATTAAATAAAACATTTTATAATGTAGGAGCTTGACTTTATTTCCACCCACCCTCACATTTTACAAAAACAGAAGCATAAAACTCCCAGAAATTTCAATGGGCCAGGATTTCACCCCATATGTCTAGGTGATATGGTGCTCAGTCAAATTTAACCATACTCTTCTCCATGAGTTTAAACTGGTAGCCTAAAAAAACACATTTATATTTTTTCAAAGAGAAACCACACTTTTCAGGCTACACTGGTGCCAATATGCCTTGTTAACTTCCGTAATGAAATATAAATGATGGAGCTAAAATCACAAGATGTGCCCTCACCTGGAGACATGGGCAGCATGAAGTGCATAACTTTTACAGGTCAAAAATAGTGTCTGTGACGCTAAGAACCCCTCAATGCCAACTGGCAAAGGGTTCACTGTTCTGTAACAACAACTCCTATCAGGACTGGCCAACTCATTGCACTCCACATGCTCTTTTCTTAGTATTTACCCAAAAAGGGTCATGTAAAGTGTCTAATAAAGGTTTATACCGTACTGATCTTCATCATCATTGCGGGATGTGTATGGATGATATTGAAGGAGTTGTATGTACTGAAAATATGTTTAGAGACTGTGGAGACAGAGCTGACAAGCAGGCTTCTTCATACCTTATCTCCTGCCTGGATCTCTCTATTAGATGTAAATTAAGCACTGTAAGTGAAGACAATGGAAGTCCCATCTGCATACAGAATAAACAGAAGTATGTGAAGATACCTTGGAGCCAGCACTCCAGGAAAGGAACCCTAGGGAACCATCCCAACTCGGGGAAAAAAACAATGGACTTTGGGATATAAGAGGAAGGCACGAGGACACTTTTTTTAACTCCATCACCGAGGGAGCATCTGTGAATAGTGGATCCTGGCCAGGTGGGTTGGTGATGCTGGAAGTTTGCCGGTGGTAAGAAACTACTTTAAACAAGGATTTTAACCTGTGTGACAGACCCAGACCAGTGGGGTACAGGAGTCTGGTAGAGGGCAAATATACTGGTCACTGGCTGAACAGTTTTCTGTTCCCTGAGTGACCAGAGCAGGGGCTGCACTAGAGTAATCAGGAACCTGCTAGAACCAGTTAAGGCAGGCAGGCTAATTAGGACACCTGGAGCCAATTAAGAAGAAGCTGCTAGAATCAATTAAGGCAGGCTAATCAGGGCACCTGGGTTTTAAAAGGAGCTCACTTCAGTTTGTGGTGGGAGTGTGAGGAGCTGGGAGCAAGAGGCGCAAGGAGCTGAGAGTGAGAGGGTGTGCTGCTGGAGGACTGAGGAGCACAAGCGTTATCAGACACCAGGAGGAAGGTCCTGTGGTGAGAATAAGGAAGGTGTTTGGAGGAGGCCATGGGGAAGTAGCCCAGGGAGTTGTAGCTGTCATGCAGCTGTTATAGGAGGCACTATAGACAGCTGCAGTCCACAGGGCCCTGGGCTGGAACCCGGAGTAGAGGGCGGGCCTGGGTTCCTCCCAATTGACCTGGACTGTGGGTTCTTCCAGAGGAGAAGGTCTCTGGGCTGTTCCCCAACCCACATGGTGAATCTCTGAGGCAAGAAAATCTGCCAATAAGCACAGGACCCAACAAGATAGAGGAGGAACTTTGTCACACCTGTTAAAGTTAAACTCTACATCTAAAGTTAGACTCTGAGAAGTGTGGTGTACTTTTTATTTGATATGTGTAACCATTTCTGTTTCCATTATCCTTACTCAGTATCTCTTAAAACTTACTTACAATTGTTTCACTATAAATATATTTCAATGCTAGAATGTTATAGAGGACCTGATCCTGAATTGTGCCCGTCAAGCTGTGTGTACACTGTCCGTTGGTGGACAGCTTACGTGGCAACTTCTGTGAGTGTCCAGTGACGGGCTGGATGCTGCGGGGAGCACTCCAAAGTCTTGGCGGTTGGTGAGTGTCTGTCACTAGCCTGGGCAAAAAGGGCGAGGTCCATGGAGACCTGGAAATCAGTGCATGTGTGTGGCCAGAGGCTGTTGCTTTCGGGGAGATGAACTACTGCAGGGACAGACAAGACTGCTTCAAGCTAAGCTCAGGTAGTTGTGAGGTGCCCCAGAACCCTGGGTAACTCTGGAGGAGCATCACAGTGTCTCTGATGCCCTTTTAAACCAATTTGAAAAATAAACAAAAGGAGACTTTGCATACGTTGGGCCTGGTTCCCTAGTATATTGGAGTTGCTTTGCACCATTTTGCTGGCACAAAGCTGTTCTAAAGGTAGCTTAGCTAGCCACTGGGTGACCCTACTGCACAGGGAGATCCTTGTGTGTTCTAGAATTCCTATAGTGCTACTACCCCTCATCCCCTTCAAGGCCACTGATGTAGGAGGCATGGCAAAGGGTTCCTTGTGCATGACTGATCCCTAGCATTCCGGGGATGCTAACTGCTGGCATGAATTGGGCAGCCCTTGGGTAGCTCTAAGTGATGCTGAAGACTTGACGGGCTTCAGAACATTACTGATATTCAAAGACTGCAAAGGTGACATTGCATTAGAGAAATAAATAATGATCCTTCCATTTAAACTCCCCCCACCATTCCAAGATGCACCAATCATTTCTCAGCCACAGCGCAGAATCTGGGCCACTGTTTCTGTGGCAAATGAGAAACACCCCTGACTGCAATAATGGATATAGGTATGATAAAAATAGAGATCATCGTGGAGATTGTAGGAGAGATCTGTGTTACTTTGTATGACTATTCTAATATGTGCTTGATATTATTCTGACTAGCTGTACGGAGTTAAATCAAAGGAGGCTGTTAGGTGGGAGCAAACAGGACATAAAACAATGATAGATAATAGGTGTCTGCAGGGAGAACACCCAGGGTCCTTAAGAGAAACAGTGGGTGAGCTAATAATTGGAGAATGCCTACCTGCCAGAAGGTGGAAGGCTTATTTTTTTCAAGGCCAGAAAATAAATTCAAAATAACAGTATGCCATAAAATCGCCCTATCCTAGAAGAAAAGATGTGGGAAACTGGGAGCAGTTTCTTGTGGAGAGACACTGATATAGACAGTAGATAGGGCACGTGGCTGGGCTGTGGAACTAAGGCAGGGGCTCTGCTGGGCTTGCCTAAGTTTTGAGAGAGGTGATGGGCTCTGCAGGGAAGCTCCAGGTATAGGAGAGTGTCAGGGTTCCCTCTGGCGTACAGATGTGGGGACCCGCATGAAAGACCCCCTAAGCTTATTTCTATCAGCTTAGGTTAAAACTTCCCCAAGGCACAAATCCTTTTCTTGTCCTTGGACGGTATTGCTGCCACCACCAAGTGATTTTGACAAAAATCCAGGAAAAAGGGCCACTTGGAGTCCCTGTTTCCCCAAAATATTCCCCCAAGCCCCTTCACCCCCTTTCCTGGGGAGGCTTGAGAATAATATACTAACCAATTGGTTACAAAGTGAGCACAGACCAAATCCCTGGGTTTTTAGGACACTGAAAATTCTTTTTTTAAGAATCTGATTGATTTTATTTTTTTAAAAAAAGTAAAAGAATCACACCTGTAAAATCAGGATGGAAGGTAACTTTACAGGGTAAATAAAAAGATTTAAAACACAGAGATTTCCCCTCTGACTTTTCATTCCTGTTTTGTAACTTGAAAGCAATTACCTCTTATCATAAGGAAAATTCACAAGCTAAAACAAAAGATAATCTAATGCATTTCCTTGCCTTTACTTACAATTTCTGTAATTTTAGATGTATCATTTCAGGTATCTTTTCTGGAGATGGTTTACCTGCTTGGTCTCTCTCTCTGTCCCGAGAGGGAACATAACAAAGAGAGCACAAACAAAACCTTCCCCCCCCAGATTTGAAAGTATCTTCTTTCCTTATTGGTCCTTTTGGTCAGGTGCCAACCAGGTTATTTGAGCTTCTTAACCCCTTACAGGTAAAGTGGTTCTGTACCTCTGGCCAGAAGGGATTTTATGTTATTGCATACATAAAGGTTGTTACCCTTCCCTTTATATTTATGACAGAGAGTGTTGTGGGTTTATCCCTCTCTCCCTGCTTGATGTGTTGCCTTGTGCAAATGGACAATACATCTGTTGGAAGGAGCTGTTGTGAGTCACTTGGGTCAGCTGCTGGTCACAGACACCCAAAGAGCAGGGTCCTGAAAATATCAACTGCAGTTGGGCCTCTTATGTTAACACAGCTGTAAACAGGGAGGAGTCCACTGCACTGAGATCCATTCTAAGCATGGTTGAACTGTGGGGTTCCCCCTGGAGTGAGGTGAATATAGGGAAACTTATCAAATGAGGGGTGCACTCGTGCCTTATACCCACTTGCAGTCCCTCACCTTGTAACTGTGGCAGGATGGTGGAAGTAGGGGTGTTGTAGCCTGGTAAGCAAGTCTAAAGTGGGATGAACCACAGAGTTTCACTGTGGGGGAGGAATGCAGGTTGAGGCCTGTTAGTGGGAGGGAGAGCAGGCTGAGGCCTGTCACTTGGAAAGAGTTCACGTGAGAGAGAGATAACAGGTACAGCTCACCCCTGAGCTGTCAAAATAATATTACGGCAGGAGTCACCAGCTGGTGGTGTTATACAAGCCTGGAAAGTTCACTTTCTTAGTGTGTGAGTGTTGTGCTTTCTTTGAAGAAACACCAGTGGTTATTAGTTTTGTAATGAAGTTTAATTCTGAAAGTGCTGTTGCAAGCAGCAGGAGAGTTTGCTCTCTGCCTTAATCTCTCTAACTGGAGTCAATTCTTGAGGCAGGGTTGCTGGCTGAGAACAGGACACTAGTATTTTGTCTGGTCCTGAAAGAAGGAATTGCCTGTGTTCTATTTGTCACCACCTCTGGCCAAAGACAGCTGTATATAATGTAAAATAAACACATTGCACTTAGAATATACCAGACTCCCCATCACTGATTTCCCCCCTCCAATTCGAGGCCCCCCAAATCTGCTACTGCTTGGCACAGAGAACAACAACAACAATAATAATGTATCAGTCTCTCGTAACTTAATCATGCTGCATGTACATACACTGACAAAGCAGGCTGTGATCCTTACAAGCGTGAACATATAAGCCATGTGTGTTTCTCCTTCAGAGCACTCAGCTCTGCATGTGCTGTCATCCTGCCTTGTGTATTGAGTCACTGTTCTCTTGGCATGGGGCATGTCAATACTGTCATCAGTGGGGAAGGCCTTGTGTGGAACATGATTTTGTGCTTTGAACTTATGTGGCCATGCATTTGAGTTATATCTCGTCTAATACTGCCTTTTAAAAGGAGACCTAGTTGTTAAGAAATCATTAAGCAGGAGCGCGCAAATTTCTTAGTTCTGCATTCCAAATGTAAACAATATAAAGCATGTTATCCCAGTTCAGTATTAAATTACAAGTGAATAGAGCACATGAGAAGATAGGGACTGGCTAGATCAAGTTGGATGAATATAAGAAAGCAAAGAATAAATCTTTTCTAGCATTCTTACAGAAGATTCCCCAGGATTCTATCTTCTTTAAATAATTATAAATTTCGCTACAACAGTTCTTCCAGTGGAGTTGGTACAAATTTTGACATTTTGCATGCAGGACTTTTATTAAATTAGTTCACTTGTAGACATTTCTGTGGTGCTCATCATCATAGTATGTAAGCATCTGTTGAAAAGCCACTTCAATTAACTGCTTTTTAAAAAAAATAAAATAAAACAAAACCATTCCCATTTCTCTCTGACTTCCCCTAGGTTATATGGGCAGACACTACAGTAAGGTAGTACAGAAACTTGTTTTAAAAATCTATATCTAATTAGATCTTCAGTCTAGTATCCAGCGCTGGTGCAGCTTCTAGTGTTTTTCTGCATCCAGAGCTAATACTTTTGAGTGCTAATCCGATTTCCTTTATTTTTACGTTAATTTAATTACGTTCATCACCTTACACCCTGGGGATCTACTCTGTGTATCTAGAGGATGGCACAGCCTTCACATTCTTTCATCACAGCAAAGTGCTCTGCAGGTGAATGTGGGGGAGAGGTCACCTTTTAAGTCATTAGAAGTGTCAGAATCACCATCAACAGACAAAAATAGCTAATATGGTGATATTTTATACTTTCTGTAGTACCTTCCATCTGAAGCTCTCAAAGTGCTTTGCAGACATGAATTCAACCTCACAGACTCCATCCTATTTAGTTTAGTATTATCCTCATTTAATAGATGGGCAAACTGTGGCACCCAGAATGAGAGCGGTATAGGAACTGGAATTTCCATATCAATGGGAAATTCTGTGATTTCAGAATTTGTTTTCCTTTAGAATTAGAACAAAATGTCAAAATTTTGAAATTTCCTGAAAAATGAAATCTTAAAAATTATGGGTCAATTGAAACATTTTATTTTTATAAAATAAAATTACGATTATGATTTTTTTGTTTAAAAAAAGTCATTTCATGTCAAAAAAAATTAGAATGTGCCTTTCTGAAAAGGTGAAAATAGAAAATGTTCCATTTTCAATCTTATTAAAATGCTTTGTTTCAATTTTTTTATCAAAATTAAATTTTGTCGACATCAACATTTTCCCACGGAACATTTTGATTTCAATGAATGGGCATTTTCGGATGGAAAAACGTTCTGTGGGAATGTTTTCTACCAGCTGTACACAGAACCTTTGGCTAACATTTTCAAAAATGTCCACTAATTTTGTGTCCCACAGCTTTTTGTGTGCCCAGCTTGAGCTTATTATCTCAAGCTGGGTATCTTAAAATTGAGGCAACCACAGTTAGGCCAAAATTTTCAAATATGTCCACTAACTGATGCATTCAAGTTAGTGAATGCATTCAAGAACAAAATCTCTGAAAGATCAGAAATAGAAGCCAGATTTTCTGACTCCCAGTCCTGAATGTTAGTTGTGAGGCCATCATTCTTTTATTTTAAATACATCGCAGTTAGCTTAGCTTAGTTTACCATAGCTTTTGAGATGATCAGATTCATATTTTTGCTAAATCGGGCTTCATGGTGACAGATTTTAATAGGAAATTACAGATTTATTTCAAAAGTGTCTCTTGAAAGCAAGTGTACCCATAGTTACTAATTTAGAAGACTGACTGTTCATCAGAACAGGATACCACACATTGATGCTTTTTGAAATAAGCACTATAAAAATCTTCTGAAGAGTTAAAGGTATAATTTTTGAACGTTTTAAAAAGGTCATTATTGTTTATTATGGTAGTGCCTAGGGACTGACTAAGAATGGGACTTTATTGTGCTAGGCACTGTCGAAACAGTAATCAGCAATCCCTGCCCTGAAGAGATTACAATCTCACAGATAAGACAGGGTAGGAGAAAGGGCTAGAACACGGGTCGGCAACGTTTGGCACGCGGCTCGCCAGAGTAAGCACCCTGGCGGGCCGGGCCAGTTTATTTACCTCCTGACGTGGCAGGTTCGGCCGATCGCGGCCCCCACTGGCCATGGTTCGCCGTCCCGAGCCAATGGGGCGGCAAGAAGTGGTGCGGGTGAGCGATGTGCTGGCTGCAGCTTCCCACCGCCCCCATTGGCCCGGGACGGCAAACCGCGGCCAGTTGGGGCCGTGATCGGCCGAACCTGCCGCGTCAGCAGGTAAATAAACTGGCCTGGCCCGCCCGGGGCCTTATCCTGGCGAGCCGCGTGCCAAACGTTCCCGACCCCTGGGCTAGAACATACAAGCAAAGTGAACAATGTGATGGCAAGAAAACTCTTTTTATTTTTATTTTTGTGTGAGTGGGAGGTTGTGTTAAACTCTTCAATTTCTTGACTTTAAGGAAGTAGCTATTATTATTATGGTAGCATCTGAAGGCATCAGGATAAGCATCTCAGTCTGCTAGGTGATAAACACAAAGTCCGGTTTGAAATGCTATCCCACAAGGGTGAAGAGAAGACAGCCTTTCACACTACTGGAGATGTTGATCACTTTATCAGCCCTCATGCTGCAGGACTGATAGCCTTTTTTATGCTAGTTAGTGTAGCTGCAGATTCAAGTCTTAATCCTTGTTGGGATTTTGTTGTTGAACTGCCTGTCTTGTATGGTTTCTAAAATTGGCTGGAAACTAGAATCCCCATTCCCTAGGGAATTCTGAAATTAAAAAAAAATGCTTACAGATCAAAACAAAAAATGAGATTGTGAAATTTCCCACAGGATGGGAATTCCAGAATTTTTTTTTTTTAAAAAGTCAAAGCAGCATTTCATGCTGATCTTTTCTAAATGTTTCTGAGGCTTCTGGAGCCCCAGAGCTCAACAGGCAGGAAGCTAGGCACCTCAGGGACCCTTCATTCAATGCTTTTGGGCTGCCGAATCGCTGGGACCCTGGGAGCCCTGACTCTCAGGCGTCCTCCTGGTGAGCTGCCCTGGAGCCAGGGACCCTGCAAGCCCTGGAAGCCTAGGCTGCCAAGGAAATGTGAGTTTGGGAGCAAGGGCTTCCAGGCTTTTGGCTCCCTGTCAGAAACAGGTGGACCACCAAGGAGCCAGGTGGGCGAGCTGGCAAAAAAATCAGGAACTCTGCCATCAGAATGTCATTACATCTGACATGTTTGTGCAAATCATTTAGCTTTCAATGAATCTGCATTTTTCCAGTGGAAAAATGTTCTGCTGGAAAATTTCCAAGCAGCTCTACTTATTACCTTTATGCACATTTTTGGGGATAATTTTGTTTCTGGAGATAGAAATAGAAAGTAAACTCTAGGCTGAGTAGGTTATGGGCTTGCAGACTAAAACACAGAGACTGCTGATCCTTCTGAAATGAATGAGTCTAATGCTGCTATGGTTTCATATGCGGACCTCCCCATTGAAATCAATGGTAGACTCTGCATTGAAATCAATGATCAGATATTCCTGTTTATAAGAGGATCTGCAACATGGTTTATAGGGTTAAACTCAGTCCAGTGTGCTGAATTTTACTGTATATTGAACTAAATTCAAATTGGAAGGGGAAGGGAGAAGGAAAGACTGGGCCTGACGAGAGCTGGATTCTGTTTGTGTCTACCATAGAATTTGTAGGTGACTTTAAGTAAGTTGCTTAGGCCTCATTTCTGCAAAGGCTTATACATGTGTTTAACTGTAAAACCGATTAGTAATCCCATTGATGTAATTGAGACTATTCACAGTGTATGAAGTTAAGCAAGTGTGTAGTCTTTGCAGGATTGGGGCCCTAAACCATATCTATTGCACATCTGTGAAATAGCAGTCCTTAATACTTACCTGCCTCACAAGGATATTTTAGGGTCAAGTTAGTTAATGTTTGCAAAGTTCTTTGAGATACTTCTATGGAAAGTGGGAAGGTATTAGTCTTACTATAAATTATTTACATGATTGCACTTTTGTGGCATTCAGTTCAGTAGAAGACTTACATGGCCAAACTTTAACCTTGGTTATACCCAAATTTTGGGGATTGTATATGCTATCTTGTTTTCTTTATTATTTGGCTCTAGTATTTTTGCTTAAAAATGTTTTTTGTGCCTCCAATATTTTTATTGAAATCTGGAACAAAAACTCAGCAAATTCATCAGGCTATATAGGCTAGTCAAGAATGATTAATGTCATGTGTTGGTTTTGGATGTAGATATGCCGCAGATTGCAGTGATTTGTGGAATCTGAGATTAAACTGTAGCCTGCCTGTGTCCTCCATATGTTGTGTGATGGTTGGGGCTGATTAATCATAATCTGTTGCCCTTGGCAGACTGTGGGGATTTGAACATATCATGGACTTCCTTTGCATGGATACTATAGAACAAAAAATTAAACTCAAGGAGAGCATTCAGTCTTTCCACTAAACTTAGTCTGAATGTTGAAATGTATTGGCAATTAATCTTAAATTAAGTGATTGAATAGCTAAACTTACACCCTAGGTTTCATGTATTTATATTAGGAGCTAATCTTGCAGTCCTTACTCACTTTAGTAGTCCCATGGAACTTGATGGGCCTACCACACGAGTAAGCTTATCAGGATCAGGCTTTCAGCTGCAGAGCTGGGGAGATGTCTGGATTTTGAGGGAGGAGTTGAAGTGTAGTTTATTATTTGCATTTTATTAACTCCTCATAAAAATGTATCTGCTTTGTTTTTTTCTAGACAATATATTTACTGGTTTTCACTATTAGCCACATTGCAGGGAAATTATGATTACAGTTGATTGTCAGTTCAATGTTCATGTTGGGAGTGAAAGTTTTCACTGTTCCTAGATTGCAATGCTTTCAAGGCAGAGATATGTCTTTCTGTGTGCATGCAGCACCTACCACAACACGGCCCCTTTCCCAACTGATCCCTCTGGTGCTACTGCAATACAAATAATAAATGAGGGTCAACATTTTCAAATGCGCGTGCCTGAAGGTAAGTGCCTACATCATCCCAGGGGTGGCTCCAGGCACCAGTGCAGCAAGCCATGAGGGCAGCAGTCAGGCTGCCTTCGGCAGCATGTCTGCGGGAGGTCCGCCGGTCCTGCAGTTTCGGTGGCAATTCGGTGGTGGGTATGCCGAAGGCGCGGGACTGGCGGACCTCCCACAGGCGTGCCGCCGAAAGCCGCCTGACTGCCGTGCTTGGGGCGGCAAAATACATAGAGCCGCCCCTGCATCATCCATATTTAGGGACCTTCAGATCTTCACTGAATTCTGTGGTACTTGTCAGTGCTCAGCACCTTTCAGAATCAAGCCACTTGTTTTTAAGCGCTGAACTCTGGATGTAAGGGCCTAACATTCGCCATTCATATTTGAAAACGTAGGCTGATAATACGAATAATTGGGTAGAAATAATCTTCTTGTAAGTAAGACTCTGAAACATGTTGGACCCACTTTTAAAATGAGAAAAGAAGAGAGTTTGGTTTCAGAGATTTGGTTGTATTTAATATTTTTCATTATGGCAATGTGTTGATATGGAGTGAAGCCCAGGCTTTTTCTCCTGGTACGCTTTCCTTAGTTGCTGTGAGTAGTGCAAATGATGAGACACAGACATAGCTTTTGAAAGTGTTCTCTGCTGCCCCTCCTATGTGTGAATATTTTAAGCCTTCTGCCAAAAAGCATACTATGTAAAAGCCTAAGGAGCACTTAATCTCCACTCTTATAATTGTACCAGAATGGAGGCTATAGTGGTTCTCACTCTTGACTGACCGTAGTAATTTGTTGGTATATTCCAGTGGTTTTCAAGTCCTGTACTGCTCCAGGTTCATGCGTGGTGCTCCCAGTGATGTCAGGGTAAGGGTTACACAAAGGTGAGGGAAGAGTAAACACTATGGGTGGAATTCTGACCACTTTGAAGTCAATTGGAGTTTTGTAATTGACGTTAGTGGACCCAGGATTTCACCCTTTACAAATGACCTTAAAGATTTGTTCTGGGCTAAGATTAGGCATACAAACCTCAGCCTAGGATGGCTATTTTTTCTAACATAGTTGTTTTAGATCTTTAGGCCACTGGTAATTCACAGGAGTTAAAGCTTTTCTGATTTCAGGTGCTTTTTATTATCCTATGCCTGAGAAATGTCTTAGACAGGATAAAATTATGCATGAGTGGGAGGTACTTGAGTTCACCAGGGAGGTGTTAAGATACTGTAGCAGCCCAGGATCATTTTTTTAAAAAAAAGTATTGGGTGGGCCCTGATACTGTGCTGAGCTCTGCATGGATGAAATCTCACTGACTTAAATGGGGCTCTAAATGAGCACCAAGAACTCACTGAAGAATCGGGAGGCCTTAGTTTGCTTTTTGTTGCTCGTCTAATGTACTGGTTTGTATCATTGTTTGAAAAACAATAGACGTGTATAAAAGACTCACACGCACAAACAGAAAAAGTCGTACTGAACTATCACTTTTGCTTTGGGTGTATTTTGGAGAGAGCTTGCACCATGGGAAGACTGCATTTAACTTTGTTCACGTCTCCAATCAAAGAGATTGCAACCAATTTCTACGCTTCACTGGGGACATTGACTGAAACCTGTTTTGAAGAGAGTGATCACAAGGGCTGGGAACTACCAGTCTTCTATTCATCTCTGGTGCTCTTCTCTATCCCCTGCAGCACTTCTGTAGGAGCAGGAGACTGATGCCATCTGACAATGGTTCTTTTCCATTGAAAACGTAGCAATTTTCAAATAAAAAGGAAACACACTCTGCCTTTTCACTAGTAATGTTCTGTTCTACATGGATTCTTATACCACCCTCATTACTACAGTATCTGAGCACCTGACAGTAGTCTGCCGTAATCCGCCATGTTCTCATTTAGTCATTACAAAGTAAAATGCTTTTTAGAATATTCTTCTGGAGGCAGGTAATCTTAATGTGAGCTGCTTGGACCCTGGACTGCGTGAGAATCTCCTACTTGTGTCAGCTGTAGCTATAGAAAGTGTCCTAAGGTTCAGTCTGTAGTTAAAGAAATGTAGAAACAATTCCATTTTGTGAGGGAAAATGTTGTGCCAGTATCCGCTCTATAATGTCAAAAATTGAGTTGAGCAAATTTTCAGTAATACCTTACTCCCAGAATGTTAATTTAAAATCTCCTTTGAACTTCTGTATACAGTTATTTGTCTACCTTCCCTCTCCCCCCGCCATACAATAATTCTGTACCCTGAATATTTATTGATATGTAGACCACTTATTTGTATCACAGCCTAAGACCCTGGTCATTCAGTGAGCTCTATGCTGGGAGAACCCTCCGCCTACATGGAGCTGTCGGATCGGGGCCTAAATTAGCAGTCTTTCTTACTTCCAGGTCATCTCTGCATTTGCTTGCTTAAATGGTAGATAGTAGGCTAATCTCATTCCACCATAGGCTTAAAGCTCCCATATTTGTAATCATTCCATGATTTGACTCAGTATTGCTGTAGTTAACAGGAATACTCATTAGCAAGGTAAGCAGGGTTTGACACGCATTGTTCTAAGTGGAGTGAATACTAAATTTCTGAAATATCTTGCCTCTGAAAGATATTTTAAATATTTCTCATGCATTGTATGAGGCCAAAGATGATGATCAGACTGGAAATAAGGCATACATTTTCACCGTGAATGTAATTAACCTTTGGAACAATTTACCAAGAGTCATGGTGGAGTCTTTCACTGCCAATTTTTAATCAAGATTGAATATTTTTCTAAGAGATATGTTCTAGGAATTATTTTGGGGGAAGTTCTATGGCATTTTTTTTATAGAGGGTCAGACTAGATGACCACAATGCTTCCTTCTGGCCTTGGAATTTATGATATAAAAACTTGGCATAAAAAAGTTCTCATCAGAGTACTTGGCTTTCTGTTCTGCTCTTTTTATTCAAATCAATCCTTTTATAAAAGTGATACATGGTATGGGGTCTACTAGAGACTTTTCGGGGTCTATACTGGTCTACCAGAGACTTTTTGACCTTCCCTGTGGATTCTGTTTATAAATTATATGTACTTGGCTTTTTAGCTGTCCTCTGGTGTCCATGCTTGTCGTGGCAGGACAGCTTGTGTGCTCTAATGATCCCCAGTCTGTGTCAGCGGGGGTTTTTTGCTCCTGGTAGGTTCAACCATACCGGATTGGTCTGTGGGGGAGGGGCCAGACAAAACAGGTACCCAGTTCCTCCTAGTTGGGGGTTAGGCACAGGGCTAACAACCCTGTCCCATAAAAAACAAAATATGTTACGGAAACAGGCAACGGAGAAATTGACCATTACTGTGTGTGATGGCCCTCAGGAGTCAATGACCCATATGACTGCCAGTGGTGAAAGCCGAAAGGAAGCCACTGGCATGAAGACTGAAGTGCTCAACACCAAGGCAAAAAACAAACTTGTTTTTTGGAACATACGGACAATGTACGAAACAGAGAAGCTAGCTCAGGTCACAGCAGAGATGAGACGCTACAGCTTACACATCCTGGGTGTCAGCGAGAGCAGACAGATAGGATCAGGAAGATTAACAGCAGCCTCGGGAGAAACTTTGCGGTATTCTGGACAGGATGATGGACGACATCATGAGGGTGTTGCCATCCTTTTGAAAAAGGGAGTGGAGCATTTCCTGCTTGAATGGAAATCCAGCAGCAGCAGACTTATGAGAGCCAGACTGAAAGGGAAACATAATAATATGACCCTGATTCAGTGCTATGCTCCGACAAATGACAGTGATGAAGAAGTAAAGGAGAAATTCTACCTTACACTACAGGCGGAGTTACAGAGATTACCACGCCACAACCTAACTATCATCATGGGAGGCCTGAATGCCAAGGTCAGTAAGGACAAACAATGACAGAACAATGGGAAGACATGGGTGTGGCACCATGAATGAAAACGGAGAAAGGCTTGTTGATTTCTGTAATATGAATGACCTAGTCATTGGCGGAACCGTATTTGAACATCGTGAAATTCATAAACTGACATGGTGTTCTAAAATTGCAGAGATAAGAACCAGATTGACCATATCCTGATCAATGGCAAATGGCGATGCTCACTGACAGATGTGAAAGTGAGAAGGGGTGCAGATGTTGGCAGTGACCACCACCTTGTGACAGCCTCCATCAAGCTAAAACTGAGAAGTGTGGGTCCACCAAACAAGGGACATAGATGTTATGATATTGACAAGCTAAAGTCCCTTGAAAACAGAAAGCCTTCGTTCTGCAGCTAAAGAACAGGTTTCAAGCACTTGCAGACCTTGATGAAGAGGAGGGGAATGCAGATGAGGAGATCAACAAGAGGTGGGACAAAGTAACAATTTATAAACAGAGCAGTGAAGCCTGTCTAGGCTACAGACAGAAGAGAAGGAAGGAGTGGATTACACCCAGTACATGGAACGGCATAGAAAACCGACTAGCCCTGAAGAAAAATTTTAGACACAAAATCCCAAAAGCTAAAGCACAAATACCACAAGTGGTTTAGCAAGGCACACAGGGAGGTCAAACGCCTTGTGAGCGTGGACAAACGGCATTATATTGATAATCTGGCAACACAAGCAGAAGATGCAGCTGCTCGTGGTGAACAAGGAACCATCTACAAAATGACGTGGCTTATCAGTGGTAAATGGCAGACACCAACAAACACTCTCATCAGGAACAAACAAGGCCACCTACTAACAACCGAAAAAGAACAAGAAGTGTGCTGGACAGAGCATTTCAAAGAATTGCTGAACAGGGAGCAACCTAAAGAGGAAGCAAACATCCAGGAGGCAGAAGAAAATCTTGATATCAGCACAGACACCCCAACTAAGGAAGAGATCAGTCAAGCCATCAAATCCTTAAAAAAATGGGAAAGCTCCTGGAAAGGATAACTTGAATGCAGAATTGTTCAGGGTAAATCCTGAGCTAGCACCATCTATCCTGGCCCCTCTATTTACATCAGTCTGGGAAAGGGAAAAAGTGCTAGATGAGTGGACCAATGGGGTTACAGTGACGATACCAAAGAAAGGAACTCTCAGTGCTTGTAATAACTGGCATGGTATCACACTTTTATCTATGCTGAGCAAAGTATTGTGTAAGATCATAGTCCAGCATGCATCAGAGGCAGTTGATAGCATTCTTAGAAAAGAGCAAGCTGTTTTTCGGAAAGGGCGTGGATGCACAGACCAGATCTTCATTCTACAAAACATAATAGAACAGTGCTTAGAATGACAATGGCAACTCTACATAAATTTCATAGATTTTGAGAAGGCTTTTGATAGCATTCACAAGACCAGCCTAACTATGGCGCATTCTATGGGCATATGGAATTCCTTTCCATATAATCAACATAATCAAAAGCTTCTATTTCAACTTTACATGCAGTGTTGATCACAGTGAGCTCAGTTTTGAAGTCAAAACAGGAGTACATCAGGGGTGTGTCATGTGTGCAATCCTCTTCAACATTGCCATCGACTGGGTAATGTGGTGTACAACAGAAGACATGCCAAGAGGCATTAAATAGACACTCTTCTCATCCCTTGAAGACCTGGGCTTCGCAGATGTTTGTGACGTTGCAGTCTATATGATTTTATAAAAATATGCTAATGAGTGAATATAATGTAACTGGAATATGCTTCATGCAAAAGGTCTCTTGTAAGGTATCATTACAAAGCTTATAATCTACTGAGTATGTTCATCCTATTTCTATAAATGTATCTAAAACTAGAAATATGAAATATAACTCTGAGGGCCTATTGTAATTATGCAAAGTGTGGGCAATTAATGGTGGTTTGGAATCTTGACAGCTCCCATCAACCAGGACAATTGACTGTGGATGGTTCTGTTTGCAAGCAAGCCTTCCTGTGAGTCAGGCTGGGAGGAATGAAGGCTTGGAGTCTTACAGTGACATGTGATCATGTCACCTGAATTGGAATCCATCTTTAACCTGATGCTTTTCCAGTGAGGAGGGGTGGGAATCCAGAGAGACAAAGGATTCCCTCCTTATGCAAAAGATATATAAGTGGATGGAACAGAACAAAGAGGAGCCATCAGCCATGAGGAATCCCCTAGCTACCACCTGAGCTGGAACAAGGGCTGTACCAGTGCAAAGGATTGTGCCCAGACTAGGAAGGTGTCCAGTCTGAGAACAGAAACTTATTGAAACATCTCTAAGGGTGAGATTTTACCTGTATTCAGTTGTATTACTGTATTAGGTTTAGATTTGCGTATTTTATTTTATTTTACTTGGTAATTCACTTTGTTCTGTTACTACTTGGAACCACTTAAATCCTACTTTCTGTATTTAATAAAATCACTTTTTACTTATTAATTAACTCAAAGTATGTGTTAATACCTGGGTGGGGCAAACAACTGTGCATACCTCTCTATCAGTTTTATAGAAGGCAAACAATTCATGAGTTTACCATGTATAACAGGCCTGCACAACTCGTAAAGCAGCAAGAGCCATATTACTCCAAAGAAAACATCTGAGGGCCAAAACCCACTGGCCCCCCGAAATACCCCCACCCCAGTGCCGCCCAGCCCTCCCAAAACATCCCCCCTACCCCAGCGCTGCCTGGCCCCGCAGAAACAAACCCTCCTTCCCCAGTGCCGCCCCACCGAAACAGCAGTATTGAACCTTGGTAATATGTTATAGCGGGCCCCTAAGGTAGTATAATTAAGGTAAAAGAAAAATGTCTTTTTGCTAGAAGTAGAATAAGATCTTCCCCCCCCCCCACTTTGTAATCAATTGCCCTGTTGAATGAATGAGGTGTGAATGAGGATGGCTTGGAAGGCAGGCACCTCCAGACAGCTGCAACCCTTGGAGAGGGGATGGGAGCTAGACCAAGGACAATCAAACTTGTCAAGTGGGCTGACTAGAGAAGAGAAGACATACTGACGGCCTCAGGGGTTAAAAGCAAGCATCTTCCTTTGGGAACACCCTCTTTGCAGCATTGGGACAACCCCCAGCCCAGAGAAAAGCAGCAAAAAGGACCAATTTTTATGAGAGCAAGATCAGTAGAACAGGTCAGCCACCGACTCGCTGCTTGCCTCCTCACCCCCCCAAGTATAAAGCCCCACTACCCACCCACTCAGCTCGTAATCCCCCAACCCCCCCCGGCTCGCCTACTCACACCCCGCCACCTGCTCACCTCCTCACCTGCCCCCCCCGCCACTGCCCGCCCGCTCAGCTCGTCATCCCCCCACCCCCTGCCTCGCCTACACATCCCCCCCACCGCCTGCTCGCCTCCTTAACCCCCCTCCCCCACCACCAGCTCACCAGCCCCCCTGCCACTGCCCACCACTCAGCTCGTCATTCCCCCACCCCCCGGCTCGCCTACTCAGCCCCCACCACCCGCTCGCCTCCTCAGTCCCTGCCCCCACTGCCGCCGCCAGCTCACCTGCCTGTCTGCCACCGGCTCACCTGCTCCCCCTGCTGCCAGCTCACCTGCCCGCCGCTGGCCTCTTACCTTCTGCCGCTGCCCCCGCCCCCTGCTGCTGGCTCACCCTCACTCCCCAGCCTGCCACTGGCCTCTTCACCACCCCACCCGCCCACCGGCCAGCCAGCATGCCAGCCATTGGCTTGCCCCACCCCGCCACTTGCCTACCCACCCCCTGCGGGCCACACAGTGAGCCCACACGGGCCACATGTGGCCCGCAGGCCGTATGTTGTGCAGGCCTGCTGTATAAGCTTTATACAGGGTTAAATGGATTTATTTGGGTTTAGACCCCATTGGGAGTTGAGCATCTGAGTGTTAAAGATAAGAACACTTCTGTTAGCTGCTTTCAGGTAAGCCTACAGCTGTTAAGGGACGTGATTCAGACCTGGGTCTGGGTTTGCAGCAGGCTAGCAAGTCTGGCTCAAACCAGGCAGGGCACTGAAGTCCTAAGCTGACGGGGCAGGGAAGCAGGGGCAGAAGTAGTCTTGGCACATCAGTTGGAGGCTCCAAAAGGAGGTTCTGTGATCCAACCCGTCACAATGTTGCTCTCCTATCACATTCCCAACACCATATACAAGAAAAAAAACTCGACTCAATGCATTCAGCCAGCAAATTGGACTGAAAATCAACCACAATAAGATAGATACCATGACCTTTAATATTGCCTCAGCATCACCAGTAAGGATAGAGGATTATGTTCTCACCAATGTAGAAACATTCACATACTTGGGCAGCACCATCAGCCAGGACGGTGGAACAAGCGAGGACATCCGGAACAAAATCAGTAAAGCCAGGAACACCTTCAGGAGCTTAAATACAGTCTGGAAATCATCAAAATACAACCCCAAAACCAAACTCAAGATTTATCAGAGCTGCGTACTTTCAGCACTACTTTATAGTGCAGAATGCTGGGGAATGAGAAAGTATGACATGTCCAAACTGTCTTCATTCCATACAACCTGCCTCAGAAAAATCCTCTATCTTTTGGCCCAGAACAATCTCAAACCAAGATCTATTGACACAGTGCAGACAAGAGGATCTGAGCACCGTCATTGCCAGGAGGTGTTGGAGATGGATTGGTCATGTGCTTCGGATGGAAACTGATTCCATCACCAGAGTAGCAATAAGATGGACACCTGAAGGCAAGTGAAAATGAGGCTGTCCGAAAACATGGCAAAGAGCTGTGGAAGCCGAGCTGAAAAACCTGGGGCACAGCTGGGAAACTATTGAAAGACTTGTCAGAAACAGACAGGATAGAAGGAGCTTCGTCACTGGCCTAAACGCCAGAGACGTAATGGGAACATGATGATGGCTTTTCAGATCCAAATAATCTGGATGAAATGAGAACAGCTGATCTATTTTGGATGGGAGGACTTAAAATAGCAGTAACATATTGAGTTCCAGGGCCACAGAGCTCCATTGGTTCTTTAATATGTAAAATTGTCTCTTTCTCTATACCAAAAACACTATTTTCAAAGGCCAATATTCAAAAGGGGGTATCTATTCTTAGTCACCGGTACTCAGATTTAGGCATGTAATCAAAAACCTAATTTGAAGAAATCCATGGCAGTGCAGGGTGCTCAGTGCCTTTGACAATCAGGCACTTTTAATTAGGTGTCTATTGCTTAGGCATCTAGGCTTGAACGTTTTGGTCCAAATACATTGTTTATAGAAATGCACTTCTACGGGCTTACTTTTATTAGGCAAGATGTTTTCGAAAGTGACTAGTCACTTTGGGTGCCTCCATTTTTGGCTGTCTAGTTGGAAATACCTTGAAGGGCCCTGATTTTTAGGAGGTGTTGAGCACTCACCCTCTGAAAATCAGACCCCTTCACTGGTGTTTCAAGTTGGGCACCTAAAAATTGAGGCTCCCGAGCTGACTAGTCACTTTTGAAAATCTTAACCATTGTGCATGTTGAGGAATGGTTTAAAACTAACCCACTCATTTAAAATGAATACCAGTACTGTATTGTTTATGAATAGAGAAGTTCCTTTTCTATAAAGACCGTGGTGCATAAGTCACATATTCAGTTCCTGCACTTAAAAACAACGTCTTGCATCCCACCTTTATTAAGATTTTTTGAAGTATAATAGAAAATTGGTGTCTTTTCTTTTCTGTAAGAAAAGTTTTGGTATGCTAAGATAAGTGTCTAGTCCAGCAACAGATATTACTAGTTAGAGTTTATAGAGCCATTATCTATAGACTGGCTCCAAAGAAGAAACATAATTTTTTGATTACATGTTTAGTTAGTCTTGACCAATTTATTTTGGATTACTCTATTGGAAGACATCACTGAGGTCTGGATAGCCAATGGAATTAGCTGAATTTGGGGTGACAAATAGAGGAGGTAGGTAACATTATCAGTCTACATCAGATTGCTTAGAGGTCTGAAAACTATAAGGTCATCATTGATTTAGGAAACCAAAGGTTAACAATGAAATTGTGAGATGTCTTTTCATTTTGTTGGATAATATAGTTGCAATCAACTACCAGAGGTCTAGCCCCTCATCTCTTGTGGATTTTTGACCTAGTTTTAAAGCCACTGCATAGCCTAGCAGTCTTTGAACTATTCCAGGCTCTAGAGAGTATTAACTCTTACCTCTGACAGCAACACTGAATTTTACAAAAAAAATGTTAGAGGGTATATATAAGTAACCCTGCCTAATAACCAATAAAAAATTCATTGGATTGATTAAGCTTTAGCAGAAATATTGTAAAAATTCAGCCAAAACAACAATTTCTGATAAGCTTCACAGTTTACAAAGGCTAAAATCCATTCTAATTTACAAAAATAACAGCTTGTATTGGAATAGGTTTCTGTAAACTTATTTGTTTATCTCCAGACATAACTAATGTAACCGAAGAAGGATTAAATATGTCTTGAGTTGTGTTGCTGTTGCAGACATTTTGGACTGAATTATCTTTTGGCAATGTCTAGTCCTATTAAAGTTTGTTAGTCAGATTTACTTGATTTACATAATTATATACCATTTTCTGGTTTTCCTTCCAAATTGTTCGTAGCGATCTGTCAATAAGTAAAGCTCTAAAGAAGACAGCTGAAGTCCTTACAAGAGGATGCAAATATTTTTATGTGTAATATTTACATTTTAGGGCAAAAACTGTACCTTTGTTTATGATTCAACTTTGTTTCCCCAGGATCAACATTAAAAAAACTCTCACTTTGTGAAATTACAGGGATTGGGGTTTTCATTCTAATACCAAAGTGGGTCTTAAAGTAGGGATTAAAGTAATACATGAGTGTTCTTAAGATTTGAGACTAATATTTGATTTAATTACTTGTTGAAAACCTTTTCAACCAGACCAACAACTATTTCTTTGATCGATGGAATTCTTCATGTGATGGATGAAATGTCACAGCTAATTAGGACAAATAATGGTATCCATGGTAATGGAAAGCATATACCGAATGGGCCTGATTGACTACTCTGTTGTACCACCAGTGTGACTCTGTTAATGTTAGTGGAGCACCACCAGCATAAAATGGGAGTAATGAAGTTGTGAACTGAATAGTTCCTTCAGCTTCATACTGATGGTTGAGCATATAGTTTACAAAGTTGGGGATATTCAGAATCCAGGTTTTCAAATTCTAGGCCAAGATGCATCTGCAACATGGAGCTTTGCTGTGCAGTTGGAAGCACTTATGCAGACATCCTGTCTCTTCCCCTACTGGTTCTGGTTCTGCCCCCAGTGGAATCCAGTGAGTGTTTGCCCTTGATTTGATATTGGAGGAGGCAATGCCTTGGCATTGATCTGGCTTAAACTTGTGAATAGACTGAAGTGAGTGTAGGGACCTTGACATCTAGAGAGACTGATCTGGCTATTTGCTACAGGGCAGCATCTTTGTATGATAGTTGTGAAACAGAACTGTAGCAGGGGAGAAGATATGGGATCCCATCAAGGTAAAGACAATTGTACATGACAATTCAGAAAGAAGCCCTGGTGGGAACTGTGGTATATTGGAAAAAACGTATTAAAATTGTAAGCTATCATTTTAAATTAGGGTTTTTTCCCCCTGATCCTGCTTGCAGGCGAGGGGGGCTTTCTAGGGAAACATGTGAACAGCATTCAGTTTGAACCAGCATACAGTAAAGTGAGGTGCGGTATCCCTCTGTTTTTAGGGAGCAGCCTGTCTCTCTCTGTTTTAGGCTTGTGTGTGTTAGGGTTCTGAATTCTAAGGAATAGTGTTATGGTGCAACCTTCCAGAAAGAGTATTTTATATTTTTATCTAGCTTCTCTTTGTGTGTGCTGTGAACATAACAGTAATCAAACCAATATAGGGACCCTAATTTGGTCCCAGCTTTCCCCCCCTGCTGGAATTATACTGGAGTTACTGAAATCCTAGGTCTGTAGTTACCCCCATGCCACAGGTAGGGGTGGCAGGGTGAGAATCCAGAATGCTGCTTTAGAGGTGAAGTTCTCTATCCCCTTCCCCTTTTATACTGGGCCAAATGACCCCAGGGACAGTCTGTCTGATAAGTAGATGATTTACATAGATGTATACTATGTTAACCTGAGCCAGAATATGCCTTATTTTTAGTAGCAAAGGTAACAGATTATCTACTTCTCCTACTGTACCTCTCTTCTAATAAATTTTAGATTCTGTTAAGAAGACATGAGATGGAAACGTCACTTATTAAAGCTCTCCAAAAAGCCATTCACCAAACACCAGCACCACAAATTAAATAATTTTATAGTGTGCACCTTCGGGACCAAAACCCAACATACATCTCTTAAAATGCCCTGTTCCAAATTCATTAATAACGATGATATAAGGGCCAAACTGCAATATCTTTATTCTCACATTGGGTAATACCCTACTCCACACGTAGCCCTATTAACTTCATTGTGACTACTCATGCTGTAAATTATTCCTTGTCAGTAAGGGTACTCCACTCTGGCCCTAAGAAAGTTAAAAGATGCTCGAGGAAGTTCCATTATACATGCAGTGCTGTCCTCTATTCTTCAGCTGGCACTTAATGCTTGTGCTATTCCACTTTTTTCATCTCATTCATAAAGATTAGTGTGATAAATCAGAATGCAAGCACTCCATCTAAGATGGGCTGGAGCACAATAATTAGTTCATGTCTAATTAGTAATATCTTTAAAGATGATGTAATCCAAGTTTTATTTGGGCAATTTTGGCTTCCCGGCAAAGGGTGAGACCGGTCTCCTCCTCTTCACCTGTCCTCTTCCTGTTGGATGGTAAATAATAAATGAAACAAATTAACAATGGCATTGCCAATCACTTATCCACATCTGCTAAAAGCAGGAGAGATCCAGTACAGTGGGCTAAGCGTGGAATCAGAAGCTAAGCAATGCTCCGTGCTGTCCTGGCTTGGACACTCAGCTGCCTCTGTAGTCTTGGGTAAGTCATTCCAACTAACTGCATGTTTTCCCCCCTAACTGCCTCTGTTTGCAATCATTTTTCCAAGAGTGTTATGAGACTTAACAAATCAATGTTTGAAAAGTAGCATGGGTCAAAAGCATGCATTCCTTATTCAGGCAAAGCACCACTGAAGTAAATTAAGTGATTTGCTGGAGTAAAGGCTGTGGAATTTGGTCCTACATTATCACCGTGTGTTTGAAATGCATCAGTTCATAGTAAAACATCATCAGAGACATGCTCATGCAATACATGGATGCCTGATTTGTAACTCCTTAAAAATATGGATTTGGCTATCACTGCAAGTGGATAAATTTCATCCTGCACATTAGTGCTTCAGTCCAATCATCACTGAACTCCCACCTGTTCATGCTCTCTGTATGTGTGTACATATATCTCCTCAATGTTTCACTCTATATGCATCCGAAGAAGTGGGTTGTAGCCCACGAAAGCTTATGCTCTAATAAATTTGTTAGTCTCTAAGGTGCCACAAGTACTCCTGTTCTTTTTGCGGATACAGACTAACACGGCTGCTACTCTGAAAACTGAATTCAATGTGAGTCTTCATTGACTTCAGCGCACTTTGGATCTGGTCCTAGCAGAATGTGCTTGAGTACCAAATATGGTTAGAAATGGTTTACATCTGTCTGTCCATAAGACCTGTGGAATAAATACTTGTGTATATCTCCTATACCTATGTGATCTAAATGAAGTAGGACCTACTGTATTTTGAAGTGAAATTTTGTGAAATATTGGAAACCCATTACTAGTCAAATCCTGCTCATTTTACTCACATGAGTAATCCCATTACTTTCAGTGGGACAACTCAGCTGCAAAAGGTGAGCAGGATCTGGCCCATCACTAGAAATGACTTAATTGTTTCTGTTAAACACTTTTTGATGGATAATGGCATCTTTTTTTGAGCAAATGATTTTGTGAAAAATTTTTTATTTTGTTTGCATGTTCTAAGTTTTTTGATGAAAACCAAAATTTCCCACTGAAAAGGGAAGGAAAAAAAAGGAGGAGGGGGAAATAAACCACGTAAATATTTCAGTTTTTGAAACGCAAAACATTTTTATTTCAATTTTTTGGAGGAAAAAACTATATTTTTGTGGATATTTCTCCCCAAAATTTTACATAAAAATAGCTAATATTTTTCATAACAAAAAGACAGATAAACTTGCAGCATGTCCCTATGAAGATGACTGATATACTGATTGTCTTAGAAGTGTACTTTAGAAATAAGTCATTTTCATTAATCCTATTAGTAGATTTTGTTTTGTAATCGTGTTGTACATCTACACTGAAATAAAAAACCCATGGCACCATGTCTCTCTGCCTGGGTCAGCTGACCTGGGCTTGTGGGGCTCAAGCTGCGGGACTAAAAATAGCTGTGTTAGACCTTCCTGGTTGGGCTGGAGGAAGCCCCAGCTCTGAGACCTCCTTCTCTCTCCTCCCATGTGGTTTCAGGGCCTGGGCTGTAGTGTAGATCCCTTTTAGGGTATGCCTATGCCAGGGGTCCCCAATGTGGTGCCCATGGGTGCCAGGGAGCCCGCTGGGGCATCCATGTGCATCTGCCTACTGGCCGCCAGACAAGCAGCCACCAAAATGCCGCCGTGAAGTGGCAACGTCAAGAAGCACTACCGCCGAATTTCAGCGGCATTTCGGCGGCGACGTCTCTTGATGTTGCTGCTTCATGGTGGCATTTCGGCAGCTGCTTGTCTGGCGGCCACAGTCCTCGGCGTCTAGTCATCCGGCGCCCGCCCCACGGAAAAGGTTGGGGACCACTGGCCTACGCTGTAAACTAAGCCCGGCCTTTGGCTCAGGTTTGAGCCCAAGTCCCCCTTCCTTCCACACATAAATCAGTCTGACTTGAGTCAACAAGCGCTGAGGACCCAGACCCTAGAACCTAGTTGGGGGAGGGCAGGGGTCAGGCCTGAATTTTGCTATGACTTGGATCCAAACGCTATCATTTTGCAGTGTGGACACAGGTCAAGCCACAGACCCAAAAGAGAAGATCTGTGTAGTGCAGTAAGGCGGTGTTAGCATGACTGAGACTTGGATCCAGCAGTTGTAAATCCAGGTTTACAATGCAGTGTGGATGCTTAAGTATGGGCTTGGAAATGCTGAGTCCACAACCTGGTCCCACAGACCTGGACTTATTGTGCAGGGTAGACATACCTTTAGATGGTGACATACTTTACACTTAAGTGATAGGTGCCTTGGAAATATTTAAGACCGGTAATAAATAATGAGGGAAATTGGTGGTGGTGGGTTTTTTTATTTTGATATTTTAAATAATAAGAGAGCCACGAGCCTAGATAAAGGGCCAGATATTTAAAGTATGTAGGTGCCTAGTGGGTTTTTCAAAAGCATCTAGGTTCCTAACACCTATTGAAATCAATGAGTTTTAGACCTGTAGGTATTTTTGAAAAAACTCGCTAGGCACCTAAATACCTTTACAAATGTGGCCCAGAATCTCTGAATTGACTCAATTTATTAAGCCACTTGTTTAGTACTTCATTATGGAACATGAGTTGGTGTGGTTTCTTACGTTTCGTGCTGAATAAACTACAGTGCTGTGAAGGACTGAAACGGGGCTGGAATGATGATATACAAGGAATAACAATAGAGATATCTAGAAATGCCTCCCTAATTTACTAAATCAAGACATAAATGATATAAATATAAATATAAATATAAATTCTTGCTGGCAATCAGTTTTGTTCTGTTTCCATTGCCAAGTGCAAATATTTTCTTTTCCCTGTTCTATTGTTACCACTGCCATTGTGTCACAAATTATACATTTTATGTAAGAGATGTAAGTCACACATGGGGTAATATTTTAAGGAAGCAAGTCATTTTACATGACCTTTAGTGTTATAAATTTTGGTAGTGACTAGTTGCAATTTGTCTGCTTACTCCAAGGATTAGTTACTTTCTTTGTGCAAACAGTATAATGTTGAGAAGCTGAGTCACTTAGGAACTGGAACAGGTTTTGAAAACTGATCTGCTGCCATTGACGTACATGTGAGAAAAAAAATGTTTTTATTTTATAGTAATAGAAGATTTTAGTGCAATGGGCCGGAAGGAAATCCACCACAATCAGTAGTACCTATCAGATTGAAAGTGGGCACAATTACCACGCAAATTTGAAATGTATTGTTTCTGGAAACCAATTATTTAAATGCCCCATTCAAATTGTATTCATTTAACTATTAAAATGGTATATTTGCAACACTACTCTCCCTGTCTCTACAATTCAATCAGGAAAATTAGGTCATTGGATAGCAAACCATAGCTTTAATTATATGCCTGCCTGTCCAAAAAAAAATAAAATAAAGGCTTTAAAACAACATTGCACTGGCCAAGAATTATACATTCACCAATGTAGTGAAGAAGCAAACCGCTCTTTCTGTGAGGAATAATAGAGCTGTTTCTAAATTCACTAGTTAACATAATTCTTACATAGTTATATCAGAGATCTACACCTTTGTTCACTATAGCTCCTTCAGCAAAAGAAAGGAAAATGAATAATAATAAAAATCTCCTCTCCTTCCTTCCCAAACACCGTCATAGAGAGACTTATACAATCCCAACTGTGGTCCTAATTCAGCAATGCCATTATGCATGGTTGTAACTTTAAGCGTGTGCTTAAGTATTTTTGTTGTATTAGGTCCTTTGAGAGGAGGTGTTTGGAGAACTGATACACTTTTGCCCACTTTTTGGGCTGCATTGTCCCCCCCTAAAATGGCCATTCCCCTAGTAGAGAGTTTTAGTAGCTGCTTTCAGCTGTCATTTCATCTTCCCAATAGACTTCTTGCCTCAGAATTCTGTACCAGTACTTACACCAGCAAAGCCTTTTGTGTATCAATTTCCACTGGATGCACTATGGTAAAGGAAAGATTTAGACAGGGTTAAATGTGTCCCCATCCCCAAAACATATTTTATGAATAATATCTGTCTTACAAGATGAGATAAGTGAGGCAATAAATAAGTTCACCAACAACTTTCTTTCCTTGATTTGTATTCTCAGGCAACAGAGGTGCTTTGCATGTGTTTTTCCAAAACTCCATTTTAAAGCTTCTGAAAAATTATTTTTCACTGAAAAAGTTACAAATGACAGGGTCCTTGGACATTTTTGTATGTTGCTATGGGAAGAATAACCAGTGTTCCAGAATATCAGAAATGGACACTAATAGAATGAAACCTTGCCTGAAATGGTGGGGTTTTTTTTTTCAGGTAAAATGTCACACTTTTTTTTACCATGTTTGCATGCTCCTCTCTCGTCACTTTCTTGAAGGTGACACATAAAGAGGAAAATAAGTTTTGTCCTTTTTTTTTCTTTTTAAAATACATAAAGACCGGTATGTGTGCATTTTTTAGACTAGTAAAATCCCTACTTGACTTTACCATATTTGGTGGAGCAGCTCTGTAGGAGTTAAACTAGCGTGCTTCTGACAGAAGAGAAAATTAACTGAAATCTTTGAAATTGAAATAAGTGATGTTTAGTCTGACCTTTTATAGAATTTTGTTAATATGTACTGTATTTTACTCAAACATCTGACAAACACTTGGGAGAAAAGCTCTCAATGAAAAATGTTGCACCTTCACCTTTTTAGTTTGTGCTGTTCCAGTTCCTTGTCCTTAAGAAGCCATCCAGATACTGCACGCTATGAGATGAAGAACAAGGGGAATATGCTACCCAGGCAGAATCCCCCTATTTGTGGACTCATCTCATCAATGACAGAGGGAATCACTGGGCCCTTTATTTATATCCGCTTTTGTGGGATTGTTTTATGAATAATTAAACCTGTCTAACCCTGATAATGTAGATCAAAATAGAATTAGAATCACCCTTAGAATAGTAATAGAATTTAGTCATTTAAAATAAATTAGAAATATATCTAATTTTGTTAGATTTTTGAGCTATATGAATTGTTCTGTTACTTGAAGTACTTCAAATTTGATTTGGCTAGTAACATGGGGGTAGGCAGGGCAACCTCAGCACTTTGCTTTAAGGATCATCATGTGTTATAGACTTTGTCAGAAGGGACCATTATGATCTTCTAGTCTGACCTCCTGCACAACGCAGGCCACAGAATCTCACCCACCCACTCCTGTAACAAACCCCTGACCTATGTCTAAGCTATTGAAGTCCTCAACTTGTGGTTTAAAGACTTCAAGGTACAGAGAACCCTCCAGCAAGTGACCCAGGCCCCACGCTGCAGAAGAAGGTGAAACCCCCCCAGGGCTTCTGCCAATCTGCCCTGGAGGAAAATTCCTTCCCGACCCCAAATATGGCGATCAGCTAAACTCTGAGCATGTGGGCAAGACTCACCAGCCAGACACCCAGGAAAGAATTCTCTGTAGTAACTCAGATCCCACCATATCTAGTGTCCCATCACAAGCCATTGGGCATATTTACCGCTAATAGTCAAAGATCAATTAATTGCCAAAATTAGGCTATCCCATCATACCATCCCCTCCATAAACTTATCAAGCTTAGTCTTGAAGCCAGATATGTCTTTTGCCCCCACTGCTCCCCTTGGAAGGCTGTTCCAGAACTTCACTCTTCTGATGGTTAGAAACCTTCGTCTAATTTCAAGTCTAAACTTCCTGATGGGCAGTTTATATCCATTTGTTCTTGTGTGCACATTGGCACTGAGAGTAAATAATTCCTCTCCCTCCCTGGTATTTATCCCTCTGATATATATATGTATGTGTATATGTGTGTATATGTGTGTATATGTGTGTATATATATATATATATAATATATATATATATATATATATATATATATATATATATAAGAGAGGGAGAGATCATATCTCCCCTTATGTACATGGCCGATGGAAAATTGTGATTACGACATCATAGAACTGGTTGTTTTTCATGTGGGTTTGCAATTTTCTGGCAGACAAACTGGATCGTTTAAACAGGATTGAAAGATGGTGCCAGGCCATCTCTCTCCTTGTAGTAAAATGAAATTGGCATTGCACCTAGCAGGAGCAATCGTGCAGCACTGGCCAATCTAACTGCCAGATTTCTACATTCTGAGGTAGCAAGGCATGTAATCAAAAGAGCTCTGTTAAGCACATTAATGCAACTTAGCCACAGTGGGGGACAATCCATGTTGTAGATGCCCATCTGTTAAAACAATAACAGCTTACAGTGATGGACACTAAAAAAGACATTTTAATATCCCATTTATTTCAGTGGGCATTGTATCAGGCCCCAAGTGCTGATGTATGATGGCAATGTTAACAGGAGAATTCACTGAGCATCATGATCATTACCTTATCTAGGAAACTCTGCTGCTTGTTGTTTTTCCACACCTTGGTCATGGTGGAAAAGATTTAGAAAAAAGGTGACTTCACAGCATGCTCTAGGGCCCTGACTTAACACCCACTAAAGTCAAAGAAGCCTTTGCCTTTTGGATCAGGCTCTAAAAACAGTCAGATGTTGACTTCATTTATCTCATTCTCACTGTCACAAATGAGTTTACCTGAG
Source organism: Terrapene triunguis (assembly GCF_002925995.2). NCBI lineage: Eukaryota > Metazoa > Chordata > Testudines > Emydidae > Terrapene > Terrapene triunguis. The sequence continues at coordinate 197,050 of NW_020664383.1, forward strand.
CCAAAGACTCTCTGCAGCTCTTGCATGCTTTAGCCTGTTTCATTAGATACATTGTTTCAGAGGAGCAGAGCTGTCTGAAGGGTGAACATAGATGTTAAATGTATGATAACTTGAAACATAACACAAGAGATTAATAGCAGAATAAGAGACATTTTATCCATCAGAACCTGACTATAACAATATCTGGTAGGCATACATGCTTCTGTACATTACTGAGCACTGGGGTAAGCTGAGTCTGATGTATGCAGCTGGCGTTAGTGCCTTCAGTGGAGATGTAGTGTGGTTTTTGAATGATCCTTAGGTGCATATTCCCTATTGAAATTCAATGAGGATTCGGTACCTAATTCCCTTAAGGCTGAGATTTTTAAAGGAGCCTAAGCCTTTGTGCTCTGAGTTGTTCAGGAAGCCATACTAGATGATCATATTGGTGTCCTCTGGCCTTGAAACCTATGAATGTGCTATTACATGAAACTTTGCACATGCTGAGTAATGTGTACTAACTGGCCTAAGGCTCAGAGAAAATTGCAGAAAAGAAAAAAAAAATGGATGAGAAAAAGGGAAAAGAATAGTAGTGATGTTACGGTGTGGGGGAGGGGGAGCTATTATAGACCACCAAATCAAGAAGAAGAAGTGGATGAGGCATTCTTCAAGCATGTGACAAGACTAGCTAACACATGAGCTAGTATTAATGGGGGATTTTAACTTCCCTGATAGCTGTTGGAAGCAAAACATAATATGTCCTGAAAGTTCTTAGCATGTGTAGGGGACAAACAACTAGAGGGTCATCCATTTTGGATCTTTTTTTGACCAACAGGGATGAATTAGGTGTGAACATGAAGGTGGTTGGGAACTTAGGAGGAAGTGATCATGTTCTGAGACAATTCAAGATCCTCTGGAAAGGAAGACATGAGAACAGCAGATTTCAACCAACTCAGAGAAATAGTAGGTAAGATCCCATGGAAAGACCAATTAGGAAGAAAATGAGTCAGAGGTCTGACAATTCCTAAAAGATGTAATACTAGAGGCTCCAGCTATTCCAATGCAGAGGAAAGATAAGAAGAGCTATAGGAGACCAATGTGGCTACACAAGGAGATTTTTAGCTATGTAAACCCCCAAGGGGATACATATAGGAAATGTCACTAAGGATATATACATGGGAATAGCATGAGCGTGTAGGGACAGAGTTAGGAAAGCCAAGGCAAGGAATGAGTTACAACTGGCAAGAAGTGTTGGAGACAAAAAAGAAGAGTTTCTACAAATATGTCAGACAAAAAAGAAAGATCAGCGATGGTATGGGCCTGCTGCTCAATGGAGAAGGTGAGCTGGTAACAGAAGATGATAAGAAGGCAGAGCTGCTCAATGCCTACGTTGCTCCAGTCTTCACACAAAAAATAACATGCGACCGGATGACTAGTGAAGTTATCATAGACAATAAAGGGGAAGGGATGCAGATCAGGAAAAGTAAAGAACACATCAGAGAGCTGACTAATCTGAATAAATTCAATTCAGCAGGGCCTGATGCTATTCATCACAGGGTGCTGAAGGAATTAGCTGAAGAAATCTTGGAGCCACTGGCAATAATAATTGCAAACTCATGGATGACAGGAGCTATCCCAGAAGACTGGAGAAGGCTAACATAGTCCATCTTTAAAAAAGGTGGAAAAGGAGCAGCCGGGGAACTATAGAACAGTCAGCCTAACTTCAATACCTGGGAAGCTACTAGATCAATGTATAAAACAATCCACTTGCAAATACCTGGAGGATGAAGGGGTGATCACTAGGAGCCAGCACCAATTTACCAAGAATAAATCATGCCAAACCAGCTTTATTTCCTTCTTTGACAAGGTAACTGGTTTGGAGGATAGGGGAAATGTGGTGGACATAATATGCCTGGATTTTAGCAAGGCTTTTGACACAGTCCCATATGACGATCTCATAAATAAGCTGGAGAAATGCAGGATCAATAGAACTACCATTAAGTGGATACATAATTGGTTAAACAACCACAAACAAAGAAACTATTAATGGAATGATGTCAGATTGGAAAGAAGTCTCAAGTGGGGTTCTCCAGGGATCCATTCTGTGTCTGATGTTGTTTAACATATTTATTAATGGCCTGGATGTAGGAATAGAGCGCATACTGATCAAACTTGCAAATGACACAATGCTGGGGTGGGGGTGCGGTGGCAAACACTATAGAGGATAGAAGGAGAGAACTCAAATTCAAAGGGATCTTGAAAAATTGGAGAAATGGGTTATAGACAACATAAAATTCTACAAAGACAAATGTAAGGTGCTACACTTAGGGAAGAAAAAACAAATGCACAAATACAGAATAGGGGAAAAATGGCTTGACAGCAGCACTGCTGAGAAGGATCTGGGAGTTGTGATTGATCACAACCTCAACAGGAATCAACAATGTGATGCTGTTGCAAAAAAAGCAAATGCAATTTTGGGTGGCATTAACAGAGAAATAGCATGCAAGTCATGTGAGGTGATAGTACCACTCTACTTAGCACTAGTTAGGCCTCCGCTGGAGTACTGTGTCCAATTTTTGGTCACAGCTGTATAGAAAGGATGTAGAGAAACTGTAAAGGATCCAGAGATGAGCGACAAAGATGACCAAAGCGAGAGAATGCAAGCCATATGCGCAAAGGCTGAAGGAACTGGGTATGTTTAGTTTGGAAAAGAGGAGATTATGGGGGGACATGATAGCAGTCTTCAAAATACTTTAAAGGCTGCCATAAGAAAGCTAGAGAAAAATTATTCTCTCTTGCCACAGAGGGCAGGACAAGAGGCAATGGGTTCAAACTACAGCATAGCAGATTGAGATTAAATCTCATGAAAACCTTTCCTAACTGTAAGAACAGTAGGACAATTGAACAAACTGCCTAGGGAAGCCATGGAATCTCCTTCACTGGAGGTTTTCAAAAAGAGGCTGGATAGCCATCTGTCTTGGATGGTTTAGACACAATAAATCTTGCATCTTGGCAGAGGGTTAGACTAGATAAGTGGTTCTCAACCAGCAGTACTAGTTCTCAACCCTGGGGGTACGCAGAGGTCTTCCAGGGGGTACATCAACTCATCTAGATATATGCCTAGTTTTACAACAGGTTACAGAAAAAGCACTAGCAAAGTCAGTACAAACTAAAATATCATACAGACAATGACTTGTTTATACTGTTCTATATACTATACACTGAAATGTGAACACAATATTTATATTCCAATTGATTGATAATTATATGGTAAAAATGAGAGAGTTCAAAATTTTTCAGTAATAGTGGGCTGTGACATTTTTGTATATTTATGTCTGATTTTGTAAGCAAGTAGTTTTTAAGTGAGGTGTAACTTGGAGGTACACAAGACAAATCAGATTCCTGAAAGGGGTATAGTAGTCTGGAAAGGTTGTGAGTCACTGGACTTGCAGTCCCTTTTAACCCTATGGTTTTATGATTCTGTGGTAGAGCTAGAGCTTTTCAAGAGAAGAAACAGGCCTCAAACTCACAGCCCTCTGTGTATTTTAGTTTGCCTTTCACTTAAGAAAAGTTTTAAATACAACACTTAACATGTAATATTTAAGAATATAAAACCATTTTGGCTGTCTTTTAACAACAAAAGAATTGCTCCTCCCAAAACACTGAAATACCTGGTAATAGCTGCTTTTCCGTTGGATGATTGATTGTGTGCAGGAGTTTACGTCATAAATTACATGAATTCTTCCCAAAGAATACTTATCTACTATACTACTACTGCTGATACTGATCTCCTTTGTAAAGTGCTTTGAGATCTACTGATTAAAACAGCTGTATAAGAGCAAGGTATTATTATTACTAGATGGATACATTAATTTTATTCCATTAGCCCACACCAATAATATATGTGAAAATAAATTCTGTAGTTTACTGTAACACCAAAAAATTAAAATATTTTGCAGAACAATGTACAAGCAATCTAGTCTCTCACAACTCCCAATTTTTTCAGGCAACGTCTCTAAACCAAAAGCCTGAGTAACTAGCTGAGCTTTACATTGTGCTTACAGGCTTTGTTGGGCTAGTACAGGGGTCGGCAACATTCGGCACGCGGCTCGCCAGGGTAAGCACCCTAGCGGGCCGGGCCAGTTTATTTACCTGCTGACGCAGCAGGTTCGGCCGATCGCGGCCCCCACTCACCGCGGTTCGCCGTCCCAGGCCAATGGGGGCGGCGAGAAGCCGCGGCCAGCACATCCCTCGGCCCGCGCCGCTTCCCGCCGCCCCCATTGGCCCGGGACGGCGAACTGCGGCCAGTGGGGGCCGCGATCGGCCAAACCTGCCGCGTCAGCAGGTAAATAAACTGGCCCGGCCCGCTAGGGTGCTTACCCTGGCGAGCCGCGTGCCGAACGTTGCCGACCCCTGGGCTAGTAGTTTGAGTTGAAGGCTCTCTACTGAGCCCATCTTGGGCTCATATAGTCCTTTGGGGTGGAATTCTGGCTCTACTTAAGTCAATGGGAGATTTACTACTGGCTTCAATAGGGCCAGAATTTCACCCACGGGGCATCCTTGCTGATGTCAACTGTTGAGAAGAACAACAGGGAAAAATGCAGTCTCTGAGCCAGTATCTAAAACATATAGTGTTTTACAGATCTAAGTACAAACAAGAATGTTCCCTCAGGAAAGAACTAGCTTCCTCACCCACCAGTCAGAACTGATTGAAACAACACTCCTCTGATGGTTCTGTTGTTTGGGGATTCCTAGATGTGGAAGAATTAATTAATTGTAATTCGGAAGTACAGAGTTCTCCTGAGATGCACAGAATTAGCTTTCGCCTTAAAAGAAAGCCTCTTTACCTGATGAGATCTACATTTTTAAAACAATTTGACTCTTCATAGTCTATCTACATACTATTGCTCCATGTGCTACAAAAACCATGCCAAAACAAAACCACACATACTATTTAGCTCAGAATGCTCCTTTGTGTTCATCTGTTTCTCATTAATTTTTTCCTCTGCTACGTACATAACCCTTGCTTTAAAAAGTGTCATTACATTAGTTTGTATTATAGTATTTTTCACTCTGCTGTATACCAATATAGAATCATAGAAGTGTAGGACTGGAAGTGACTTGCTTCCCATGGGATCTTACCTACCAACTCCTTGAGTTTGCTAAAATCTGCCGCCTTGAAATCCATTGTCTTTATTTTGTTGTTCTCCCTCCTACCATTCCTTAGAATCATGAATTCATCATTTCATGATCACTTTCACTTGAACTGCCTTCCACTTTCAATTCTCAGCCAGTTCCTCCCTATTTGTCAGAATCAAATCTAGAAATGCCTCTCCCTTAATTGCTTTCTCCATCTTCTGAAATAAAAATATGGTCCCCAGTGCATTCCAAGAACTTGTTGGATAATCTGTGCCTTGCTGTGTTGTTTTCCCAACAGATGTCTGAGTAATTGAAGTCCCTCATTACTACCAAGTCCTGTGTTTTGGATGATTTTGTTAGTTTTTTTAAAATACCCCCATCCAATGGGGGCGGCGAGAAGCGGCACGGGCCGAGGGATGTGCTGGCCGCGGCTTCCCGCCGCCCCCATTGGCCTGGGACGGCGAACCGCAGCCAGTGGGGGCCGCGATCGGCCGAACCTGCCGCGTCAGCAGGTAAATAAACTGGCCCGGCCCGCTAGGGTGCTTACCCTGGCGAGCCGCGTGCCAAACGTTGCCGACCCCGATCTAAAATATATATGTTGTAATTCAAATCAATGTAATGTAACTTCTTAAGCTAGGGCTATGACAATATTAGGAAAGAAACATTGGTAAGAAACAGAAATACACCTGAACATTAAGCTCATGGTTTTTATGCCACTTTCTTTGTGCCTGTATTTTTTAGCATATGAAGAGACTGTGTGTATGTATGTATGTATGTATGTATATATATATGGTGATATCCATGTAATAAATTGCATTACTCAAATATTCCAAACCCTCCGAGCAACTTCATGTCCTGGTATAGGGTAGAGCGGCCTCAGGGAACAATACACCTACTGAGGATAGCTGGAGGACAGCATCTTCTAGCCTTTCCTCTCTCCCTCTTGGGAGGTTTGCATCTGGGGCTGAGGAGAAAGAGGTTGAGCTGGCATAGCCAACTCCTATATCTTCCCAGGACACTTGTGATGCAAAGGGAGTAGAGCAAGGTAGAAAATCTGACCCCAAGAACTGATTCTGGTCCCTTGACCTCTTTGAAACCATGTGTTTCACTCTCAAGTTAAAAAGTTTGGACATCACTGATCTAAAACTTTACTGAAAAATAATGGCACATTCAGAATGCATGATTGTGTAGTGTGATATCATGATTTAATTACTTATTTGGAGGATTTCATAATTTGCATATAGCTTTATCATTTGTGAGCAGAAGTGAGCACATTTTGGAAGTCCCTTTTTTATGAACATATTTGCTAAAGCTGACTCATGATTCAACATACTTTTGCACAAACACTTTGGCAAATACCTTTTGTTCCCATGAATTTTTAGGAAAGAGCATTTGTGAATACAAGTATGAATTTATTTGCTCATGAAAGAAACATACACAATTCAAAATTCACACTATGATCAATATTCATGATTATCTGATAAGAGTTATTTGATGAAGAAATTCATTATTCTGAATAATGAATAAATTTAAGATTTTCCCCTAATGGGGGGAGGCAAAAAAAACCCCCTTCAGGTTAGTTATAAATATTGAATAATTTGCTCAGTTGTGTTAAGCCTAAATACAACCCAATGTGTTAATCAGTATTTTTCCTTGTTAGGAGAGCTAACTGGCTAACTACCATTCATGACGTCTGAATAATGCTGCCCCTTCAGCCCAAGCAATAAACCAACATTCAGGATTTGGTTTATGTAAGGGTGAGAAATCGTTAACTTACAAAAGATGTACACAAATTTGTTTCCCTGAATACAGTAAAAACAAACAGCAGATAGTTCCTTTGCTCATAAATCCCCAACTCTGCCGCTCTAGGAAGTTCTGTGCCCAAGAAGTGCTCTCTCTGTTTCCTCACAGGGCCACACTCTCAAATCTTCACGGCTTTCTGCCTGAAAACTAATATTGCAATCCCTGTTAATCTACCTGCATTAGCTCTGGTCTGGACATTGCTTTGAGTGGTCACCACCATTGTTCACAGCTGGTTTTTTTTTTTTTTTTTTTTTCTTATTCTTTTTTCTCCGTTTTTTTTTTTTTTTTTTTTTTTTTTACTACCTAATGGGACTTGACCGCTTCTTCTGTTGAGCCTGAAGAGTGAGTGGCACATCCACTGGCTTTAATGAGGTCTGTGGTTGGCTTTGGATCCAAGACCCACTTGCTAGAAGCCATTAGCACCCATCAGCATAATATTGTGTTCTTGATGATATAATTTAAATGAGCCTAACTATTATTTATTATCATTGTGTATTTCTGCTAGGAAATGCAACTATTTTTAAATATAGAAAACTGGATGCATCTGCTAGTGTTTCCAGGGTGATTTATAATATCTACCTTTTTAAATGACTGGAGAAGGTTAGTATATAAAAGTTCAAAGCAGGATGTTTTTCTTCTGTCATCAGGAGAGTTCATCCCTAAATCAAGCAATGTTTTTATAACTACTGGATGGAACAAACTGTTTAAGTTGAAACTGGAATTCTAACTTTTAGCTACAGAGCCTGGCTGAATCTAAATTTCCAAACTGAATAAAATATGAACACTTGGAGGCAACATGCTTTTAAAACTATTTTACATTAATGTAACTTACAATAGGCAGTGCCATGAAATAATATCTAGTAACATCATGGAAAAAATGTGTAGTAAAAACTACTGGCTTCTAACCTAAGTAATGGCAAAATTCAATCAAAATTTATCTTGCTCTGCAATATAGAAGCTCATGAAAGGCTGTGTAAGTCCCCCAAATTTATTTTGAGGCTTGTGTGGGCTGTTGAAATATAGAAGCAGTAAGATATCTTTTTTTTTTTTTTTAATTGAATCAGTCCCTAGTCTAGGCCCTGATTTGGCTCTAAGCACATGTTTAAGTGATTTGCTGACTAGACATGCCCATGCTCACGTACTTATATCATAGAAGATGTAAGATGCAAGTTACATCTTCTATAATATAAGTACGTGAGCATGTTTTATTCCCTTTTGATTTAAAACTGACAACTCTGGAACAGGAAACTTTGTTTTAAAAAGAGTGTCAAATCCCTGTTGTACACCTTGTCACTCACAACAGATATGGCATGGCATTTCACATTTTGGATAGCAATATCTGGGAAGTAGTGGAGTTCTGTAGTTTAAAGCAGTGGTTCTGCCACTTGTGCAGGGAAAGCCCCTGACGGGCCGGGCCAGTTTGTTTACCTGCCGTGTCCACAGGTTCAGCTGATCGCGGCTCCCAGTGGCCGCGGTTCGCTGCTCCAGGCCAATGGGGGAGGTGGGAAGCGGCGCGGGCCGAGGGATGTACTGGCCACCGCTTCCAGCAGCTCCCATTGTCCTGGAGCAGCAAACCGTGGACACTGGGAGCCACGATTGGCCAAACCTGCGGACGCGGCAGGTAAACAAACCGGCCCGGCCCACCAGGGGCTTTCCCTGCACAAGCAGCGAAACAAGTATGGGAACCACTGGTTTAAAGGAATGGAGATCAAAATAAGAATAGACAGAAATTAGGGTGCTTACAAACTGGAAAGATATCAACGTAATTAAACTACATGGCTTCTTGTGGTCCCAGGTTTTATGGTTGGAAAAAGTGTTTTGGAGGTTTGGCTCAGAAGGGCATCCAGAAATTTTGGAAGTTGATTTTCAGTGGGAGCAGAATTTGGCAAATGCTGAGTACTTCTGAGAATTCCACACTTCCTGCTTACCTGAACCAAGCAGCTCTCTGAAGTAAGCTCAGAGTGGTAGATCAGACTCTCTCTCTTCCATTCCTATATTTTCTCTTTCTGATCAAGCTAAAGTATAAAAATCAGTGTGTGTGATAACTTGGCATTTTAACTTTTGGTACTAGCAGAAACCAGGAAGTGTAGGGAAATGCAAAAAGAAAACTTTCCAAAAAAGGCAAATTAACCAAACGTTTTGGAATTTCAACAGTTTCAGTTCAGGTTCAGTGGACACTTTGGATGTAATTGTGGGTTGGTTCTGATTTCCATCTGATCCATTTTGCCTATTCCTAGTTATGCAACAAGTATAAGGCAATGAATATCACTGAAAGTGTAGTTCTGCTTTGGAAAGTGACTATAAAATAACATTTGGGGGCTTCCCATTAATTTTGTTGCAATGAATTTTAGAGTAAAATATGTTTGACGAATAGGGAGGGGTGCTTGATAATAAATATTGATCTATACCCTAAAATGTGGCTGGCTTACTGGATTTTTAGAGAGACGAGATGGGTGAGAAATTGGTCCAATAAAAAGATGTTACCTCACTCACCTTCTCTCTCTAATTTCCTGGGACCAACGTGGTTAATACAACACTGCATAAAACAATGTCCCTTTTGGTTTATGTATGATCCCTAGAAATCAAGATTTTGGAAACCCCAAATTCTGCCCTCCGTTAGATATAGCCCTGTAACTGAAAATCAGTTCACAATGTTAATACATGAAACAGAAGGGAATCTATTTGTCTATAGCTGTCTTGACTCTGTGTGTGCTAACAGGAATACAACAGCTTATTTTTGTGACTAAAATAGGCACATTTAACTCTGAATGCACCCAGGAGAATGGAGGAAGGTGCCTACATTAAGTTCATTGGAGTCATGGCAATTTATAGCAGCTGATGATCTTGCCCCAACTTCTTAATTACAAAATTTTTGGCAGTGGGCTGAATAGAGCTAAAAAGATCTAACTACCTGACAAGTACAATGGAATCTAGGTGCCAAAAATTCAAACCTTTCTGAACAAAGGAGTATTTGATGGGCATAATGTTGGTAGGTCAGTTATATCAAATGCATGATTTATCACTGAGCTGGCTGCTGCTCCTATCAGACAATGACTGGAGGATGTTTCACCACTCTACTTCACTGATATATTCATTGTTAGTGTCCAGAGTTTACAGCTCATGCTGCCCACATGATGATTTTTACAGTAGTAAAATCAGGCAGAAGAAAGAATTTGGAAAGAGTGGTGGTGTGGGGGTGGGGGAACCTTATGCTTTCTGACCCTCCATCTGGTCACTGGAGAGCTAATCTGTCCCTTTTACGTAGGTTATGGAGATCTGAAACAGAAAAGAAATGGAATAGCCAGTTAATCACATCACAACACAGTGGAAATGCCAAAGTAGTAAAATGCAGTGAGATCTATGATTCACAGAACATGTGAAGCATTGAACTTATGTGCCTGAATGGAACAGGAACAGAAAACAGCAGAAGTGCACGTCTCTTCTTTTAACAGTGATTTTTAATGACACTGGAAAGTAGAATGCTTTCTGTTATCCAATTCTTCTGACACGCCTTATATTCTTATATTCAGCTTTTCTGGTGTGTTGTCTAAAGGGAAACAGGAAAACACAACTAGGATCAGCTTGAATAGTGTTTCCTGTAATTAAATGACATTTTGTAATTACTTTCAGGCATGTAAATTGATCTTTATGTAAGAAGCACAATTTTCAGCTTAAAATAATTGGTTCATATTCAGGATTGGTGTAAGTGGGGGAATTCATTGCATTCAATGGAAATGCACCTGCTTATACCAATTTTTAATTTGACCCCTTATGTCTACAGTGTTACCTTTACCTCTATTACTTATGATTTTTTTTCCATTTTAACAATGACTATTATGCAGCTGGTAACTTGCTGTTTGAAGATAGGCTTTTTTTCCTAAGAGATGAGTGGTAGAGAGAACCAATATATAATTCTATTAGCCTGGGTATACCATAATTATTATAAATAAATGCCTTATTTAGTCATCTGTAAGACAAGACATGGTAACGTTTCAGTTATTACAGCCATTTTTCAGATATATTGAACTCTACACTATTACCCTGCTGAAAATGAGCTAATTTTTTGTTGTGGTTCTTCATCTTCTGACCCCTTGTCATTACTATCCTTGCTCGTTAATACACTAATATAACATTAACAATCTGATTCCAACAATAATTAATCTTTCTAATCTCTGTCTTACATTATAGCATCATAGAAATGTAGGGCTGGAAGGGACCTGGAGAGGTCAAGTCCAGTGCCAATATAATTCCAGTCCATAAAATCTGCTCTTTGGACAAAAAAAAATCTGCCCTCCTTTACATACCTGCAACCACAAAGGTGTCACCATACTTGAGACTATAAAGAGCTGACATCCTTCCTCCCTCAGCTGCCTCCAGTGACAGAAGCCATAATTGAGAATTCAGGCCCAAAGGTCTAAAAAATCCCCCACCGAACAATCTATGAACATAAGGCTCTCCAGACAGACAGCAAGCTGGAGTTTTTCAGTGAGGGAGAGGATTGTTTACACACAGCTCTTTCCAAAACACCCAAACCAATCAAAAAAGCACTTTAAAGATGTCAAACATTTTAAACAACTAACTTCCAAAACTTTTCTTATGATGCTCTTAGAAAATTATGCTGATGGTCTGATATGGCCTGTTTCATAACTGAAGTCAAAGTGAAATGAACTGAAGGGGAAAGTGAACTTTAACGGTAAGAAAACCTTACTAAGGCTCACACTTAAAAAGGCTACTTGACTACCAGAGATTTGGGTCTGTGGCCTCCATGAGTGGCTCTGTCATAGATAGTATGTCACCCAAATAGACAGATGAGCATCCCCCATTTTGACGAGACCTGATACTTTCTGAATTGGTTTAATCTCACAGTACCAAGCAGCCTTTGCAGCCCATGAATTCTATGATCAAAAAGCTGTGTGGTAAAATCCTGGCCCCATTAAAGTCAGTGGCATAACATCCGTTGACTTCAATGGGGAAAGTTTTGCACCTTTTTTTTTTTTCCTGCTAAAAGCTGTGTGTTTATTCACAATCACCTCAATAGCTGCATGTGAAGCTCCAGGGTCCACTATGCTTTATTTGGACACAGTTGTGGGTAACTGTGTGGGATGCTGGAAGAATGGCCAGTGGTTAAGATGGTAGCTGAAGCCAGAGGGCCAGAGAGGGCTGCAGAAAGGTACCCCAGAAGGGGTCTGCCCTATGAAAAACACTTCCTTACCTCACTTGGGTGTTGTGAGATAAATACACTAGCTTGTGAGGCGCTCGGGTATTATGGTTACTAGGACAGAAGATCAGTAGATCAGCCAGACCCACTTGGCATAATCTACCACAAACTCTCCTGGCACTCAACCAGCTGCCTACAGCAGAGAGGCTCTCTCTGCTGAGATCCCACTCCGTAGTGTAGCCAAAAAGGGAGTGTTGCTGAGTGAGGAAAATGCCCCTGCTGTAGGGAGCTGGCAGAAGAGACAACCAGGCCCTGCCACAGCCTCAAATGAAAGTACCCTCCTAGGGATAAAGGTTGGTAGCCCTTTGGGATGCAGAAGTGACTGCTGGATTCCATATTATTCTGCCTTTTTATTTAAAGCTATTCCACTAGGTTTGTAATGGGACAAAAGCATCATTTTGCTGGAACCGACCTTTCCTTTATTGGTTCTTGAGAACTATAGGCCAATGTGGTATCACTCTATCCCGGCTATAAAATCTTTAATTATGCTGTGTAATTGTAGCTGTGTTGGTCCCAGGATATGAGAGAGACCAGATGGGTGAGGTCATATCTTTTACTGGACCAACTTCTGTTGGAGAGAGAAGAGCTTTCTGAAGAGCTCTGTATAACCAGAAGTTGGTCCAATAAAAGATCTGACCTCACCCACCTTGTCTCGCTAATCTTTAGATATTCTTTTTAGTAGATGGGGTAAAGATTTTTTTCCCCCCTGTTCCTGTGGGAAACAGATCAATGCTAACTATAAATTGCTCAGATGTGTTCAATCATGTGCTCCTGCCTCAACCCAAATATTGACACTGACAAAGCGGTAATCGCTTGCAGACTTTAAATATGAACAGAGGAATTCCCATTCTTTTGGCTCTAAAATATAATTCCACCTAGGACCCCAGAGCGTGTAGGAAAAACATGTTACAAAGTATTCCACCAACATACAATAGAAACAGTCTCTGTCCTCATGCAGGAGCCAAGATGAATAGGTTGGGATCATAGCATTCAGTGGGAGAGCTGCCTGAGCTGCTCATATTGAGGCTCCTTTGGCAGCCGCTTCATATATTTTTATAGTTTTGACAATAAGTCTACAGCCTGCTTTGTTGGTGCAAGGTCTTCTCACATCTTGATTCCTCTCTACCACTAAAAACAGAGGGAGAGGGAGAATTCATGGGAGGGCCAAGCACAACTCACATAATTGGCTCAGTGCTCATATGCTTACGGAGAGGTAGGAGCAGCACATTCCCTACGGGGTTGTACAAACAGTTATAATTAATCATTAAGTACTTATTTCTGCTGCCTTCACACAGGCAAAGTGCTCATTGACTTCAGTGGGTGTTTTGCTTGAGTAATTCCTGCAGGATTATACTCATAAAGTGGAGATACCGTGGAAAAATTTAATTTTGGTAGTGACATTTGTGAGATTTCACCACAAGGTCACAAGTTCAAATTTGGCCCAATTTGGTAATGACTGAAAATCATGATGCTGATGGTGTCTCCTATGACCCTACATGAAATAAGTTGGTGGGCCTCAGTCAGTTGTTCAAGGGCAGGTTTCGTCATGAGAGGAACTACTATCACTTTTAGTAATAATTGTCAGCTTTGTTAGCAGTTTCAGCTGAAGGGCGATGAAGATTTATTGCACTGAAAACAGATTAAAGTATGTGTAATAAAGTATTAAATATCTGAGGCCTATCATATCTAGATTTTCACAGATCCACATCACAAAGGGCCATAACATCTCATCCATTTAAAGTAGAACACTTAAAGTCACTTGGGATAATGGAAGTGAAGAGCCTAAATACCTTTGTGGATTTTAGCCTTAGTAGTGTTTCCATAACAGTAGGCTCGGATTTTCAATGGAGACTACGACCTACGTGTCCACGTCGTCTTGAATTTCAGTGCAAGTTGGGCAGCCCAGCTGCCTTCTACTCCTTTGAAAATCCCATCCAGAATGGTTTGCATTCAATGGCCAGTGGAGTCACAATTCACCCATGCAGTTTGATATGAATGTAATATCAAACACCATGTTGGTAGTTAGGCTGGCTCAACAATTGCTATAATTTCTCCTCCTACACTTCCTAAAAAAAAGAGGGAGGAAGCACATAGATGTTTGCAAAGCTAGATTTTAACGAGAGAGTCTTTCAAATGGGAACTGAGTAGCTTGCCAACATTCCACAGGTGTGTACCACATGGGCGATATTGTATGTGTATGTGATTGTGAGAGGTGTGATGACAGTTCTGTATCCACCATACATTAATCTTACAATACAGAAATGCCTCTGTTATACATTTAAGAATTGTTAGCATTAGTAGCAGAGATATATTTAAGTTCCAATAGACCACGAAAGGGGAAAAGTTAACAAGAGGCTATAAGGGGGTGACATGTTCACCATGAATAGGAGTGGTGAGCAGGGGAGTAGGTAGAGTATAGATATGAGCATTTTTTAAAGCTTTGCAAACAAACAGCCCTCCCTTCTCCACATTTGTTTTAGCTGAAGGTTAGCTTGCTAAGTAAAGTTTAGCAACCAACAGAGTCTTAACATACACATTGTTGTTTATAACACTTACTTCGATAAAGTTAGTGGAGACACTAGCAGCAGAGGCTTGTTAAGCTGTCTGGAGTGGCCCACAAACATGAGTACCAATCTCGGGGTAGACCATTACAAACCAGGGCAAAAACCCCAAACTGGTTGTGTTCTATAATTACATTTCACCAACCAAGTATCAAGTGTGAACTCCTCAAGCATTATAACGGCCACAACATGGAATCCCAGACAGTCCCATTGGGTACTCTGGTCTGTCTTGCCACCTAGGCAAGCCTGCCTTTGTGATAGATGGTCCCTTACACCAAAAATCATAACAATAGTCAGGTTGCTCCCAGTCCCAAAGGACCAGTCACTTACCTCAGGTTAATTGTACCTCAGATTTCACACCAAAGACAATGCTTATAGCTCCCTTAAGTCCCCTCCAGACCCCACTTCTGATCTTTTTCCTCCCTGCTGCCCCCAAGCAGACATCCGTGTGTGTGTGTGTGTGTGTGTGTGTTCTTTGAATAAATAAACAAAAGAAAAGTCCTCTCCCCTCTTCCTTCCCTTAGGAAAGAGGGGAGTCCACAGGTAAACAATGAGAGGCAAGTGTGACCTGGATATCAGGCAATATTCCTGGGTCAGCCCTTCAGGCTTAGTCTAAAATAGGGTCTAACGCCAGCCCCTCCTCTTGTGGCATACTGCTCTGAGGCTGGGTCATGCAGCTTTGAGAGCGGTGAGGTCTGCCACTGTCTCCCTCTTGGTGGGCCTGTCTCTGCTATCTGTGGCAGGGTATCCCTTTTAACTTCCCCCACTCCAGGTAGAACAAGCCCTGCAGATATATCTTGTTGGTGTTGAACAGGCCCAGAAGAGTGTGCTAGTCTCTTCTTGGCCAGAGTGAGGGCGTGTGCCTTCACATCTAAAATAAACTAACTTCAAATTTATTAACTAGGAAAAATAAATGAGTTATTTACAAGGTTAAAGCAGCTAAACATGCACACACAAATGAGTTAGTGTTAGGTTCCAAATGGTAATAGAAGTTGCTGTAACATGCAAGCTCTATATGTCCTTTAGAGCTAATCCAGGTTATATAGCAGGGGGTCCCTTGCTTATGCTTAGAAATCTTTCCCCCCTCAGTGTTCAAGCAGCATAGAGATACAGTTCCTTCTTGTCAGGGATTTTTATTTCCTTCCCCCAGATAAATCCATTTGCACGTTTTCTCATCATGGGAGTCGAGGGGAGCAATCAATAAAGTCGTTTGTCCTCTGATGTTCCACAATGGTTTGTCTGCTCTCTATAGGCCTTCTTTTGTTGGGAAGGAGATGGCACCTTTTGTGGAAAACTAGTATTTCACATTTGGCAATGCTTCTCTCCAATTGTGTTTACAGTTTCAGAGCAAATACTTTTATAAGTGCAGAGCAAAAACTTTAAATATTAACCTATAACCTGGGATACAGATATTATAAATGAGATTAATGCATGCAGCAACTCACAAACATTTCATAAAGTCTGAACACTAAACACATCTTTATGAATCTAATACCTATTTAAACAATACTAACACACAGGGTGAGCCAGACCAGTTAACACCTATGCATTTGTCAGTGTTCAGTGAGACTTAGGGGCCTTGGCATGAGCTGACACCTGGTGTGCCAGTGTCACAAGGCTGATGCGACTTATAGTACATTGCACTGCATAATTCCATTTTGGGTGGATCACCAGCTGGGAGAAAGAACAGGAGTACTTGTGGCACCTTAGAGACTAACAAATTTATTTGAGCATAAGCTTTCATGGGCTACAGCCCACTTCATCAGATGCATAGAATGGAACATATAGTAAGAAGATATATATACATACAGAGAACATGAAAAGGTGGAAGTTGCCATACCAACTCTAAGAGGCTAATTAATTAAGATGAGCTATTATCAGCAGGAGAAAAGAAACTTTTGTAGTGATAATCAAGATGGCCCATTCCAGACAGTTGACAAGAAGGTGTGAGGATACTTAACATGGGGAAATAGATTCAATTTGTGTAATGACCCAGCCACTCCCTGTCTCTATTCAAGCCCAAGTTAATGGTATCTAGTTTGCAAATTAATTCTAGTTCAGCAGTTTCTCGTTGGAGTCTGTTTTTGAAGCTTTTCTGTTGCAAAATTGCCACCTTTAAGTCTGTTACTGAACCCTGGTCTACACTACGAGTTTAGGTCGAATTTAGCAGCGTTAGATCGATTTAACCGTGCACCCGTCCACATGACGAAGCCATTTTTGTCGACTTAAAAGGCTCTTAAAATCGATTTCTGTACTCCTCTCCGGCGTGGGGATTAGTGCTGAAATCGACCCTGCTGGGTCGAATTTGGGGTAGTGTGGATGCAATTCGACAGTATTGGCCTCCGGGAACTATCCCAGAGTGTTCCATTATGACCGCTCTGGACAGCACTCTCAACTCAGATGCACTGGCCAGGTAGACAGGAAAAGCCCCGTGAACTTTTGAATTTCATTTCCTGTTTGGCCAGCGTAGCGAGCTGATCAGCACAGGTGACCATGCAGAGCTCATCAGCACAGGTGACCATGGAGTCCCAGAGGTACTTCATCTGATCGCTGTATGGAGAGATGAATCTGTGCTATCTGAACTCCATTCCAAAAGACAAAATGCTGGAATATTTGAGAAAATCTCCAAGGGCATGAAGGACAGAGGTTATAACAGGGACCCGCAGCAGTGCCGCATGAAGCCTACCAAAGAACCAGACAGGCAAACGGCTGCTCCGGGTCAGAGCCCCAGACATGCCATTTCTATGATGAGCTGCATGCCATTCTAGGGGGTGCCCCTAGGACTCCCCCACCCCTGTGCTTCCCTCCTCTCCCACCCCTCCCGGGCTACCTTGGCAGTTATCCCCCCATTTGTGTGATGAATTAATAAAGAATGCATGAATTTGAAACAACAATGACTTTATTGCCTCTGTAAGCGGAGATCAAAGTGGGGAGGGGAGGGCGGTTGGCTTACAGGAAAGCAGAGTGAACCAAGGGGGCGGGTTTTCATCAAGGAGAAACAAACAGAACTTTCACACCGTAGGCTGGCCAGTCATGAAACTGGTTTTCAAAGCTTCTCTGATGCACAACGCGCCCTGCTGCGCTCTTCTAACCGCCCTGGTGTCTGGCTGCACGTAATCAGCAGCCAGGCGATTTGCCTCAACCTCCCACCCCACCATAAACGTCTCCCCCTTACTCTCACAGATATTCTGGAGTGCACAGCAAGCAGTAATAACGATGGGAATATTGGTTTCACTGAGGTCTGACCAAGTCAGTAAACTGTGCCAGTGAGCTTTTAAACGTCCAAAGGCACATTCTACCACCATTCTGCACTTGCTCAGCGTATAGTTGAACTGCTCCTTACTACTGTCCAGGCTTCATGAGCCATGGGAGCAAGGGGTAGGTGTGACCGTGCAGTGCTGCCGACTGGGAGAGCAGCCTGAGGCAGAAGCCTCCAGCTGGCATGATATTTCAGGCAGGAATGAATCTCCATTAGACGAAACTTAAAGAAGAGAATGACCTGGAGTCATTCCCATTTTTGTCCAGGCCAGGAGCACCCATGTCTGCCCCGGCTGCCCCGACCAACCTAACCGAGGTCGGCCAGGAGCACCCAGGGGACGACGACGACGGCTAGCAGTCGTATTGTACCGTCTGCCGTCTGCAAGGCAAGGCAAGGGGATGCTGCTGTGTAGCACTGCAGTACAGCGTCTGCCAGCAGCACCCAGGAGACATACGGTGACAGTGAGCTGAGCGGGCTCGATACTTGCCGTGGTATGTTGTCTGCATGGGTAACCCAGGAAAAAAGGCGAGAAATGATTTTTTGCCGTTGCTTTCATGGCGGGAGGGAGGAAGTGGGCCCTGACGACATGTACCCAGAACCACTTTTGACAATGTTTTTGCCCCATCAGGCATTGGGAGCTCAACCCAGAATTCCAATGAGTGGGAGCCTGCGGGAACTGTGGGATAGCTACCACAGTGCAATGCTCTGAAAGTCGATGCTAGCCTCGGTACTGTGGATGCACACCACCGACTTAATGCACTTAATGGGGACACACACAATCGACTGTATCAAATCAATTTCTAAAAAATTGACTTCTATTAAATCGACCTAATTTCGTAGTGTAGACATACCCTGAGTGACCAGAGAGGTCGAAGTGTTCTCCTACTGATTTTTGAATGTTATGATTCCTGATGTCAGATTTGTGTCCATTTATTCTTTTGCATAGAGTTTGGCCAATGTACATGGCAGAGGGGCATTGCTGGCACATGATGGCACATATCACATTGGTAGATGTGCAGGTCAACAAGCCCCTGATGGCATGGCTGATCTGATTAAGTCTTATGATGGTGTAACTTGAATAGATATGTGGACAGAGTTGGCATAGGGCTTTGTTGCAAGGACAGGTTCCTGGGTTAGTGTTTTTGTTGTGTGGTGTGTGGTTGCTGGTGAGTATTTGCTTCAGGTTGGGGGGGCTGTCTGTAAGTGAGGACTGGTCTGTCTCCCAAGATCTGTGAGAGTGAGGGATCGTCTTTCAGGATAGGTTGTAGATCTTTGATGATGCTCTGGAGAGGTTTTAGTTAGGGGCTGAAGGTGATGGCTAGTGGCGTTCTGTTATTTTCTTTGTTGGGCCTGTCCTGTAGTAGGTGACTTCTGGGTACTCGTCTGGCTCTGCCAATCTGGTTTTTCACTTCAGCAGGTGGGTATTGTAGTTTTAAGAATGCTTGATAGAGATCTTGTAGGTGTTTGTCTTTGTCTGAAGGATTGGAGCAAATGCAGTTGTATCTTAGAGCTTGGCTGTAGACAATGGATCGTGTGGTGTGTCCTGGATGGAAGCTGGAGGCATGTAGGTAAGTATAGTGGTCAGTAGGTTTCGAGTATAGGGTGGTGTTTATGTGACCATCGCTTATTAGCACAGTAGTGTCCAGGAAATGGACCGCTTGTGTGGATTGGCCCAGGCTGAGGTGGATAGTGGGATAGAAATTGTAGAAATCATGGTGGAATTCCTCAAGGGCTTCTTTTCCATGGGTCCAGATGATGAAGATGTCATCAATGTAGAGCAAGTAGAGTAGGGGCATTAGGGGACGAGAGTTAAGGGAACGTTGTTCTAAGTCAGCCATAAAGATGTTGGCATACTGTGGGGCCATGCGGGTACCCATAACAGTGCCGCTGACTTGAAGGTATATATTGGCCCCAAATGTGAAATAGTTGTGGGTGAGGACAAAGTCACAAAGTTCAGCCACCAGGTTTGCTGTGACATTATCGGGGATACTGTTTCTGATAGCTTGTAGTCCATCTTTGTGTGGAATGTTGGTGTAGAGGGCTTCTACATCCATAGTGGCCAGGATGGTGTTTTCTGGAAGATCACCGATGGATTGTAGTTTCCTCAGGAAGTCAGTGGTGTCTCGAAGATAGCTGGGAGTGCTGGTAGCGTAGGGCCTGAGGAGAGAGTCCACATAGCCAGACAATCCTGCTGTTACGGTACTAATGCCTGAGATGATGGGGCATCCAGGATTTCCAGGTTTATTGCAAATAGAATATCCCTGGTCGGGGTTCTAGGCATGTGTCTGTGCAGATCTGTTTCTGTGCTTTTTCAGGGAGTTTCTTGAGCAGATGGTGTAGTTTCTTTTGGCAATCCTCAGTGGGATCAGAGGATAATGGCTTGTAGAATGTGGAGTTAGAGAGCTGCCTAGCAGCCTCTTGTTCATATTCCAACTTATTCATGATGACGACAGCACCTCCTTTGTCAGCCTTTTTGATTATGATGTCAGAATTGTTCCTGAGGCTGTTGATGGCGTTGTGTTCAGCACGGCTGAGGTTATGGAGCAAGTGATGCTGCTTTTCCACAATTTCAGCCCGTGCACGTCGATGGAAGCAATCTATGTAGAAGTGCAGTCTGTTGTTTCAGGAGGAGTCCATGCAGAATCCTTCTTTTTGTAGTGCTGGTAGGAAGGATTCTGTGGGTTAGTATGTTGTTCAGAGGTGTGTTGGAAATATTCTTTGAGTCGGAGACGTCGAAAGTAGGATTCTAGGTCACCACAGAACTGTATCATGTTCGTGGGCCTGGAGGGACAAAAAGAGAGGCCCCGAGATAGGACAGACTCTTCTGCCAGGCTAAGAGTATAGCTGGAGAGATTAACAATATTGTTGGGTGGGTTAAGGGAGCTACTGTTGTGGCTCCTTGTGGCATGTAGCAGTTTAGACAGTTTAGTGTCCTTTTTCATTTGTAGAGAAGCAAAGTTTGTGTTGTAAATGGCTTGTCTAGTTTTTGTAAAGTCTATCCATGAGGAAGTTTGTGTGGAAGGTTGGCCTGGTGTGGAGTCTAGAACCTACATCAAAGTAAGATCTAGGAAGAAAGGAGAACAAAACCCTGGAACGTATGAGTAGAGGTTGGGAAACTTAGTGGTTTTGGTTTGGTGGGGCTTTGTCCAATCTTTATTTTAATTTTGGCTCCAATTTTGTGTGCTCTGTGACTTTTCTCTTTGAGGTTTAGCTTCAAATGAAGTTGAAATCTCAAAGAAGAGCTTGGGGAAACAATTGAGTTTTCCTAGTTTCAGGGTGACACTAAGTAAAGGCTTCGAGTTATGTAATGGTGTCCTTCTGAGAGGAGGGGATTTGTCTGAGTCTCAGCTTAGAATTGCCTAACGGCTGGCCCAGATTCACCAGGAAGGTTTGCAAACCTCAGCAAATCTTTTGGCAAACATAGATCAAGTTTCAGCTTTATAACAGAACAACACCAAAAAAACAAGATGAATTTCACCAGGTAAAGTCTACCATGCACAAATATTAAAGAATAAAAATAATACATTGCACTTATATAGTGCTTCCCATCAGATGATTCCTTATTTTCCAGGTTAAGGAAACTGAGGTCCAGAGGTCTGCCAAAGGCAAACGAGAAGTCCATGGCAGAGCCAGGGATAGAGCTATCTTCTCACTCTCGTTCCTGTGCCTTCACCATGTCTTTCATTTTTAAAAAGTCTGTTTCCGGTATTAATATTTTTATATGCTATTGTGCATAGGTATGATGCCATTTATGTAGAGATCTTTAGCTTTTGAGTTGAATATTATAATTAAAAAAAAAGGCTAAACTGCAGGAAAGGTTTTCATTTGAACAATGTGCACTGGCAATAAGTGGAAAAATATTTCTGCACATTGCTTCTGTATTTTGCCTCATGACTCTCATTAACATTAATGAGATTTGTGTGATTAAAACCTGTGCACCCTCCCCCCCCGAATATTTTGCCCTGTGTATCAAATTTTAGCCTGAAGTGAATTTTAATTAGTGTGTATAAACACTGCTTTGAACTGTGTGTAATTGACACCACTGTAATACCCTTATAAATTAGCTTTATATAAATTAACTTTACAAACTGCATCTGACTTTGTCAGTAAACCCTAATTCTGGTACATAACAGAACATAGGTATATGAATGAAAATAATTGTTGACTGCATATTAAAAGTCACACGTCTGTTTTTCTGTTAGGTCCCTTTTATCCAGTGCCACTGGATTCTTATTTTTCATAACAAGTAAGCCTTAGAAATATAATTTATAGGAATAAACAATAAACTTGTTTTTTCACTTGTCTTAGCATAGAACGCTGCATGTTTAATAAGAAACAGGCACTAATTCTTTTTCTGACTTGTGTTGTGGTCTCTTGATGTCCTGAAGAGACATAAGTAAAAACCGCTAAGTCACATCATAAAATACTTTATTTGCTTTGAGGTATCAGTTAATTTTACTTGGCGTACAGTACACTTGAAACAATAGTCCTCTCTGGTATAATGAACATGAAAGCTGCTTTATGTTCCTTTGTGAAATAATAGAGTTTGTCTCTTCCTTGTGTCATATATCAAAGCCACATATAATACAATAGTTTGGAGATTGGCTACACAGATTTTTTTTTAACAATCTTGAACTTCCATCAAATAGGACATGAAGGGGGATTTTTAAAGGGTACTTAGGTGCCTAATTTCCATTGAGAGTTTTTAAATACCTTTTGGAAATCTGGCCCTGAGTAACTTGTTATAACTGAGAAGCACTTGCTCTAGACTGGTCCTTGGTGCATGATGTAGCTAGTTCATGCCCATTGGGCCTTCCCCTGTGCACCACAGCACAGCAGCCTAGTGTCAGCACAGTATCTGCACTCCCCCGTGCGGTGCTAGCCTCTATGAAGTGAGTAGGGAAGAGGCCGGGCCTATCTCCCCAAACAGGCCAGCAGAGCTACACAATCTTGAAGGTTGCACCAGCAGCTCTGCTCCTCCCGCACACCCAATGAGCTCAGCAGAGGGAAGCATTGTTCCTTCCAGAGCTCCTGCTGCTACATGCCCAAGAATGCATGGAACTAGTCTTATTATATGCAAACCACAGTCCAAGAAATAACATTTCCCTCTGCCTCCCTCTTTCATTTGCTTCAGAATAGGTTAGAGGGAAGAGGATTGGCATATGGTAGGTGTAGAAGTAGTGCTGAGAGGTTCTTCTCTCCCCTCTCACCCCTGTCACGGAAATCTTACTTTTAAAACGATCAGAAATAAGAATACTGAATGTTTGATATGCACTGATGTACTTTGCATCTACCTTGGTAACGTAGTCAAATATCAGCACAAAGAATGAGTCAGATTTTATAGGAGGGGGGAGTTATTATAAGGGAAGTCCTTTATCAATCCAATAAGGGCTGGTAGAACTCATTAAATCTCCAAGGTCAACTGGAACTCTCTTGGATTAATGAAGAACAGCAAAAATGACCCTTCTTTTTCTTCTTCATCCCCTCTTCCTCTCCAAAGTTGATACTTTTCTTTGAGTGAGATCTATTTGTAGATTAATGTAAATCAATATTAGAAGAAATCAATATTTACATCTGTCAAAATGAATACATTAAAATCAGTCAATATAAATAAATCAATAATATAGTCCAAGTTAAGCAATAGGTCTAATGTTTATCCTTCCAAGCTATCAGGAGCCAGAGTGTGAATTCCTATTTCCTTTAATGACAGTTAATTGCACGAATAGTCCCCATGATCTCAGCGGCACAATCCATGCAAATCACTACTGGCCAGTGGGAGAAAGGGATCTGGCCCAAAAGGAAGCACTTTATCATATGTGTTGCCTTGTGAGAGTTATGGCTTTGCCCTAATGTGAGGACATTGAGGATAACTATATTTTTAGGGATGGAAAATTGTTTTGGCTGTAATGACATGCCCCCTCCTCTCCCAGTGTAAACCTATTTTTTTCCCCAACATTTTCTGAAAAACCATTCAGATAAATCTTGGATACTGAAACTGGAAGTATTGAGATATCAGAAAGAGACTCTTATCTTTCTACCAGGACACAGGAGAGGTTCAACCATTCCTTACCCACTCAAGCCCCAGCACCATTTTCCACTAGATCAGAGTATCCCCCTCCTTCACCTTGAATTTTCTTCAGGAGGGAAGTCTCGTATCCCTCTCCCAACAAGTATCCCACTTCATTACCTACTGTCTCGCAAATCCAGTGTAGCCCAAGGTCCAGTGGGCTTCAGCAGCATCCATGGAAACTACAGATGATAGCTTACAAGCTGCTGCATGCTGGGAGAACTTTCTGGTTCATGCCAGGAAGTACCCATTGCCCTCCTGGCAGGAAGTTTTAGCATTGAAGCTCAGAGCATAAGGTAACCAGAGAGGAGGCTGCTGGACCATAGTCCTGTTCTGTTTCCTTATGGAATGAAGCTTTTTTTCTGGGGGTTTGTTGGAGTGGGTCTGGTCTGAGGCAAATACACCCTGACACATGCTGCAGAGCATATTGAGGCACATTAGGCCCTGCACCCCCAAAGTTGTGTAAAAGCCACAAGCTAGACTTTCCCTATCTTGAATAACCCGCTCCTGTTCACCATCCCAATATGGGGGTTACACCTGAATGGTGGGATCCTCCACCCACCACTATCTTCAGCGATCCTCTGGCACCCCTCTTTTCCACACTCACTGTCTCATAAACCCTCCAGCCTCCCACATTTCTACCATGAGGTGGCAGCAAGAACTAGAAAAGTTCATCTGGTCCTTTTGCTGCTGCTACTAGCCTTTATCCCTCTGGTTAAGATGCCCCAGCATGCACTGGGCCAATCTCAAATCCTCAGTCTTTGGTGCTCCTGCGGATGTGGCAATTAGGGAGTGTCACCTAGCCACAATGGCGAGAGATGGGGCTTCCTGGATTCCATGGGGAGAGGATGAGTGAGGGACTCAGAACAGAATAGTGAAATACAGGAGCAAAGAGCTTCCCCTCACTAGCAATGTGACTCCCTCTGATCTATACAGCTATTTATAGCCCCCATTACAGTAGAATTTCAGCACCTCACCAACATTAATACAGTCATCTTCACAACACCCTCTCAGGAACAAATGTTTTATTATCACTAGTAAACTAAGGCATCGGGATAATAAGTGACTTGCCAAAGGCTGCACAGGACACTTGTGGCATAGCCAGGAATTTCCTGTGTCCCAGTCCAGTTTCTTAGGCATAAGTCTATCCTTCTCTTCCCCACACCCCAATAGAGAGATGCTCCCAGTGGTAATGTTCTTTCTTTTGGCCTTTCCATGGACAGCCAAACACTTTACTGGCTAATTTGCCCTGCCACCCACGTGTTAGATACTTTTTGATGGATTGCCAAACTGTCCAGCATTTCCTGTTTCTGTACAGGACATATACAAACATGGTAGATTTACTGTGGATTAACAATGGCGTACTTAAGAATAGATTTGGCCAGTTATGTTCCGTGAGTTTCAAATCTTGGGAAAAAATGATCGTTCTCCTTCCTTTAGTTGTTCTTCAATTTTTTTTTAAATTGTGCATCTGTTGTGGCACTGGAAATAAAATGACAAGACTGAGTGGAATGGGTCAAACTGAGAATCGCTGGCTTTCTGTCACAAAAAACCATGAAGCTAGTACTACTAGAAGTTTACTTCGTGATGCATTTAAAAATGTCTGCTTGTAAAGGAGGAGCTTCTTCCTTCCTATTAACTATTTATTAAGGGGCAGATTCTGCCACACTTTCTCATACTGAGTAATACATTAGACTCCAGTTCCACAAAGCACCTAAACAGAGCTGGGCAGCATTTTTCAGACAAATAGATTATTTGCCAAGAAGTGCAACTTCAAGTTGATCAGAACTGTTTGCAAATATTGGTCAAATTAGATTAATGGTTTTAGCCCCCCCAAAAGTAAACAAAATCTGAAAAAGTCCAAATGTTTTGGGGGTTTTTTTTGGACATTATTGAAATGAAATGTTTTGAGTTTTCATTTCAAAATGATATCTAATGTAGAAATTTTAGCTTGATTTTTGACTTTTTTTAAAAAAAAGTAAAACAACAACCGCCTCCCCACAACAAACCAAGAAAACACATCCAGAACCAAAACCAAATGTTTAGTTTATGGTAAAATTGAATGTTTTTTGTTCAACCCAAACCAACTTTTTTTTCTTCAATTTTGGTGAGACAAAAACAAAATATTGTCATTTCATGTTTCCCCCAAGCTATTTTCTCCATCCCCTTTTTATTGGTTCTGCCACAGAACCGAAAAGTTAATTATTTGCCCAGCTCTACACTTAAGTACATGAATTGACTGGGACAACTCCTGTTTAAAGCTAAGCATATGATTGAGTGATTTTTGGATCAGAATTTTAATCTACAATCAGTTCCACTGAAATCCTGGAATAAGATTCTACTCCATGTGAGTAAGGATGGCAGATTCTGGCCCCTGGTAGCTGTCTAGAGAGTTGGTTTGACATAGCAGATCCAGTTTCCCTTTCACACACTAATATCAACAGGCACGTGCTTTGCTGTGTGAAAAACAGGACAGAAAGAATTTGAAAATCACAAAACTGCACTGTATATTTCTCCAAGGGCTTCACTCAGTGACAAGTGAGCTTTATTATCACAAAGAGAAATAGTTTTGTAAAGGTGACATCATGGTAGATATTTTATTTTAAAAATGAAAATGACAATGGGACTAATTCAGTGCTGGGTTACACTTCCAAAATGATTGGAAGGGTGGTGAGAGAAGTAACTTGGAACAAAACGGCTGTGGGCAGAAAGTCCACTTGAGAGGGTTGAAGCAGTGCAGAACACACCTAGTCACTGCTTCAAAAGTAGTCCTTGGTTGGTCATTTGAATGCCAAAGAGGGACGAGTAGGCATGGCCAGGAGCCTGAAATCACCTGCCCTCTCTTTGCAGCTCATCATCCCCTGCTGGTGCAGGGGGATGTAGTTGACTGTGGAATGGAGTAAAGGATTTTCTAAGTTGGTTAATTTGTTCAATAAAGTTTGCAGTCATCACTTAAAGCAGAGAAACAGCAGGGAGCCATGACCTGACAGTGTTGCTGATACAGCATCTCTTTAATTTACCACATTGAAACAGAACTTTTGTTAATCTCCTCAGACAGGATCAAAGCCGTAAAGGAGAACACACTGCATGGTAACAGGTAAAGCTAAACAAAATCTAATACAATGTCTATGTGAGGAGACTTATCTCCAAATATGTATGTCTACATATAAATAACCAAAAACATGCCAGATCCTGTGCAAACTCATCAGAAGGGGGGAAATGAATCTTCTGATTGGGTTAACATGGCTAGAAGTTGCTTAATCAAGGCATGCAGTTTTTTCATCATTTATAAGATATTTCAATAAATATTGACATGGAAAAAGAACATTAAACAACATTCCTCTTTGCAGGCATAAATCTGTCTTGCAGTGCTCCTGGAAATGGACAGCTTCTTAAATTATTCTTAACACACAAAGCACACTTGACGTCAAAAACCCTTGTGTGACGCAGGCTATGCTTTTCAAGACAACACTGAAGAGTGCTTGGCATCTAAGTTGTCTTCTAAAATGATTGAGAGGTTGGTGAGAAAAGCAACTTCTTGCTTGTAACAGAGCTGAGGGTTAATCTCCAGTCTCAATTATCTGCTGCACAGACTGTGAAAGATATTTTTAAGACATCTGCTTTGGAGCCACTTTCAGTTTACCCTGCATTCTCTTGGTATCAAAGGACAGCACAACTGACCTATTTGGTTACACTGAGCGTACATTTGAACACAACAAGGTGTAATAAAAAGGTAAAATAATATCTCAGTCTCACAGGCACCCTTAATTAATTCCGCATCAGATTTGAGCCATGCAGCATTTAAAAAAAAATCATTTGTTTAGTCTGGGAAATGCACTCAGCACTTCGCTTGCTCTGACATGAGTAACAGATGCTCATATCTCTTCTGCACTTATGTCTTTGAAATTTGACCTCTGAAAAGTAACCCATAAGTGGATGATAGTTGGAAGTTTTAATAGCTAACGCTGAAAATGTGTATACAGAGACTCTGGAGTGACGCTCTGCTAAATCGAGGTTAGTGCCTGCTGTGTTCAGATGGGATTAGTGCCTGGTGAGATGACGTGCAATGTGTGTGTTCAAAGAAAAGAGAGGCCAAAGGGGAGAGACCTTTTAACATTATGATTACACACCTTAAACAAGAAAAAACTAAACTGAGAGACACACATTATTGTGTAATATTAAAAAAGAAAAAAAAAAAAACCATACAGGTTCAATTCTGTTCCCACCAGTCATACCACTGTAATCCCATTGGGGTTCAGAGGCTGGGGGACTTATTTATGCACGGGTTTAAGTGCCCTCAACTTCCACTGACCTCAATCAACAGTAGTCTCACTGACTTCAGTGAAACTGCTCATGTATGAAAGTACTCAGTATATGAATAAGGGCTTTGCAATCAAGGCCAATAGCAGTTGTGAAGAATAGGGCCCCTCTTGTACTCTGACTATGCCACTTGAATCATATAAATCTTATTCAGCTTTTCTCTGAGATGTTGCATAAAAATGTCAAAAGCACCAAGTGACTTAGAAGCCCAAAAGCTCATTTTCAAAAGTGACTTAGGAGCCATGGGGCTTCTCTACATGGTCAGTTAATGCATGGCAAGCCGGGTGTGAATGTTCAGTGCTGTAGCTGGCCATGGACCTTGCTACCGCCCACAGTAAGTTCTGAGTGTGCTGTTTCAAACAGCAGCAAGTTGCACTGATTTGTAAGTCACTTAGGCATTTCTGAAAATTTTACCAATTCTCTGTCTTGCTTCCTTATAAATGCTGTCAATTACACTAGCCCAGAACAATACTGGATTAGTGTGTTACACATAGATTTCTCTGCAATCGTCTTTATTTTTATATTTTATAACAAACTCTTTGATGGGTTAAAATGAATGATTGTAAGAGTGATATATGAAGAAAAGGCTAATGGAAACAATCCTATTGTGGAAGAATCCTAAATATTACATCTTGAATGGAGATGAACTACAATGAATGAATACATGCAAAGAAGTGTTGAATGATTTTTCTATTTGATCACTGAGGAAAGGCAGGTATTTCAAGACTGTGAAGATTTTTTCCCCTAGACACAGTTATAGAGAACTGTTGCCACAATTAGGCATTAGCATGCAATGATGAATATGTAAGAATCTTTACCACTATAGCAGTTGTGTAGTTGTGTGTTCTTGTATGTCACTGGTATGATGAAGAGGCTGTATATCAGAGTTTGGATGTTATGATGAAAGATTCATGGTTTACCTCCATTTCTGCCAGTACTCAGAGGGAGTGCTGCAGGAAGATGGTGCTTGGGGAAAATGTTTCTGACTGGTGGTAAAATACCTGCATAGTTAAATAATGTAATCCACATTTTAAATATATGAATGCTGTATGGGACACTTTGCAAATGATCCATGGCATATAGAATGATAGCACAACTATACAGACGGATCCTGAGAGGTGCCAAGAACCTTCAGCTTAGCACTTCTTGGGATGAAGCCCACAGATTTGACATCATGATTTTAAAACTGTTGGCCTCCACCTAAGAGGCAATGAACACCTTCTGTAAATTGCTGTGCATCTTCCATCCCGTTAATCTCATTGGGAGTTGATGATGATCAGCACCGTACAGGCGAAGCTCACCACTATGCAGAATCAGGTTCTTGGAGATTATATTTTATGACTTTCTGTCAAATCCTGATTCTTTTTCAAGCTAAAGAAAGCAATTTGTCAGAATTAATAATAAATCTCAAAATTAGATTCAGAGTTTTATTTATCAAAGCATCTTCTGATAACTATCTTTTTAAACTACTTTGCTTGCTATTCAGCAAAGTTCATTGCTCTAGGTTTGAAGGAATAATCGGACCCCAAATACCACTGATATTTTTATTCAGCTAATTTCAGAAATTTTCACTTTCTTCGTATGAAAGAAAACTATGTTGCTGTTTGGAGCTGGAACCAGAAACCAGCTGCTGTGTGATGCTCCTAGGAGAGTAACTCTCTTGGAGTTCATTAATTTTCTGGTCACTGAAGTTGACTTCCAGCTGTAAAATTGAAGTGTATGTGGTTTTTGCATTAACATGCAATATTTGTATTTTAACTGCTCTCTGGTTGATGGCTGCTACTGTTGACTGTCAAAATTGCACATCACATATTGTAAAGTCACTCTGGCTGGAAATGTGACACTTGAGAGCTGTGATCGTGCAAACCCTTACATGAAACTGACCTAGTGCAGAGGTCGAGCACAAGGCCATGCATTGCTTATGACTCGCGGATTCTTGGCCCTGTGCAGCTCCAGCCCTGGCTTCAGTGCAGGTTAGATCAGCCTAGGGCCTGTTGAAGTATTTGCTAGCTGGACACAGTGTCCAAGGGACCATAAACCTGCTGAAAATTGGTGGATCACATTGGCTTTCTTGCCATGACCTCCTCTGCCCAACATTCATCCTACGTTGGGACTTTGATGGAGGTAGTGGTAGGATCCAGCTACACTGGCTTCACACCAGCTCAGAGTGGCTCCCAAGATACTGACAAGATACAGCCAGTATCGGGTTTCCTGACACTACCTGCACAGATGTGCAGATAGTAAAATATCCCCAATAGCATATTTCCAGAGATGAAACACATTGATCTTTTCTTGCTGATACCCACATTTAATATTTCATTTTACATGTTTTGGATCAGATGCCTATATTACCCGTGTTACTTTAACATCTACTCTTAGAGGCTTTTGGCTGGAATTTGTAGCAGAAAATAAGAGCAGACTTTGAAACCTTTCCCCCCCACCCCCACAAAAAAAGTTAGAGCCGATTCAAAAGCAGAAGTGGTCTATGAAGATCTGCACAATCTACGGGAGGTGATAGCTAATTTTGGCAGTACAAAGATAGGGTTGGGAGAATATTGCTGCTTTTCCATAGCGGCAAGAAGTCAAGTCCAACAGCCTAGCAGGGCCCAGTGGGGCATCTGAGCACTTCACAAGAGGGAAGCAAGCTCAGGGAGGCCAAGTGGGGCACACAAGCCTCTGTGAAGGGAAGCCAAGTCCAAGTAGCTCAGCAGAGCCCATGGGTGTGTTCAGAGACCAATGAGCCCAGAGAGCATGTGTGGTCATACTTTGAACACCTGCACACTCTACTGTGGGTGGTGGAGCTGGGAAGAGTACTACTACTTCTTTTTGCCTTTCCCCAAACAGATCCCTGCTTGCACCCCTAGCCTGGGATGTTTTGTCTAACAATGGCAAATACCAGAGGTTTGAGAGGAAGGTAAGCCTTTCTCTCCCGTGTGAAGCTGATCCAATGCTCATTAAAGTCAGTGGAAAGAATCCCATTAAAGTCACTGGGCTTTGGATCAGGCATTGTGTAATGCTATTAGGGGGAAAATTTCTTCCTGGGCTCCTAGTGGGTAAAATTTAAGCCCTGGAGCATGAGGTTTAATATCCTATTATTTCATTCTCATAGTTTGCGTAACTCCCAAGTTCTCATGGGTTCTAAAATTATCCAATTATTCTTAAAACCTTATTCAAATATTTGTTTTTGATGAGCTAGTGAATTCCAGGTTGACTAGTTACAGCTCGAGGTAGTATTTCTCTATTTTGTTTTCTTTTAAATGTACTTTGATACACTTTCACTGAAAGGCTGATCAGTTCCGTGTAACTCCACTGGAGATGAGTGAATAATTTGCAACAAATAATTTTTTTGCCTAATTTGCACGAGCAAAATCCAAACACAAGCACTTGCAGTGCAAAGACTTGAAGATGTGAATTTAAAATTCAAGTTAGGTGAAGGTTTTTGATGTTCATTTTGCATGCATATTTTCACCCATTATATGACTCTGAGTGCCACAGTTCCTTCTCTCCGGTGCACCTGGGGCAGTGCAACTCATAGGCAGGGCTTCTGGCAGAGCTGCAGTCCTTATGGCCCTACACAGCGCCTACCAAATCAGAATCTAGCCCTAAGAAAATGCAAATAGTTAAATTACTTATCACTTGTGTCTGTGTAGGTCTATAGTATAAGTGGTTGACAAGGATTGTTTTAGTGTTTGAATACATCTCTACCCCGATATAACGCGCTGTCCTCGGGAGCCAAAAAATCTTACTGCGTTATAGGTGAAACCGCGTTATATTGAACTGGCTTTGATCCACCAGAGTGCGAAGTCCTGCCCCCCTGGAGCACTGCTTTACCGCGTTATATCCGAATTCTTGTTATATCGGGTTGCGTTATATCGGGGTAGAGGTGTATTATGTTCAAGAGTCAGATCCTGTACCCCCTCAAACACTAGCAGCCAGAATATATTATGCCATTCAGTGAACATGTCATTCTTCTGAGACATAACTGCACAGTGCCAAGCCAGGAACTTTATGTGCTGGTTCATTCTCTACCTTCCATCTCACTCTCATACCACCCCTCATCCTCCCCGCCCGGCACTGTTCCTTCATGTGGTTGAAGAAATTTTAGATTCACCCAAGCCCGGTAAGGATTTACAACGCACCATAGAACTGTTGGCTTTTACAGTTTGGTAATAATTAACATTACTGTGGCAATATGGCTATTTCTGTGGCAACATTAATACTTTTAAATGGTAATATTTTAAAGAGATACAAGGTGGGTGAGGTAAATATCTTTTATTGGATCAACTTCTCTTTACCTCACCCACCTTGTCGCTCTAATATCCGGGACCGACATGGCTACAACAGCACCGCATACAACAATGGAACATTGGAATGGTGAGGATCACTGACCATATTTATTTTAAAATATGTTATTTACATTTAGCTGTTCTCCCTGAGCCTTCACTTGGCCAAAATACGAGCAGGAAGGATTTTGTCCTGTGAAAACCAGCCACAAACTGAAGCCAAATTATTGTCACTCTGAATTTTAGCTGTTAATCAGCTGGGCTACTAAAACAATGCAGTGCAGCTGGTGTGGGCTGCTCCCTGGGTGCAGACACTTGAGCACCAAAAAGATCCATTTTGGGTGTTTTGTGGCTCTTGCTCTTTACCCAACTTACCTAATATGAAGGAACCACATGGGCACAGTGGGATCCAAGTGACCAAGTTTACAAACTCTAAACAACAACCAAGCTTCCGACAGCTTATGGAACACAGAAGACAGTGAGGGCCAAGAGAGGGCTCACAAATGATTTAAAGGGATACTCAACTCCTATATGCTCCTTTCTCTGGCTTGGTCCCTAACATGCCGCTCAAGCCAGGTACCAATGCAATGCGCTTTTGCCCCACTTACACCTCCTTTTGAAGATGCACTATGCTCTTACCCCCGGGGCTTGCTACAGCTCAGATTATGAGCAGAAACTCTGAACATTTAGCCCTAAAGCTTTGTCAGCCAGAAGAGGCACCATGAACTTCAACATTCATTCACTTTTAGGGCATGTAGTGCCTAATTTTTTTCCCCCAGAAAGCAGCACCTTCCTGGAATTTAAAAGACTATGGAGACACAAAGGGAAATTTTTCTTCAACCAGTAAAACTGTCCTTCAACTGATACCTTGCTTGCCTAACTATTTGCACTAGCAACCAAGTGTTTTCTTGCTGTCCATTCAAATAAAATAGGTCATAGGACTGATAAGGATTTCCTGAACATTGGGCTTGGAGGCATTAGTGAATGCTAGAGAAGACTGATACTGACCCTTTTTATTCCCCTGAGAGTGATTTGGTCAGTCCTCCACTTCGGGTCAATATGCTGTTCTCTATTTCTTTGCCTCTGGCTGGTTGGAGAGCTCCAAGTCCGAGCACATCTGACACACCATAACTGGCTTTATCTTCTCCAGCTTCATTCGCTAGGCAGTTCTGCCACCACAATGATTCTTTCCAAAGCATCTATTTATCTAGGGCAGAGGTTACCAGACATTTTGATGAGTGACTCCCTTTGCAGATTCATGTTCTATGTGTTCCCCTGTCATGGGAGCCTGGGTGGTGGAGGAGGGGTGCCTGGTGCCCATGGGCTATGGGGACACAGAGGGGTGTTCACCATGTGGCAGTTGAAGAAGCTTTCCACTCTCTGAAGTGGTCACGTGGTCTTGGCTGCTGGGACCTGGCTCCCTGCTCTTTGTGCTCCTTGCTGCTCTGGGGAAGCGAATAGGGCCATGCTGAAGAGCGGGGTTGGGAGGGGAGTGGAAGGCAGCACCCTCTTGACCCCAACCTTTCACCGTAGCCCCATCAGATCCTTGCACCCTCCAATAACCTTGTCAGCCATGCCCCGCAATTTGGGAACTCTGATCTATAGGACTTATATGGTCCCCATTACCGTAATATCTGATTACCTCACAATTTTTAATGTATTTATCCTCTCAACATCCTCTGTAGCAGGGAAAAATTGTTATACCAAATTCACAGATAGGAAAGGAGGAAGAGAGACTAAGTAACTTTCCCAAAGTCACACAGAAAGTCGTTGCAGAGCAGGGAATTGAACCCAGGTATCCCAAATACCAACCTAGTGCCCTACCCACTAGCCGGTCCTGCCTCGCTGAGCCTAGAGGTTTGGTACCACTAAAGCACATAGGAAGAATCTTGGTGTGAAGATGGGCGCAAGCAGGAAAAGGGTTTTCTCCTTTTAGATCATCTTTATTTTTTTTATTGATAGCTTGCCCTTCTGGAAATAATATTTTTGGCATGCGTACAGCAGTGTTAACCACAGAAGTATTAGCAGCAACATGCCGCTATTCAGGACTGGTGAACTGATGACAGTTCTTTGGCAAAACCAAAGGCCCCACAGAAACCTGGATTGCCAGAGCATGTGTTGTTTTACTGCTGTGTTTCAGTTTTCTCTTTTTTCAAATCTTTTAATGAGTCTCAGCAGAGTGAGAATCATGTTGTATTATACAGAAGAGAATTTAGAAGCTCAAGTCACACCCACTCTACAGGATTTCCTTTAAAAACAAAATATTATAATGAAACAAATAACTATATGGAGTCACAGTCAATCTTGGTATAAGCAGGAACATCTTCATAGGTTTTAGCAGGGTTATACCTGTTTTCTTCAGGGCTGAATTTGACCTGGGGTGTTTATATTACTATAATCTTGTATGCATATGAGAAAGAATGTCTTTGTCTGAGACAGCTTGTAGCTGCTGATTAAGGTGATAATCAAATAAAGCAAGAAGGCATAGGAAAAATTTGGAAACCAAGTAATGTTGGGAGAAAGTGTTGAGTAGGGCGCAATAAATCTTTGTTTGGGTGGGCTAGCAAGCTGAGTACATACTCAGGGTCCGGGCTTGTACTACTGGCGCTGAAGCCCACACTGCACTGTCTTCACTGCTATTGTTACTCATGCTTGCTAGATTCAAGCTAGCTCAGGTAGGCTAGATGACCGCAGCTTTTGCTGTGTAGGTATACATTTGCAATGGAGTGTATGCTAATCAAATCCACAGATAACAAGCAGCTGGATGAGACTCTGGATACTTTGGGGGACAGAATCTATGTCAGACCATTTTCAGAATATACTAGCTGAGATTTTTTCCCAAGTCATGTCACTGCACGTAATAAGATTCCACAGCATAAAAGCTAGGGATCTGAGTCACATTAATACTTTAAACCATGTTGGCAGTGTATAAGGCATCAAAGATTAAGTAAATTATATTTATGTCCACTTTAAGTCACCTTTACACAGCTAGAGTTGTGTAAAGTGGCCTTAGTGGAAATGGGAATCAGGCCTTGTGTGTGACTATACAATGACAAGAAATAAAAATTGGCTGTTTCCTATGGGAGTCATCAGAGGGGATTTGCCAATTCTGCAGAATACTTCAGGGATTCTCCATTGGATTTTCCCTGAGGGACCAGAAAACTCTCAGAGAGCTCTGCAGGAATGGTGAACAAACTTGTAGTAATCTCAGCTGTGTATTGGCAATACTAGAGTTTTCTTTAGCCAAATTACAAGTGTGAATTGCTGATCAAAAATAGGTGGTACTATAAAAATCCACTTGCACAGATTGAGTATGAGGACATTGTTCAGCTGATCTCTGAACTAATGCTGCTTTTTAATGGGGTTTCCTTGAAATCTGTCATAAGTCATGGCTGCAGCTTTTCTCTTGTTACTTTTTGTTTCACTCTTTCTTCTGTTCCACAGTTTATTTAATGTATCCCTAGAACGTGCAATCTGAGCAATTTGAGAGTCATTATCTCCATGTTGTTATGGACCTTTTATATGGATCAGTGATATATGTGTTGATTACAGGGGAATGGGTAGCTCAGGATGAGGCTGATCATAGGAGACTGAGCCCCTTATCATTTTCATTAATTTGAGTCACAGACACTGAGCCTGATTCTCCTCTCGCCTACCCCAGTTTTACACTGTTGTGACTCCATTGGCTACAATGGACATACTCCTGTTTTGTATTGCGGTATGGGAGAGCAGAGTCCTGACAATCATTATCTGGTGCCTTATGTGAAATGGTTTGGTGGTGTCTGATCAATTCTAGGTCACAAAACTCCACAACTCCAAGTCAGACCTTTATTGTGCAGGAGCATAGGAACTGACGTACTGGATCATCTTGCCCACTGTCCCATCACCAACCGTGGCTGCTACCACTTGCTTCAGAGATAGGTGAAGAAACAAAAACAAACCCTGCAGAAAGCATTTGTGGGAAATTTACTTCCTAACCTCTCAATAGGCTGGGGCTGGTTTATGGCTTGAAGCATAAGCCCTTATGAAACTTGTTCATTTTTTGTAATATCTTCTATTATAAATCAAGGTGATCTTATTCTTCATAGAAATGTCTATTCCTTTTTTGAATCCTGGTAAGCTATTGGCCTCAGTGATGGAAGTCAATGTTCGTTTTGAATTGACTTCATTAGGAGCAGGACCGAGGCTGAGCCCATAGGCACTGTAAATGTCTCCACTGCAGGGTGTCAGTGGGAGTGTTGAGTCCCTTCTAGCTGCATGGTAGCATGCTCTGTGTACCAAGAGCTAGCAGGCAAGTGCTGCTGGCATTCCAGGCACTAGGCTCTACATGCTCTAGCCCTTGGTGGGTTCCCATAAAAACGCCCACACTTTGAGTCACTGAGGATTCCTTTACGAGGGCTGGCAGTGATAAATGGTGAAAATACCGTATTCTGATTTTCCTTGTCAATCTTGTACACCCTGGAGTATATTTTGAATGCAGTGCATAGGAATTCAGATGTTAACAGAGGGTGTACAGCTACATTTGGGTGTATATTGTTCCGAAAATGTATTCTTACGCATCATCGGGAAACTTGCATGAGAACTTTGGAAAAGACCACACCAGTTCACTTGCAAGATATACAGCATCTCATTAGGACCAGGCATGCTCACCAAGTTTTTGTTCCTCAAATTTATTACACCAAACATTGCTTCTTCCACAGTTTGCATGTAAAGGAGAGTGCATATGTATATACTGTATACATTCCATGCTTTGTACACAGCTTAAAGATTCTGATCAATGTTTTCCTATCTGTTCACTGATATAATATTACTTTATTCAGTGGCATTAGGACTTAGTGGCATTAGAACATGAGTCTTATTCTGCCTCTTATTGGCATCAACATCTTTTCCCTAGGTGGGGAGAAGTGAGTTTTAAACCAAGATGCTGCAGTCATGATGGTGGAAAACCAAGATGTCTTCAGATCCCATCATTGCCATTTCTTTGTCCACGTGTTAAAAATAACACTGTGCTTCAGTCCTATAAAGATCAGCGGAATGGTATTTTCCTACTGTAGCGGAGCCCATGTCACTGTTCCTCTACTCTGCAGCAATGTACAGTACAGTACATCTAAAAAAAAAAAAAAAGAAGTGAAAAATGTATTCCAGAACGCAAAGGAATGCAAGAGAAAAGAGTAAAGTACACATGAATGCTATAAGCAGGAAAAACTATTAGTGCACCTGCGCCATTTCTCATTGCTGTGGAACATTTGAATTAGTTCGGCCTTAACTCATCACCTCAGAGTGCTGCAGTCAAAATTAATCTGCCTGTATATTGGTGGAAAAATATTTCCATAATGAAAGGTTTACAAGTTTCAGGCAAAGACACCTTAGTATACTGGGATCTGAAAAACTGGCTGCAGCCTTCTCTGACAAAACCTACCATAATTCACTGTGTACTTGGGTGCCACTTTGTTGTTGCTGGTGCAAACAGAAGAAACCTAGTTAGTGCTGCCAGTGTTGACCGCTTTCTTCTATAATCTAAAATTTTACAAGCCATTTTTAAAGCAAGCCTGTCTTCCAGAAACTGTAGCTGAAGTAGGAGGCCATGAAGATATCTGAGTCATTTATTAATCTCTCTATCTCTCTACACTTTCTTTTCTTTCCCCCTTCCCACTATGATAGCTGTTGGCGAGCTGAAAATTACTACAGCATCTGTGCATCTCATCTGCACTAATATCCAACATAGTGTTGCAAATCCATTTGTGAATCATACTAGTTGCCTTTTCATAAAATGGAATAAAAGAGACAACTGATTGACAGATACTCAAACCAAGTTTAGCCCTGCCCTCACAATCTCCCTTATCCTTTGAATCAATGAGTCAATCTAGTCCTATTCCCATTTTATAATCAAACAACTGTTCAAAGTTCAAGGGTGAAAGCAGCTCTTCGCATTTTGTCTGTTTTAATTATACATGGTTGGCAGCAAGTCTTTTGCTAATGGTAAAAGTTTCACATAGGAGATCAAACAACCCATGTCATTTGAAAGCAAAATGACGTTTGGCGTGTGGGTTTCATGTTAATGCCAATGTTCTGCATCCTATGAAGAAAATTTATGCTTTATCAGGTGCCAAATTCAAGATTAATAATAATAAAAAATAATCCCACCTGAACATGGGGAATGTATATTAACACTAGTCCCCAAAACACCCACGGTGGGCAAAGCTCAGGAAATTCCTGCCATTAAAAAATGGCTCATTTGCTTTCTTGTAAGGAAAGAAAAATAATAATTTTAAAACCTTTCCAGGCATTAAAATCAAGATTATTAAATTAAAAAATAGATTATGCTCTTTCCTTGCATTCAACTGCCTTTGTTGGGTAGTGATATATTATGGTTCTTAGCAGCACACCAGTGTTTACCCTGGTTACTGAAGGAATAAATTGTTCTAAGGATGCAGATGTCCAAGTAGTTAACATTACAGCCTACAGCTATTGCCAAGGAAATAGGAAAACCTGAGTTGTTCTCCTGCAAAACTACTTTAAGTTATATTTTCTTATTTATGTCATCCTTAATTTTCCCTCTTACCCAACATCCCTATGTCATATAGATTGTTTCTGAAGCTAAAGTCCCAAGGTAGTAGTTGGTGCCTATGCTTTTATACAATGTAAAATATAGGCAAAGGTAAAGTTCTTGGCCAAGATTTTCAAGTAACCAGTGATTTTTAGGTACCTCCGTTTTTGGCTGCCTAACTTGAAGAATCTTAAATAGGGGCAAGATTTTAAGAATGGGTATTCTTTCTGAAAATTAGGCCCTGTTACGGTGTTTAAAATGGGTCATCCAATAATCGAAGCACCCAAAATCACTAGGCACCTTTGAAAAAATTTTTTATATTATTTTCATTTACGAGATGAAAAGTGCAATACCACTGAAGTGTTCTCCCTAATGACTTATCATACCATGAATTAATTGATTTAAAAATGGTAAATTAAAATATCTGTACTATTTAAACTTTTCAAGTTTAAATGTAGTTTTTATTGGTCACTACATGAGACCCAATCAAAAGACTAATGACATCAACAAAAAGCCTTCCATTGATTTCACCGGGACTTAGATTGGGGGCCTTGGATGTTGTAGTAATAGCAGCTAAGAAAAAAATAAGATACATAAATGTATACACTGACAAATTTCTTCTCTGTTGTGTTTTTATATTTCACTGGTATATTTGTAGGCCTACAGACAAGCCTATGGTATCTTCTATACAACTTATTAGCTTCTTTCTTTTCAATTAAGATATAAAATAGATGAAGATTATATGGGGGTATCCAATGTTAGTTGTTAATCTGACTATGGCAAATACTAGATATCTTCAGTATGAAATGTTGTTAGTGTACTTTAATGAAGTTTTCTAACTTTTAATTTCTACCTTGCATCTCAATCTGCAGTCCCTGATGGCCTGGATTCTGGCTGGCAGAGCAGCTTGGACAGTAATTGCTGTATAAAAGTTCAGAAATTCTGCTGGAAAGACTGAAATCTTCCCTGAGGGATCTTTACTTTTTGAAAAGGAAGGGGCTAGTCATCTGGGTAAGACAAACGGATCTGAATCTTGCCAGTCTTCCACTCCTCTTAGTACAGGCTCCCTGCTTCACCTCAAGCAACCAACCTTTCCCTCAGCTCACTGAAAGGTCACCTGGCTGCAATTTCACCACTAGTACAGTGGTGTTCTCCAATCACAGTGATAAGTTCTGGGTATCACCACATTGATGGCATAATTGTCTTTCTGCACCACCTCTGAAGACTGCATTCCTAGAGGGAGTCACGTCAGCCCTGGAGAGTCTGAGATGCAGTCACTGTCTGATCCATCATATATGGTGTTCCATAAGTGTAAAGTGTTTTATTTTGGACCAGCCCATCACCTCTTAGCAAAGGAAGCCTCTCATTTCCACCTAAATCAGTCTGTTGGTCTACCTGTATTTTTCATCAAGCCTCATTCATTACCAGGGAAGTCTGGGTTGTCAGATATTTGAACAAGACCAAGCCATTCCTGAACCACATAGATTGCTTGTAGAAAGTGGGAATATTACAAAGCGATCTATCGATTTCCATGCAGAGATTGGCCAAATGGATTTGACTCTGCATCCTGTCTGCAATGAACTAGCAGGGATTCTAGTACCTATGTGTGTCAGAGCACATTCCTAAAGGTCTAAGGTAGCCACAGCTTCTTGTCTTAAATGTTTCTATTTTTAATATGCAAAACTCCTCTTTGGAGTTCGCGCCATACCTTGACACTGAATTACTCTCTGGATATAGCTGCCAGGTCAGATGCTCAATACGGGAGAGCAGTCCTGCAACCATTGTTCAGTTGAGACCCGTTGAACCTAGCTCCTTTGGATTTAGGGACTACCTGTAAATGACGAACACTGAGAATCCATTCAGCCAGTGCCCAAAGACAAAAGGCTGGTCATCACAGTAACTGCGATTCTTGGAGAAGATGGTCTACATGGATCCATATTCCCCAATCTCCTTCCCCACTCTTCATGATTTAACACTTGGGCCTACATTCCATGCATCGCCTCAGGTAATGGAATCATGAGGAGATAGGTGGGGTGCATGTGCCATACCAACAGACACAACTACCCAGAAAGTTTCCAGGTCATGCATCAATAGTACATGCTTCACTAGCATTGGATTCATGCAGACAACAAGATTACCATTCTTTTAGGTTTGTGGTTGTATAAATTAGCAACCAGATACCATATAATTCTTAGGAACCAACTCAGACTGAAGCAGCCATTTTTTATATTTTATTGCTCTGGGGCTAGAATTACTTAATGCCATACCACATGTTAAAAGCACTAATTCCAGGGCCCTCTTCTTCCGTGAGTACTGACACTTGAAGATTAAAGGTTTTCAAGCCAGATTCTCGTCTCAGTCATGCTGGTATAAATGGAAATGTAACTCCAATGAAGTGAATAGCTACTCCAGATTTAACTAGTGTAACTGAGAGCAGCATTTGGCCCTTCATTCTTCATGCAAAATCTAAAAGTTGCTTTTGGAAAGTGAATAAAATAGATTTTTGTTTCACTACCATATTTTACCCT
This sequence comes from Terrapene triunguis, assembly GCF_002925995.2. Taxonomy (NCBI): domain Eukaryota; kingdom Metazoa; phylum Chordata; order Testudines; family Emydidae; genus Terrapene; species Terrapene triunguis. The sequence goes on from NW_020664383.1 coordinate 238,754, forward strand.
GGATTTAAATGGCTCCTGGAGAATTCTGAAAACTTTTCATCAGTTGTTTTGAAATCATGAACTATGGGCTCATTTCTGCACTTTGCAAATAGATTGGGGCTTATTACTTTTGAAAACCCTACCCATGGCATAATTCTTAAATTTAGGGCACTCAGATACCATGGTGATAGGCATGAGAAGAGAAGCTAGTTAAATAAATAATCTTACTCCATGACCACTTACACCCAAATAACCATGTGAATATCTGACTTTAGGAGATGCTGGGGAAGGCTCTGGAAGGCCTCTGCAGCCCCTTGTATACAGTGCATTCCCCTTGTATACAATGAATGTACGGGTCCAGATCTGGGGTTAGGAGAGTGGATTTGGGAAGCTCACACAGGAGAGCTCAGGGTAACTTCATAGGGTAGCATCTGCATTGTTGCACGGAGGATGTATGGAAATGAGGCAAAGGTGGGCTGGAGACAGCCAGAGTGGAGATAGCCTGTGACTCTGCATGGGGTATTGTCCTCATGAAGCAGGAGATTCATGGGTACAACCTCAGGCTGCAGCAGCAGCAGCTATGGAGCAGCCTGGGGAGAAAGATCCTTCATTCCCAGTCTAGCGGAGATGTTCAACATATGGCCCATTTACATGAGCTGTGTGCAGGGGGTGCAGCCTTTGTTCATGAATTAATATGATGTCAGTTGTGTGATCTTAAAATGGGAATATTAACAATAACAAAATGCCACCTCCAAGGGCACTCAGTTTAAGTGATCACATGGGGTAGCAAGGTAGAATGGGTCCAAGTAATATAGGCCATGGGTTTGCTTTTCTTACCCAAAATAATCAGTAGGTAGTTCAGCCTCCTTACATTTAAAACATACTATGTACTAGCTTTATCTACACTTTTAACCCCAGAGATAATTCCTTTCCATGCACATCAAACATCCATAATCAAACAAGAAACTCACTCTTCTAATACAAGTTTCAGGATTGGTGAGTGAGTAAACACCCATATTAAGGTGTCCTGGAATCCTTTAAGAATGTGTTTGATTATTTTGTGTGTAAAGAGGTAAGAGGATGTCCGACAAGTGAACCCATTTAATCTTATCAAAAGGCTCTTCAATCCCTTAATAGCTTCAGGTAGAAAATCTAAATCTGGAAGAGGAATGGGAGTTGTAGTTCAAGCACGGAGCATGGAGAAGAGGATTGGTGGGCTCACTTGCTCTGCTCAATAAGGCCTCAGTACTGCATAGACTTAAGCACATGATTAACTTTATGGCTCATGAATTATAATGGGACCGCTCACAGTGTGTAAAGTTAGGCATGTGAGTAAGTCTCTACAGAATCGGGGCCTAACTGTGCAACTCCCTCTGAAATCTGGCTGCTACAGGCTATTTGGCAACTGCATTATTGAACACCCTGGGTGCCAGGTATGTTTGAATACAGCTGCTGTGTTCAACCATCTGCACTGCATGATGCGTGGCAATTACTCTGAGCTGGGAGGAGTATCTGAGGTCGTATGGGCAAATCCACAGCAGAGTTAAAGAAATTCTGTTTTCCCACAGTTTAGTTCTGTTTTCCACATATGGCAGAGATCGTGCTGATTGAAGGCTTGTGACAGAATACTTGGGCCAGTTCCCAAACAGTAATTTTCTGGTCATTCAATTCAGGTTCCAAATACATTACCTATATTTTGGTAGGCTGGGTTGCCTGTCTCAGGTAGGTTAAGATTTTGAAATCCCTTCACCCACTACTCCCCCCCCCCTTAATATCTACCTCAGCTTATTCAAATGTACAGAAACAGTCAAACAAAACACGTTGTCAGTTAATTCAATAATTTGCTCCCTTTGGAGCAGCAGTTTTAAAAGACTGCTGTAGTGAAAAATTGAAGTTAACTAGAAGAGAACAAGGAATATTGTAAATAAGAATTTCCTAACATATACACATTTAAGCCCTTATCTGGCAAACACTTATGCATATCTTAACTTTAACTTGAAGCTAAGCAGTCGTTTGCAGGAAATTTATAATCATAACTTTAAAAAAAATGTTTTTGTAAGAGGAATAAGTTAGATGTTTCTGCTTATGATCAGCAAAAGAAATAATTAACAGCATTTGCTCATTAGATTTCAGGGTTTATAGCTTTTGAGATGAAGGAGGTAGGTCACAGTTACCTTAGACCAGGGATCACTGGATTGGTTCACAGTGAGAAGATTGTCTTCATGGTATAAAGTCTGAGCATCTCCTTTTAAGTGAAAACTTCCATTTTGCCGAAAACAATGGTGATTCTAAAAACCCTTTGAGAGGCCATAAGAACTCAGAATCTGTTGAATTTCCATCTGGACAGATGTTTAGTTTCTCTAGATCAGTATTAAGGGTACCAGGGACTTCTCATGTGTGTCTAGAGGTGACAGCCACCTCCATGATGCTGTCCCAGTATGCTCTGTGCCTGACAGAGCCGCCCTCCCCTAAAGGTGGGATTCATGGCTGAGGATGGACTAGGCTAGGACATGAAGTAGGAAACACTGCCCTGGAATATGTGTTGTGCTCATCCCGCCAAGCCCCAGAGAAAACACAGTGAAGAAATCATGCAGCACTAAGCAAAAAGCATCAAACAGTAAGGCTGCATTAACTCTCCTGCAGGCTGTAGTGCATTGTGTGCTGTGTCTTTAACATTACATATACGACGAACAAAGAGCTCAGATCCAACTGGGCCACAGCATACACATATTGTGTGTGTCTCTTGTAGTATTGTTACTAGGCTTAGCAGAATTCAATTTGCATGTTTTATAATTTTGACAGATAATATTGATGTTTATTTTTAAGCATTTTAAACATTTTTTATCGATTTTAAATTTTCACAGTTCCATGAAATTATGGGGAGGACCAAACAATTATTTAATGATAGATTCAAAAAGTTAAAGATTTATAACTTTTAAAACACAAATTGCCACCATCACATGTCAAAATATACAAAGTAAATATCCTTAAATCAACAAATGTACCTGTTTTTACAATTTCATCTGCTAGTCCATTAATCACAAGCCTAATTCAAAAGTCTAAATCACTCTTAGATTTTGACTCTAAGTTCTCAGGCAGCATTTTTCTTACTTTGCCTATCTGTAAATTTAGATTATTATTGTTGGAAATAGTTTTTCATTGGTTTGTGGATGTACGGTGAAAGCAACATTTACTTATTTAAAAATCGAATCCTTCCAAGCCTAGTTATAATTCATACATCCTTAACAACGGGCTCTAGGACCTGTGAGCTACAAGGTTCCCAGAGCTTGGGCTCCAGCCTGAGCCCAGCAGTCTACACAGCAATGAAACAGTCTTGCAGCCTGAGCCCCATGAGCCTGAGTTGGCTGGCACGGGCCAGCCACGGGTGTCTAGTTGCTTTGTAGACATGCCCTATGAGCACTCTTGACTGCAGGAGGTTTTAGCAGTGGGATAGGAGACAGCTGGAGCTTTTAGGACCTGGGGAGTAGAGGGAGGCAGTTTGGAATTGTGAGCTAGTCACACTGGAAACAGCTGGATGCTAAAATGATAACCAGTGAAATAGTTAATGATCTTTATCTTTAAATTATCACCATGAGGTTGCAGAGTGAAAACCACATTGAGAAGAATGGGGCAGTTCATTCTCAAAGCTGTTATAAGGCAACTTTGCATTGCTCGCGTTCAGTTCATGTTTTCAAAGTTATCTTCAGAGCCAGGAGGGCTAGAAACAGTGTTTAAGTGAAAGTTTATTTTATGCAGCAAAATATTCAGCAAGAGGTAGATTATATGACCCAACAAAACATGAAGCTCTGTTTAAAATCTATGCTTGTATTTTCCAGTTTTTGGAAAGTAGACGTTTTAACAGAAAATTACAAATCAACATTTAATTTAAAATCCAAGTTTAGTCCTTAATTTTGCTATTTTGAAAGAACTTTTATTTCATTTTAACAGTACTAAGCATCAAATATAAAAATGTTTTTCCCTTCTGTATTTCCATTTAAATGTAATGATCCTGTTCACTAGAGACAAAAAGACCTCAAATTTCCTTTTTTTATTCTGATGTGACAGATTGAAAAATCATCAGGAAGCCAAAAGTGCCTGCCTTTGACCAAGTTTCTTGTACTTTGCATGACTGGCAGTTAACACTCAGTGCATTCTCTTTAAAATGTAACCTTTTCTGCAGACTCTGCGTTGCAGCCCCAGCAGGAGATTTAGCAACTGAAACCTAAACGTTACACCCACAGTACCTGGGAAGTCACATAAGCAAGTTAAGTATCTGAATGACCTTGATAGGTTATACTACCATTGTCAGGGTGGGAGCTGTATGTCATTTTTAAACTGCCCAAAATGTGCAGTGGAAGTATGCTGAAAACAACAAGGATAATAACATATACAATAATAAAGAGTCCTGTGGCACCTTATAGATTAACAGATGTATTGGAGCATAAGCTTTCGCGGGTGAATACCCACTTATGCGTCTGACGAAGTGGGTATTCACCCACGAAAGCTTATGCTCCAATGGTGCCACAGGACTCTTTGTTGCTTTTTACAGATCCAGACTAACATGGCTACCCCTCTGATACATATACAATAATGTAACTGCTGAACTCCAGCCCTGTCTATACTCAGAAACTGACTCATTGCTGACAAAAACTGAACTAGGATTGAAAGTTAGTTAACTGCTGGGCTGTGTCTACACTAGACATTTTTATCTGTGATTCCCAATAGGCAGCAATCTGCGTGCTAGCACTGATGGAGGCCCTCACATAGGCGAGAGTTTAATCGCTGTGTTATAACACTGTTTGGTACTGAAGTTATAGATGGGGCCCATTTTTTTCCCATTCTTTGCAACAAATCCAGGAGTACGTTAATGGAGAAGGTTACCTTGTTCCTTAATATTTGTATAGGGTGACTGGGCAAAGTGCATCATGCCCAAATGTTTGTAAAAACTCTGGATTTTTTCAAAATGGCCAGAGGGGCACACTCTTCCTGTCCCACCCCTGACATTCATGCCCACGGTGATTCCCAAATACCCATTGCTGCCCTCGCTCACATCCCGATTGCACCAGGGAGACGGTGATTTTTCTAGACACTCCAGAGATGCAGCCTGGTTGTGAAGTGTGCGTTTGGTAGACTTAGATTGAGGCAATGATGTCTGACCCACACTGCCATCAGCAAATGTGGCTATTGTTATGTTTGTCTATTGCATTCTGCTTAGTCTCTGTGACAGCAAGGCTGAGATACTTAATGCATTATAGGCTGTTGAGGCTGTGCACCAAATTATGCAGGCAGACACATCTGAGGCTGTGACTCACATCAACAGAGCATGCAGTAAGTGTGTGTTCCACACTATGATGCTCCATGCACATAAGCACCAATCCTGCGAGCACTTAAGCATGTGCTTATGTTTAAGCATATACATAGTCCCATTGAAATTAATTGGGCTACTCACTTATGGTTAAACATATGCTTAAAGCATTTGGCTGGATCAGGGCCATGTTTTGTTAGTGCAGGAGTAGGCGATGTGGCGGTGAATAATGTGAGTACCTGATAAAACCCGATTGGAATGTTAACAGCTGTTGCTAATAAATACCATTGTTTGCTGGTCTTCATTTTATCCTTATGTAGTAGATGTGATTTTCTTTTTAGCTTATTTTTATAGGAATTATATAAGCATAAGTGAAGTTAGAGAAGAGTGAATGTGTTATATATTATGGACTCTTAACACAAGAGAAACAATTAGTCAACTTTATCAAACGCATTAATGTCCAGGCCAGTTCCAATGAGTAACCAGTGTGCTGGAGAAACAAATGCTGGAAAAATATGGTTTCAGATTATAGGGACATGAACTGCATGTCCTTGGAGAAGGTTCCAGTTCTCTTTCCTGCTCTCGTGCAGGGTGTAGTGCTGGAGCAACACATGGGAGGGAAGAGTTGAGTACTGGGGCACTCCTACTATATGTCCTGGGATAGTATTATAGAAATATTAAATAAGAAACAGGTCCAGGGGTCTGTTTGTGGACTAACAGTGCAATTTTCTTTTGTGCCTTTGCATACTCTATATACAGTACCCTGTGGAACTACTCCTGCGGCCTACAGTCCATTTTAGAAGCTTTGTCCTTGTGACAAAGTCAGAATGGACGGCTACCACAGAGTGGTGGAAGGCAGCTATATCAGCCCTAGCATTGTAAAGGCCCTTTTCCCCATGAGCTGAAAAGGGGTTACCTCAGATCAACTAGGAACACCTGAGGTCAAATAAGGTCTGCCTGTGACTTTCAAGAAACCAACCCTTTTCTCATGGTAGTTTGATGGGAGACAAGCTGCAGCAGGGCTAGTGGCAGCAGGGAGAAAAGACTTCTCCTGGGTGGAAGTGCTCTCCTCACTCGGGGGAAGCATCCCTACTAATGGGCTGTTTGGGAAAGGGCTGGCACCCAGCAGCCAGCATAACAGGGGAAGGGAGAGGGATTCCCTTTTTGTGTTATGAACTTGTTCCTTTTTGTTTGGCTGAAGAGTACTCCTTGGGCCTACCCTGAGACCCACCCTATAAATATAGAAGAATAAAAACTGAAGTGAGGAATAAAAACTCCCTGGTGTGGGACTGATTTACTCCAGGCTCCCCCACCACCAGAGGGGGAAATGCTGAGCCTGGTGAGGCGAAGGAGGTGCCTTCCCACAATTCTCTTGTCTTGTCAAAATAATTTTGATCACACTTACATCCTGGGTCTTTTGCTATTATGGTTTTCCTTCATCACAAGCTCAAAGACATTCAATCCATTTTAGTGGGGAAAGTGTAATGATGAAGCAGAGTCTGTATTCTTGGATATGTGTAACATAATTCTTTAATAAAAAATAATCAGAAGGCTTTTTGTTCAGGAACTGCTTGTGCTCTTTTTTTATTAATTAATATTTTAATGCTTATTTCTGGGCTGGGGCAACTTTGACCTTTTGGTTACAAATTACATAATTAGCTTTGAACATACATATCACTTCACAGTTTCTCACTTTCCCACAAAGGTATTAGTGCTCAGTGGTATTTCCACCTCTTCCCACATTTGTATGCATATTTGGACCTCCTCAATGTACAGCAAATACAGCCAACACAAACATACTCTCCCCTATTAGATTAGACTCCAGATTCAGGCTGAGGAAGTGCTTTGGTACGTAGTCCTGATTTTCATTATTTTTTAAACAATTTGCGGGAAATAAAATTAATGGTTCGGTTTTCCAAATGCATTTTTATAAATCAAGGGGAAATAGTTTAAATTATTAGTGCAGTTTGTTTAAAATGTACTGTTTTCCTAGTAGTGATTGTTGGGTTTTAACCGCAGACAATCACAAAGGATTCATTCTTTAGATTAACTGTCCCCAGACAGATTATCATGATTCAGAGTCAAATTCAGATACCCTTATTCATACCTTACTTGGTGAATAGTCCAACTGAAATAAGTGCCAATGTTTGTGGAGAAAGATGCTACCCAAAATGAGTAAGTATATCAGAAACTGTCTCTCTCTGATTTCTGTGAAAATGTAGGGATGGTGTAAACAGCAACAAAACCACACTGGGGTGTATTTTTTCTGTTCGAAACTCCACATACCATAGTCTTCAAATACTCTCACAAAAATAAATAATAGTACTATTAGGCACTGTTGTCTGGAAATTATGGGTGAAGACCGAAATGAGGACTTCAAGAAAATAATCTGTCTTCTGAAATACATATTTAGCAGTTAGATTGAGAGGTATGAAAAGTACACCTCCCTGTAGAAAGGGGAGCATTTGAGATTGTGACATCTCATGGGGAATAAGGAATTCTGTCAAACAATACATTGTTCAAGGAGGCCTCAATGCAGGCAAACTTTTAAACAAATGCTTAAGTTCATCTGTATTCAGGACAACACTTCAGCATATGCTAAAGTGCTTTCTTGAATAGGGATGCTTTTCTAATGGGAACAGTTGATGGAGGTATGGCATTGTCTTGCTTTAGTTTTCAGATCTGGGCTAATTATCAAATCTGCCGGAGAGTGGCTGCAGTTTTTTGGCTTATTTTTTCTCTCTCCCCTTGTCCTGCCCACACAGAGCCACAATCCCTTGGAGCTCACACAAAGGAGTTGCCATGGGTTTCCAGGAAGTGGGAGACTGTCATTAAACTCCTAATTTACAACCTGCTCGCGGTTCCCTCCCTCCCTTCCTAGTGCCTTAGCCAAGGGTTCGTTCCACTCTGGACTTGTTTTAGTAGAAAAGAGAATACAATCCACACCGATTAAAAGTTTTTCATGCAGGATGTCCCAACCAGTAACTCCATAACAAACACCACAGCCCATGAAGATAACAATCCTAGAACCGTAGAAATGTAGGGCTGTAAGGGACTTCAAGACACCATCTAGTCCATTCCTCCAGCCAGAAGCAGGCTAAGTGAATCTAGACCAGGGGTCGGCAACGTTTGGCACGCTGCTTGCCAGGGTAAGCACCCTGGCGGGCCGGGCCAGTTTATTTACCTGCTGAGGCGGCAGGTTCGGCCGATCGCGGCCCCCACTGGCCGTGGTTTGCCGTCCCGGGCCAATGGGGGCAGCGGGAAGCCGCGGCCAGCACATCCCTCTCCCGCGCTGCTTCTCGCCGCCCCCATTGGCCCGGGACGGCGAACCGCGGTGAGCGGGGGCCGCGATCGGCCGAACCTGCTGTGTCAGCAGGTAAATAAACTGGCCCGGCCCACCAGGATGCTTACCCTGGCGAGCCGTGTGCCAAACATTGCCGACGTCTGATCTAGACCATCTCTGATAGATGTTTATCTAACCTATTCTTAAAAACCTCCACTGACAGCGGATTCCACAACCTCACTAGGTAACCTGTTCCAATGTTTAACTATCCTTATACTTCAAAGGTTTTTCTTACTATCTAACCTAAATCTCCCCTCCTGCAGATAAAGCTAATTATTTCCTGTTGTACCCTCAGTGGACATGGAGAACAATTGATCACCATCTTCTGTATAACATCCTTTTACATATTTGAAGACTGTTGTCATGTCTCACCTCAGCCTCGGATAAATATACCCAGTTCTTTCAACCTTTCATCATAGCTCATGTTTTCTAAATTGATCATTCTAAACTATCTTCAGTTTGTCTGTATTTTTCTTAAATTTTGATGCCCCAAATGGGACATATTATTCCAGCTAAGACCTCCGCAGCATGGAATAGGGAAGACCAATTTGTATGTAAAACCTCCTGTGTCTTACATATGACACTCCTGTTAATACATCCCAGAATGATATTTGCCTTTTTTGCAACAGCATCATATTGTAGACATATTCAATTTATCCACTGTAACCCCAGGTCCTTTTCTGCAGCACAGCTGCCTAGCCAATTATTCCCCACTTCATATTTGTGCATTTGAATTTTCCTTCTTAAGTGTAGTACTTTGCAGTTGTCTTTACTGAATTTCACTGTATCGATTTCAGACCAATTCTCCAGTTTATCAAGACCATTTTGAATTCTAATCCTGTCCTCCTAAGTGCTTGCATCCCCACCAAACTTGGTGTCATCCAAAAATATTTTAAGTGTACTTTCTACTCCATCCAAGTCATTAATGAAAATATTGAATAGGACTGGAACCAGGACAGACTTGTCTGGGACCCCACTTGACATGTCCTCCTGCTTGGCTGCGACAGAACCACTTTTAGACTATGATTTTCCAACCAGTTATCCACCCACTGTAGTGTAACATCACCTAGATCCTATTTACCCAGTTTGCTTATGAGAAAATCATGTGGGGCTGTGTCAAAAGCCTTACAAAAATCAAGATATATCACATCTATTGCTTCACTTCTTCACACTTTCTGCCAATTAGCTCTTTCCTAAGGGGACTCTCCAGGAAATGCCCTTTGCAGAGCTATCTAGATTTGCCCAACAGTTGGATATAAACCATAATCTATGCCAGCCCTGTGAGTGCAAGAAGAAATTTCTCTTTGAAAGTGAATTTTAAATTTCTTAGGGAGAGAAGGCTATTAAAACCTCAGAGATCATTTCTATATGGTGAATTCTAATTGGGTCAATTGAAACTTAAATATTGAGATTTGTTGGGAAAAAAAGAGTAAATGGAAGAAACTGAGGTTTTCCTTACTCAAAAGGGTATGTAGTTAAAACATGTGTTACTTATATATTTGTGTATTATACTAGTTATTTTTTACCCTCTGGAATTTTTGCTTCAGAGTTTATATGGTGTGTGTTTCTCATGATGATATGGAAAGGAAAGTTAAACCAGCTGAGAAAAAGTCTTGCACATCTGCCAAGGAAGCAGGGGATCTGGGTATGATTAATACAGGGACAGTTTTATTTTAGTTCCCTATTTCTGCATTTCATTTTTTTTATTTCAATTAATTTGCTTCTGTATTTGCAAGGATGTTCATGATAAACCCTAGGCACTCATACATTCTAAAATACAATTTGTAAAAAATAAATAAATAATCAAATCAACAAGAAACAAACTACCTATCCCGACTGCTCAACCTACAAAATACAGCAAATAACCAGCTAGGGAGTAAATCCCACTCCCAATCCCAAACCTACCCCAAATACTGAGAAAATAGCTGGGCTTTGTAGCATTCCTGTGTAGGGGGTGGGATGAACCTCACACTGGAGACAGTGGGGTTCAGGAACAACTCTGGGCCTAGGAAGCTCTGTCGGGTATGTTCCAGTTGGAGGAGACTTAAAGCGGGGTCTCCAGCACACCAGGGTGGCAGACAGAGAGAGACAGAGCCGCACTTGCTACTATGGAGGGGTTATGCTGGGAGCATATCCCCAGGAAGAGAACTGCTGCACAAAGCCAGGACTCCCCAGCCGTCAGAGGCCCATGGGCCATATTGCAAGGAACAACAATGTAAGCCATGTATTAGCTGGATTGCAGGTAGCAGACGGCTTCCTTACAGGGAAGTGCCCCTGGACTGGAGTTCGGTGGAATGGCAGGGTCTCAGTTCCCCCATGCTTTGAAATTAGGTGGGCCTGCCACCAGAGATTCTAACCATAGATGGGTGACCTGCCCCCACTCACAGTGCCCTGAAAATCAACAGATTGCAATTTAATTCAGAGTTTTGCATTTGTTAGTTCAGTTGCTCTTATGTTTCCAGGCAGTGTTTTTTCCCCCCATATTTCATTCTGCATGGCTCAAGAGGTGCTGTTGTCAAAATTAATAACTCAGCTATGTTGGTGGGATGGTTGATTTGTAGGGCCCTCACTAACACTGTTTTGCTTTTGTTCTAGTGTTGCAAAGCAGCCTTAAAGCTGGTTTAATTGGTTCCCTGCTTCTTTTGAAAAGCTGCAAATTCTAAATGAATTAAACAGAATGGCCACAAGTTCAAATGTGGATGTCAAAAACTGGGCACCTACCATAAAACTGTATTTAAGCAACTAAATAAGTGGCTTAAATTTCAAAGGTTCTGAGTGCCCACAGCTCTACTGATTCCAAAGGAAGTTTTGGCTGATCAGCACCACTGAAAACCAGGCCACTTATTTAGATCTTAAAAATATTGAGTCAGATGTCTAACTTTAGTCACTAAGAGCATGATCTAGCTCAACTGAAATCAATGGGAGTCTTTCTATAGACTTCAGTGAGGCTTGGATCAGACTACAAAATTTTTGAAAATTGGTTGGTCCTGGCCACTGGGTTAAATTCTGCCCTTCACTTTTCATTTGTGCAATCCCACTAACTTTCATGGATGTAAACTTCATTTTGTTGGTTGCTGTGTAAATGAGGTCTTTCTGGGTTGACATGTCTGAGTGCAAGGCTAAGCCATGCATCTGAAGTTAGGGATGTGTGGTGGGAGGATTGAAAGAGGTTTCAGGAGCCTGCTGGAGGGAGCTTGGCTGTAGAGTGGTTGCAATGATTATCTATTTTCTTGTAGTGTATTATTTAGCCATTACATTTTTATACGCATGGTATATATTTTCAGGTATAATGTGGGCCCTGGCAAACAAAAGAAACTAAGCTGGAACTCAAGTTATGTGGAGGTCTGTTTGTAACTGTAGCTGTTTTCTTTAATAAATATTTCCTATTTATGATGGACTGTGAGTCCATATGTTATGAGAGCTGTGCTTAAAATCTTTACAATTCCCTTTACAAATAAATAATACTAGTCTGGCAATTCTGTGCTAAGCATAAATTTTACAAAGTATGGCCTAGGTCAGCAAGGTACTTAAGCATGTGCCTAACTTTAAGCACATGAGTAGACCCATGTGCTTAAGTGCCTGAGTGAATCAGGGAACATGAAAAAAATGAGAACATAATTTAGGCCAAACTAAAATGGTCAAGTTTATGTTGAAAACCACTGCACTTTAAAATAATTTCTGTAGATTGTTGGCTGCCATTTCACATATTCAAAACCTAGCACATTTTCTGTAGCAGAATTTTAATTTTGAAATACTTTTTTTTTTATAAAATTAGTCTCATCTCTATCAAGAATACTAGAGTGTTCTACAAGTATGGTCCCAAACACTGCAGTATACAGTAGAGTTATTGCAGTAACTCTTGCCTATTTTTCTAGAATACTATGGCTGTTCAAGTTGCCCATTAAATGACAGCAGGTGAAGCAGAACATACTAATTGTTTCAATAGCAATAAGTGACAAAGCAGGCAGATGAGCTGTAGGAAAGAAAACTTTATTAAGTAGGCAAATGGGCAGTATTTTATGCTGAGAGATCCTTGTTTGATCCATAGCTGGCAGGCCACCAGCTTGCATTCCAGAATTCCAGACTAGGACTAGGTCACACTAGACTAGGTCCCTCCTGAAACCTGACCCACTTTCTAAAGTCCCATTCACCTGTGTATTCTAAAGCAGTGGTTCTCAAAGTAGGGCTGCTGCTTGTTCAGGGAAAGCTCCTGGCGGGCTGGGCCGGTTTGTTTACCTGCCACGTCCGCAGGTTTGGCCGATCACGGCTCCCACTGGCCGCTGTTCGCCACTCCAGGCCAATGGAGGCTGCGGGAAGGGTGGCCAGCACATCCCTTGGCCCGCGCCGCTTCCTGCCGCCCCCATTGGCCTGGAGCGGCAAACCGCGGCCAGTGGGAGCCGCGATCGGCCGAACCTGCGGACGCGGCAGGTAAAGAAACCGGCCCGGCCCTCCAGGGGCTTTCCCTGAATAAGTGGCGGCCCTAGTTTGAGAACCACTGTTCTAAAGCTTGTTATCTAAGTCCTCCATAATCAGAACTTGCTTTAATTTTACTCCTCTTCTTATGTGTCCCCCCATCTTGATGCCCTTTATGAACAGTAGCATGGAGTAGTCCCTGAAGCCACTGATGAGGTCTGCCTTGCTGTCTTCCTCAACTACATGAAAGAGGATCTCATCCTGGCAGCCTGCTTTGCCTTAGACCTTAGACTGAAATCTCTGGTGGCTCTATGTTCTCTCCAACCCCCAGAAGTATGAGTGTTGGAAACCTCTTATGCTCCCAAGCTTTTGGATACCAGCAGGGAGCTGCCTGCAGAAAGTTTAAGAGGACTCACCTCTGCATTGCAAACCCAGTATAGCATAAAGAGTAACCTGCTAACTTCTGAACCTCTGTGTTAGAGTACTATGAAATATATAATCTTAGAGAGGTATTGGGAGATCTTTACTTTAAGTTGTTTCAATAACCCAATTCCAAATGAGTGGGAAGTTTATTGCCACTAGGCTAAAATGGCGTGTCTTGGGGAAGGATTAATGCCATATTTCAGAGTGCTGGCAGAGGTAAGCAACTTTATAGTTCACAGTGAGAGGTTCCTGTTCCTTCTGAATGAATATATGGCTGAAGCAGTGTCTAGCGCCAAGAAATATTGAGCCTCTTCACTAAACATTGTGTTTACTTAATACTTACCTCCAGGGGAACACCCAGTACTTCCCCTTGCCATATCTAAGCTGCCATCTTTTTTCAGCATGTCTTGGGGCTTGTTGGGATGTGTATGTTTTGGGGATAGAGGCCACTAGGGCAATGAGGTTTGCTGTCTTCTCAATAGTATGAGCAACCTCACCCAATGGTGCCTGAATTCTCAGAATCCTGGGCTATAATTTGTGAGTGCATTAAATCTTGAATACAAGGCTCCATCTGCTTGAATTTTTAGTATTTCATAGAGCTCTAGATGTTGCCCCCTCCCAAGCTAGTCAACATTTCGCCTTCATCAAGGTTCCCTTAACTAAAGGGTTCATGTACAGATGTGCATGACCCTTTTAACAGCACTGCCTCCACCGCACTCCCCATTTCTACTAGGAAAGAAGCAAAGGGTCCACTGTGAATCCCACGCTTGGATCGCCTACACTGCAGGGCGTTGTGCTGAAACTGTGCAATTGAGTCAGCCGAAAACGTTTCTGTTTCTTTCCACTTCTCAAATTCTCTTTTTATTCATATGTAAAAATATAAATACACTCATTTGAAGGAGTATTACAAAGATTTCCAAGTGCTGGAATGCAAGTGAATAGATCAGCAGCCCCTTCACCTTTCAAAGATTCCAACATACAATACTTCTACAAACAATCCCCTCATTGCATCAAAACAGGATGTAAGTAAGCTAGCAAATCTATGGGCATATGTTAAATCTGTCATGACTCATCAGCCACAGTATAGAAGCCTTGTCAGGTTCAGGTAAATTGGGATCATGCACAAAATCAGAAGCACAAAATCTGTCTCGTGGCTGAAAAGGTGGAAATTGCTTCCAACAGTCTTTTAGCAAAGAAAAGCTCATTGCACATGAATGTGCAAACAAGCTCTTCATTATGTCCCCTTGAAATCCTATATAATGCTGCATAATACTGCCATGGAAGATATAAAATAATCTTCTGGGATTTGGCATACAAAAAATATAGTAATGAGTAATGACATGTTCTATTAGGAGAATATGGTACAATAGTAATAATGCCAGCTCTCATTGTTAACATTGATTCATGTATTCAGTAACTTCCATGAAATCCTGCACAGTACTTTGCTAAATGGGAGTGAAATTAATTCAGGCAGGAAGGGTTCTACATTTATAATGAGGTTTACATTTAAAGATGTCAAAATGAGTTTTCAGATTTCTGGTTCTCTTACAATGTTAAATTTCTCTTAATTATGCTGCTCTTTAAAGGGTAGCCATGAGTTTGTTGGTTGACCTTTTCCCGAGTCTAAAGTTACTCATGTTTTTAAGATTACTGCAATCACTGTTTAAAAAGTCGAAGGTTACCAGCAGCAACCATATGGCAGTGTCACATATACTACATTATGCCCTTATACTTGAATCAGAAAACTAGGAGTAGTTTTGCAGGGGTCAAGGTCTGGGTTTTCCCATCCTTTGAGAGTGTGCTCAATTTTGCCCTGCCAATATCCTTTCCCCACCCTAATATGGCTCTGATATTAAGAGTTAACTGTTGACCTAATGTTACATATAAACTTAGCAAACTAAATCTACAGTTCTAAATGAAAATGAATTAGTGAGTGGTCTTTTCAGTTTTCTAGTCCACAGAAAGACCACATGTAGCCCATGCACCAACCATATAGTATAATATAAACTGATATATTTATAGAACCTTGTCCCATAGTAAGAAACAAAATTTTGTCACTCCCCAAGTTAACTAAAATAATGCACAAAAGTACTACAGCTACTGTAGATGAGCAGTATCAAAATACAAGGAAGAAAAAGGAAATACAAATAAATGGTTGGGGTAAAGGAAAAATGAAAATGAATTGTAAATCTGCAATACAAATATAACTGCACTACAAACAGATTCTGATTATTGAGAAACTAGAATTAATTATCAGGAAACAAAGTGTAGAAAAGAATAAATTGTAACACACGTACTTGACACCTTATGGTTGCTTTTTTTTAAAGCAATCCAACAATTGCTTAGTTGTAGCTAGCATTCAAACAAGAAGCTCCCTTTAATGGTTCCAAATGGCCCATGATGAATGTGTAACACTCTAGGGATATCAGTATTAAGGCATTGATTCAGCAAAGCACTTAAGCATGTGCTTAACTTTAAGCCTGTTAATTCATCCCTATTCAAAAAGCACTTAAGCCCACCTTCATTGATACCCTCTCATTTTTCAAATCTCCTCTTAAAACATATCATTTTCTCTTTTTCCTATCCCTCTTAATTATTCACTCCCACTCAGTTAGCGGAAGTATAAATGAATGTCATAACTTTTTTTAACCATACCACACTATTTTCTGTAACTTATACCATATGCTGCTGTCTTATGTTTGTTTTGTAAAGCGTTTTTGAATAGCGTTTATACAGTTATACTAGTTATATTCTATATTATTTTAAAATAAACTAAGTTCTTTCATAAAAGTTGAGGAGGATTATTTCTCAGGTATAAAACCCCCACATAAATAGAGATGTCATAGATTCTGAATGGCTACATAGATTTGTATTCTAGGAGTGATACATTTCCTTGTTGAGAGAAAAGAAATGTACACAAACGTAGGAAGTCTATCTTAATCTTATATTTTAATCTAATTTAGGGCCAGAGTCTGCCACTCTTACTCACACAGAATAGCACCTTAATCCACAACTAATCCCACTGAAATTAGTGGAAAAATCAGTGGGAATACTTTTGAGGTAAGGTGTTGTTCAGTGCAAGAAAGAGTGGCAGAATATATTTCTTATTTAATTGTACGAAACTCTCTGAAATAGGACTATGTGGCAAAGAAAATGCTACTTGCAGCACAGAAATGTGCCATACCTGATCGGTCTGAGTGTCCAAGTCAGACTGTGTCCTGAAACACACTTAAACAGTTTCTGTGAGATAAATGCTTTCCATCCTAAGGCGAAGTCTTCACCATGGAGTCTTTTGCCCTAGCTGCTAATGCCACAGTAAGTTTTGGTTTTCCTTTATTTTTTAGTAACTTCTCTCCTTATCACATTATTTATGGTCAACACAAACTTTTTGTTCAAGAAAACCAGCAGAACTGGGTTATGCTGTGCGTTTGTGAAAGCAGTTAAATAAACTCCCAGTTTAACCAAGTGGTACAGTTGTGGTAGGCTGATAGTCAGAATGTGATAATAGCTCTTGTTGAGTCCACGAAGAGATGTTGCTGGAAACTTCTCTCCTCCCAGTTCATCCATTTTGGGTTCCCAATGTTTGAGGAGACCAAGGTTTATAATGAAACATATGTTCTGTTAGGTCAGCTGCATTATGGTGCTCTGAACATAGTCTGGCCATATCAATCTGGATATTGAATGAGTGGGTTCTCCTCTTTATCCATAGCTGCATTGAAACACCAAATAAGCCACCTTTAAGAAATAATCTTAATGAAAGACAAATTCTCTCAAACACAAGAAGTGTAATTGTCATTTCTGTTCTTCTTCCAGGTGGCTAAGCAGAAGGGATATGTGGGGTGTGTTCCCAGGAGAGAGGCCAATGCAGCTGGAGTGCAATAATATTCCAGCTATTCTTCATTGCCACAACTGCCCTTTGGGGTAGCTGAAAACTTAAGGAAGTTAGAGCCCTCCTGAGACTGTTCTAATTTATACTAGGGGCCAGGTCCAGAATAAAGCTACCTTTGCCCTTACCCCAGTTTCTGCATTGAGGTGAAACTAGCAATTTGGTCAAAAGGCTTAAGTGTCGGCCATCAATGGCCCAACATCTTGACATTGCATACTATTTCACCTTAAATGCCCCATTAATACAACCATCCACTGAAAAAAAAACAATGTACAGGAAAAAATGTAATTTTACTCTCTTCCTCTGCCTCTGTTTTTCTCCTCATTACGGAAGCTAGAGTGCATTCTTAATTACCAGGGGTGGGGGTGGCGGTGTATCTCAAACCTAAATTAATCTTCCATATGAACAGAATAAACTCACTGGCCTACAAATGCAGTGTGGTATTGTCTGTTCCCATAAGGTATGGAACTAGTCCAGTTCCATATGGAAAGAATCTTGTTTACCTATCCGGTTCCCTAACATAAATCAGGCTGTAAAACCACCTCTCCTTGTCAAAAGGTCACAGCCCAAAAGGATAGTGACAAAATGCCACCAGGCCCACTGAAAAGCTTCCAGAAATAAACAAGGGAAGGAGAACATGCAGAAATAACAGTGATGAAATTTGCAGTGTTGTGGTAGCCATGTCGGTCTGAGGATATTAGAGAGACAAGGTGGGTGAGGTAATATCTTTTATTGGATCAACTTCTGATGGTGAGAGAGACAAGCTTTTGAGCTCACAGAGCTCTTCTTCAGGTCTGGGGAAGGTATGCAGGCCTAGTCAACACTAGAAAATTAGGTCAGTTTAACTGCATTTGTCAAGGGTGTGAGAAAACTATACCCCTGAGAGGCATTGTTAAGCCAACATAACCTCCATGTGTAGACACTGCTGGGTACACAGAAAATTTCTTCTGTCCACCTAGCTGCCGCCTCTCAGGGACATGGATTACCTACACTGAGGGGAGAACCCCTCCCATCGGTGTAGGTAGTGTCAGCACGGTGCAGCTGTGTTGCTGTAGCATTTTAAGTGTAGACAAGCCCTTAGCGTGTCACAGATAAATACAAGGTGGAACAGATTGTTTAACATATGTAGTTAATACAAATCCAAGGTGAAATGTCCCATGACCTTCTCTGCAATCAGAGGACAAAGGAGGGGAGGAGTGGGTTACATTTGTTGTAATAAGCCATTAATCCAGTGTCTTTATTAAGACCATGATTTTTAGGGTATGTCTACACTACGAAATTAGGTTGATTTTATAGAAGTCGATTTTTAGAAATCAATTTATACAGTCGATTGCGTATGTCCCCACTAAGCACATTAAGTCGGCGGAGTGCGTGCTCACTACCATGGCTAGCATCAACTTACAGAGCAGTGCACTGTGGGTAGCTAGCCCACAGTTCCCGCAGTCTCCGCCACCCATTGGAATTCTGGGTTATGTTTCCAATGCCTGATGGGGCAAAAACATTGTCGCAGGTGGTTTTGGGTACCTGTCATCAGTTGCCCCTCCCTCCGTGAAAGCAACAGCAGACAATCGTTTCGCGCCTTTTTTCCCCATGCAGACACCATACCACAGCAAGCATGGAGCTCGCTCAGTTCGCCATCACCGCTGCTGTTGTGGGCAAGTCTGCTGTGGGGGCTGCTGTGATCCAAGTAGCCAATGCAATCATTGATGTTCTGTTATCAAGGGTAATGACTCTGGGAAATGTGCGGGCCTTTTTAGGTTTTAGGTGCATCGTATTCCTGTCCTTTGTCACTGGTGAAGAAGTCCTGCAGCCGTACATTCCAGTCCGGTCGCTGCTGTAAGACCCCTTAGCACTTCTGTGGTTGACACAGGTAACAGCTCCAGGACTCTTGCTCATTTGCCTTGGCTGAGGTACCTTGCCCTACCCGGACCTCCAAGCATTTGACACAGAAGCACCCACAGCAGCTGGCATTGCTACACAGCAGTAGCTCCTTGCCTTCACAGCAGATGGTGCAGTAGGACTGGTATCCGTCCTCGTCAGACATGTTCTGGGAACGTCTTCCCTGCCCAGCTCCTAGCAACCTCCAGGCCATGGTGTATAGCGCCACCACTTCCCCTGCAACTCTGCTCTCCTACTCTCCTGCAACTCTGCTCTCCTGCTCCCCAGCGATGAGCTAGGGGGATCCGTTCTGGTCCTCCTGGGTGCCTTTGCAGCAGATGGTGCAGTAGGACTGGTACCCGTCCTCGTCGGACGTGTAGCTTGGCTGCGGGTTCTGGGAACGTCTTCCCTGCCGAGCTCTTAGCAACCTCCAGGGCATGGTGTATGGATCTACCACTTCCCCTGCAACTGCTCTCCTGCTCTCTTCTCTTCTTTAAGTTTTGTCTCATGGAGATTCAGTCCTGCCTGCAATATCATGCCAGCTGGAGGCTTCTGCCTCAGGCTGCTCTCCCAGCTGGCAGCGCTGCGTGGTCACATCTACCCTAGTCTACCCCTTGCTCCCCTGGCTCATGAAGCCTGGACAGTAGTAAGGAGCAGTTCAACTATAGGCTGAGCAAGTGCAGAATGGTGGTAGAATGTGCCTTTGGACATTTAAAAGCGCGCTAGCACTGTTGTCAGACCACAGCACAACCAACATTCCCATTGTTATTACTACTTGCTGTGTGCTCCATAATATCTGTGAGAGTAAGGGGGAGACGTTTATGGTGGGGTGGGAGGTTGAGGCAAATCACCTGGCATCCAATTTTGAGCAGCCAGACACCAGGGTGATTAGAAGAACACAGCAAGGTGCGCTGCACATCAGAGAGGCTTTGAAAACCAGTTTTATGACTGGCCAGGCTTCGGTGTGACAGTTGTTTGTGTTTCTCCTTAATGCAAACCCACCCCCTTTGTTGTTTTTAATTCCCTGTAAGCCAACCACCCTCCCCCCTTCGAAATAAAGTAACTATTGTTTTGAAACCATGCATTCTTTCTTTATTAATTAAAAAAAAAGAGATAACGGACAAGGTAGCCCGGGTAGCGTGGGGGAGGAGGGAAGGACAAGGCCACATTACTTATTGTAGCCACACTAAAAATCAAACTGTTTGAATGACAGCCTTCTGTTGCTTGGGTCATCCTCTGGAGCAGAGTGGCTGGGTGCCCGGAGCCTTCCCCTGCGTTCTTGGGCGTCTGGGTGAGGAGGCTATGGAACATGGGGAGGAGGGTAGGCGGTTATACAGTGGATGCAGTGGGGGTCTGTGCTCTTGTTGGCTTTCCTGCAGCTCCAACAGATGCTTCATCATGTCCGTTTGCTCCCCCATTAGCCTCAGCATCACGTCCTGTGTCCGCTCTTCGTGCTTACTTAATTCTTTCCTGGGCTCTGCCACTGAATGCCTCCATGCATTAAGCTGTGCCTTATCAATGTGGGAGGACTGCATGAGCTTGGAAAACATGTCATCATGAGTGCATTTTTTTTGCCTTCTAATCTGCGATAACCTCAGGGACAGAGATGATGGGGGAGTGTAGAAACAGTCTACGGTCTATGATTCTGGGGGGACTGCATGGTCACCTGTGCTGCTAAGTGCTGCTGAGTTCGCCATGCTGACCAAACAGGAAATGAAATTAAAAAGTTCCCAGGGCTTTTCCTGTGTACCTGACTAGTGCATTGGAGTTCAAAGTGCTGTTCAGAGCGGTCACAATGGAGCACTCTGGGATAGCTCCCGGAGGCCAATACCATCGATTTGCGTCCGCACTACCCCAAATTTCACCCAGCAAGGTCGTTTTTAGCGCTACTCCCCTTGCCAGAGAGGAGTACAGAAGTTGATTTTAAGAGCCCTTTAGGTCGACGGAACTGGGTTGGTTATGTGGACATAGCCATTTTTAAATCGACCTAATGTGGCTAAATTCAACCTAACCCCGTAGTGTATACCAGGCCTTAGTGTTTTGCAAAGTTATGACTTTATGCTCCCAAGATCATCTGTTAAAGGTGTTGTGCAGGTTTCCTTTAAGGACAAGGAGTGTGTGGTCAGATATGAAGTGACTGTTTTATGGAAAGTGTGCACCAAGGGTGGTTTTGTCTTTTATCATTTTTCTGTGTAAGTTATTCAGGAGCGTAGTGATTGTCTGGTTTCACCCACATAGTTGTTATTGGGGCATTTAGTGCACTGGATGAAGTACTGTACACCAATATTCAGTCTTTGGTTTTTCCATGAAATAAGGGAAAAGAAGGACAGGAGAAACATGAATACACTTAGATTCATTGATTCTAAGGCCAGAAAGGCCTATTAGGATAGTCTAGTCAGACTTCTGGATAATACAGGCCAAAGAACCTCACACAATATTTTCTACATACATATAGCAGCCTGGGTAAATTTTTAATGAAATCAAAATAAAGGGCCAGATGTTTTCCCCCTGCTTTCCCTCTTTGTGCCTCTCTTGTAGTGCCAAAGATCTGGAAAGCTGCCGTAAGTAGGCAACTGGGCGTACCCCTTTGCGTAGGGGAAGCCCAGGTTATTGTATAGCCAAGTCTACGCCGCTACCTCATGGCCCCTCTCCCCTGGCACAGGGGATGTATCAGAGATGTGCCTTCTGTGTCAGCTAGAGCTGGTCTTAGAAATGTCTAACCAATGCAGCCATATGTGGCATCTCCCCAAGCATTCATGTGATGTTCTTCCTTGCTGCAAGCCAGATAGTAACATAGGGTGTGCTTAGTATCCTGATTTACACCTGGGCATCTGAGAGCGGAGTAAGGCCCACAGCTTCTGCTGAGTAAAGAGCAGATAATTTGTACCTGCCTGTTTGTATTTTCAAAAACTGTCATAAAATCTCATGCATTTATATAGCTTTTCATCCTAAATGATTCCAAAGTGCTGTACATATTTCTACATGTAGCTGTTTCTGCAACTCTGTATTAATGTGTTCAATTGCTATTTTAAATAATTTATCAATAATTCATTCCCTTTGATAAAGTCGCCAAATGGGCTTTACTTCTCTTAGAAATACAAAATGACTGACGGTTTTGAAAGCTACCATGGGTAGCTGACATGTATTTATGTCTTCAATTCATCACATAGAAGACTATTTTGACATTACTGGTAAATGTCACCATTTGCCTGCATAGACTGTTCTTCTTTTTATATGTTGCTTGTATATGTTTTGAAGGAATTTGACATTTGCTTCCCATGCTGCTACATCTCAATAAATATTTTAAAGTCAACCACAAAGAAGTAAGTCACGTGACATTCAAGGAAGACGCAGATTTGAGGTCACACAAAATGAGTAGTTAAGTAAATAAGAAAGAACAAAGGGAGTCTTCTTTAAAATGTGGAGTGGTTAGTAAGTTTAGTTCGTGTGAATCATAAATCTTTGGAAGAATCCTGAAAAATGTTACTGTTGTGGCTTATTTGGGATGTCCTAATAAGAAATGCAACTCTGTTTTATTTATATTTAAAATAAAAATCAAGATCTTTATTATTTCTGAAGGTCTAGAACAAATGCAACAATTCTGCATTTTGCAAAATTAATTTGTGTGTGTGTGTATCTATCTATCTATCTATAGATAGATAGATATATACATGCAGTCTCTTTCTAGGAAGAGTTTTGCATTTTCAGTTTTGCTAATATCTTTGCTTTCAATAAATTAGTAACCTACAAACAAAACAAAAACAAGTTTCTTAGTTGCTTCAGGCATGGACAATGGTTTTTACAATGTAGTTCCAGTTCTTTCAGCATGAGAAAGCAACCAATTCTGTTGGGGTTGAATTCTAACATCAGATACGTGAGCTTGATTTTATTGAAACAAAACAATTTTAAGAGGACTAAAATATGAAGAGAGAGATCTTTGGGATTCTTCCATATTCCATTATTATATATTGGTTGGTTTTTCAACCCCTCTGTCCCGGCACATAGCCCAGTCACATAGCCCAGTTGAGTGCCCCCTGCCAGCCACCCATCAGACTGCTGTGAAGAGAATCCAAGCCTCAGGATCCCTCGGTGTTTTAAGGCTCTGTGAGTTGGAATGTCGTCCATGCACTGCTGCAATGTTGGGGTCCCTCAGTATGTTCTTGGAGTTCAGACACGCTGTGTAATGGTGCCTTTTGAGAGCTGGAACCTGCTATTCAGGCGCCTAACCTCTGGGCTCAATGCTGACTCTCCAGACTTCCTGTAGTGTAAACACTCCCTCTCCCAGAACTCCACTCCAAAGCTGTGAATCTTCTGGTTTACTGCTTATCTCTCTTATAAGGTACGTGGCTGTCATGGAGCATGGAACACACACACACACAGCACAGATTCTGCCATTACTCTCTTATACTGAACAGATAAAACACAAGAGAATACAGATCATATAGAAAATAACAACCATCCTGGATGCAGTGCCCCTTACTAGCTCACCCTTTCCTTGGGGCATCATTTACGTTCAAGAAGGTAGGCAGAGTCTCCCATCTCATAAGGCATCTACATAAGCTCCAGCTGCTGAAACAGCCCAACACCCCAAATAGAGCAGCTCCTCCTTTTTTATAACCTTCTAGTCTCCTCTGTCAGGTGACTCCATTGTCAGCTTCAACAGGTGAGCAGGGACCCCCCCCCCACTAGGTGACTTTGTTGCCATGTGACCTCTCCCCTGCTAAACCAGTTTTCCTGGCTGGGAGCCAGTCTATTGTATAGAGTGATTATATTTCTGTGGTTGAGCCCTTAAGTTAAATGACTTTCCATTGTCAGGCCTTTGCCCCTATCCATGTTAGAATTCTGGAAGTGAAAGAACAGAAAAGATAACTAAACCCCCCACATTCAAAATGTAGTTTGCTGTCTGATACAGATACATATAGGGAATTCATGATCTTACACAGAATTCATAAACTGTGTAGACAGATTCTCCAATTTGTTGTGACCCAGAAGGGATGCCAATGCAACACTAAGGACCATCTCATTTTCACATTGTGGCATGTTCTTTATTTGCAGAGCAGATAGGAGAATTATACATATCTACATACGTGTTCTAGTATAAGCTCCCACCGCAGCCATTACCGCATATGGTAATGTTAAATGAGTTTAGAACACACGTTGGATGACTAGTTCCATTCAACCCCCTACCCCAAAACCCCTAAAGTAAATAGCTATTCACAGATAAAACCCTGCTGTCATTTTTCATATATATTTTGATATAAAATGGAAGCAGAATTGATTCTTTTAGGCCACTGTGTTACTAAATACAAACAATAAGCACTTCAGTATGAAAAATCTCAGAATAATATATATAACAATTTGTATGTAGAGACAATACATGATATAACATAACGATTTTATTGGCATTAGTCTGAGATGGACTTGCCTCTTGCCTGTGGCAAAGCCATGAATGAGTTATGTAGATGTCATGCTGTCTGGCATGGCTCACAATCTTGAATGCCAAAAGCAGGGCAGACGCCCTGAACTGGTGGTGTGTTCTATAATTCACCAACCCAGTACCGCATGTGAACTCCGAAAGTACTACAATTGTCTTAAAATGGAGTCACAGACAGTCCCCTTAGATACTCCAGTTTATATTGCCACCCAGGCAATCTGGACTACATGATAAATGGTTACTTACACACACACACACACACACACACACACACACACACACACACACACA